>NW_021137694.1:0-426954 GCF_004193835.3 Ostrinia furnacalis
AATTTAGAATGTTTAGTAAACTAATGTCTATTATTGAGTAATTATAAGGGGATTTTAAGTCGACGATATGTAATCGCTTTAGTTAAGCATATAAAAAATAAATTGGTCATAAAAATAACCTTTCTTATCACTCAGTTGTTTGCAGAAATTAGCGTTAAACAATAAACCTTTGTTACCCCCAAGCTTACGGAATCCTTCATAAACTATAGAACCTTCGTTATCGCTAATCTGTGTGTGGGAAATGGGTCACAATATTTATTGTTTATGTTCGCTACTATCTTTTACACCTGTAATGTCTAAAAGACTGCAAGCACAAAATAAGTGCTGCAAGGTACTACAAACAACTAATCTTTTTCAAACAAACAATAGCACAGCAGCTGCCTTATCGCTCTCAAAAATAGCACGAGGGCTGTATACAAAAAATAAAAGTGATTACTGGTGTTTCTAAGAATTTTGAATCTTTGTCTCGGGCTTAGGTATCTATAGATAAACAAGTGGTTACTATAGCTAGTGATAATATTGTAATATAATTTGTATTTTAGGTATTGGCTGGTACACACCAACATTTTTTACTTTGTTGCTGTTTTATGTTTGATATTAAAATTTAATGATTCGATTTAATATAAGATTTTGTAGCCAGTCCAAAAGAAATGCATAAGGAACATACCTTTTTTCGATTTACTCAATTAGTGCTATGTTTTTATATAATATGTAAACAATTATAATAATGTGCAATTATGCTTTTCACAGTAACAATCTCAGTACTTAGCTCTTTTTATTTAATCTATTTAGGCATTGATTGAATTGTAAAGTTGAAAACCCATTGAGGGACTTTTAAAGGTACCTATTACTGGCAACTCTAGTGTAGGATAACTTCTAATTTAAAAGCTTTAATAAAATAAAAGAGTGCAGATATTATGAATACCTAATTTTATTTCACCATTAAACATACAACTTTTAAAAACTTTACAACAGAAGAAGCTAACACACTAAATAGCACAAATATTTACATTCAATACGATTAAAATTAACTTAAACAGTTAAGGTTCACACATGGAAAAATTCGTTCTAATTATTCCTCCGGCACGTCGAAGTCAATTTTCCTTATTTTGGTTATTATAATCAGCCTCCTCCGGGATTGCCTCCTCGGCGTAGAGCCAAGAGGAGGCAGGGGCGCCGGTTTGACCGGGGCTGGAGAGCTCGGACAGCTGTCAGTACCTGTAACAATAATTCAATTTGTTTAGAGTATGCAATAAAAAGGAGCTTTTCAACTCTAAGTACGACAAACAAACAAACAACAGTGACTAACTATGTGGGGAATTGAATCGATCACAGGACCTCCGGGTCAAAAGAGCTTCTAATAAGATTATAGAGGCGAAGATTTCAATGTTAATTGTGAAAAATACTTACTGAGTGACTTCCTAAATGTGAATTTGAAGTCAGCTGCCACTGGAACGAGTCTCGTGGCAACTGCTTGAGTCCAATGATACGGCGGCTCTAAAAATGAAATAAAATAACCACATTAGATAAGTAGTTGTCACTATACGCAACTTGCCAAGGTACGTACTAGTTTAACCTGATGCGGGCGGCGCAGGACCGGTTATTGTGGAAATCCTTGGCGGAAGACCTCTGTCCAGCAATGGACGTCATTCGGCTAAAACGAATGAACGATGATTGAAAAAAAACCTAACTGCGTAAAAATGAACAGAAAATGATAGAAACAAGACAACTTGTTCATAAATGCAGACGTAGGCATCATCAGTGACTAAATGTTTTGTTGGTGATGTGTATTTGATGCCCACTGCATTTGTGAACACTAAGTTGTCTTGTTTCTATCTCTTCTCTTCGTTTTGTTAATGAAAACTCGAATGCAACCTCTACTTACATCAGGTTTCAATGTTAAAATTGTCAAGTTACAATAATATTACTGTAGTATTTATTCCTAAATGTACCTTACAACATACATGACATTCCATACTGTGAAATTTCAACATTGTAAGGTACAGTCAAGCTCGTTTTTTTAATGTAAGGGACATGCTATCTTTTAAACTACCCATTTTTCGAAAATTTGGCGTTTATTTTATGAAAGAACAGAAAATTCTAAGAAACTTTGCCATAGAAACGATTTAAATCGTAACATCACATAAAAAGATATTGAGGCATAAAGAAAAAAAAATCGTTTTTTGGCTCTCCTGAAAAGTCGTGTTTTGTCCCTTACAGTAATTGATATTTCCACCATCGATATACGTAGGAAGATATTTTCAGACCATACATTTATTACATTAAAACTTAACAGAAAATAAAAATGCAAACCCAGAAGCCTACATACCCAATGATTTGTTTTAGCCGCTCAAAAGGAACCAAATAAAACAATAACGTTCCAACGTTAATTAAACCAATTGTTTTACAACTATACTTCCTCGTTTGGCCTTACAATGTTTGTTATCAATAAGCAACTTGGCAAATTCACTGGAACAGAAAATTATTATAAAATGAAATACATAATGTTATGATCACTGGGAGACCTCAGTTATTGTTCAGTAGACTTAATAAACAACATTTCTGGAATAACTTCACGTCAGTAGTTGCTTTGCTTGACGCGCTACGAACTAACTACACGCTACGGCGTAGTTTACACAGTGTAGATGATTTTACAAAATTAAATCTCTACAGCGTTAAGAAACGCAACCACATTTAAAATTTTCGTAACGCATCCAATTACACTTACCCCCTTATCACAAAAAATTAAACTCTAGTTGAAAGTTTGTTGCTAAAATCGTTAAGAGTTATATTTTCGTCGTTAGGTAAACGATTTATTGTGCACAGATTTCGACGAAAACAAGTCGTTTGTATAATAATTGACATTTAACGACGCAAGTAACATTTAGTGAAAGGGTTAAGTACCTGATTCTTACGAGGCTACTTTAGTAAGCTTTGAGAAAAGAAGCTTATCGGCTATAAAATGCTATTCCGACAAACATTACTCCGACACTACTGAATATCGACATGACTTTACTTCGACACTACACTACTCAGGCAAAGGATATTCGCCTAAGTAGGTAGCCGGTGAGTTTGCCTAATTCTTTAAGTGTTTAATTACTGTCCAATGTACCATCAGGTCCCAAAATATATTGGTTGATCATCAATCAATGAAACGCATTTTTAAGACCACAATAATGTAACATTAAAACTGTTCACAGTAAATAAAAATATAAACATAGAATCCTACATACAAAATGATTTGTTTAACCGTTGCCTTTTTTCTCTCTTCATCCTGTAGGATATCTCAAGTTAGAGAACAGGTTTAACGACTACCCTGACGTTAGTAAAGTCTCTGGTGTACTTTAGATGTAAAGCTAATTTCTACCGGAAAACATTTTCACCACCTTCCAGTTGTAATACCACGTACAGAAAATTAAGAGAACTGAAACAAGAAAATTCTTCGGTTAATTATTTCAGGAACAAGCGTTAGCGTAGCCATAACACAAGTTAAGCTAACAATTTATGTCAAGTATTAAATTAGTTTTTTACGACCTAGAATTAACTTTTTTTTCTTCAGTATTTTGTACCAAATCTATACTAATAATACACTCGGTGTCAAATAAATCGCACCTCCCGCGACAAGCACTTTCAAACGTGCATCCCCACTTCCCACCAATATTGGTACCATTTGAAAGGCTAGTTCTAAACTTCAATATAGGTACAGGGTGGAAACGATAAGTGATCTCACTCGATTATTTCTAAACTATACTAGATATCCAAAAACTGGTTACTGATCCTGAAAGTGCTTCACGAGCTCTATCCAATGGTACCAATAATAGGTTATAAAATAAACTAGATCTATCTCAAAATTCAATGTTTCCAGCCTCCATACATTTAGTAAAACCACATTATAATAAAAACTATACAAGATATCCAAAAACTGGTTACTGATCCTGAAAGTGCTTCTCGAGTTCTATCCAACGATACCAATAATAAGTTATAAAATAAACTGGACCTATCCGAAAATTCAATGTTACCAGCTTCCATACATTTAGTACTGCCACAGTCATGGCACTCATGTCTTGATAATATTATAGCAAGTAAAGCCAAAAACCAATGTTTTCCATGAATAATTTTAAATAAGAATGCAATTTACGAGTTAATTTTAAGTGTTTATTATTTAAAATAAAAAATTAGCACTTCTAACATTGTGTGGCTGGCATAGTGGCATACATTTAGTATGGAGGCTAAAAACATTGAATTTTTTCGGATGGATCCAGTTCATTCTGTAACCTATTACTGATATCGTTAGAAAGAGCTCGTGAAGCACTTTCAGGATCAGTAATCAGTTTTTCGATATCTTGTATAGTTTAGAAATAATCGAATGAGATCACTTATCGTTTCCACCCTGTATTATAGGAAAGGTTTTTACCCCAATAAAGTCGGTTAAAAATGTGTCTTTAGAAGGATTCAGTGTCTCTTCTTAAAGCGCCATGTAGTAACGCTTGAGTCAACTTTCAGGGTTACGAAACTGTTTCAGGGTTATAAAATTGGGATTAGTTGCTATCCAGCTATTAAAGAGGACATGTGAGAAGATCATTATTTGGTTTTATAACCACAAAAATTGGTCTAATTGGTCCCAGAGGTTGGCTTTTTTTCAAGTCGCGTTTAATTTTATGGTAAGTACCTGTTCATCATTTCAGCCATAGGACGTCCACTGCTGAACATAGGCCTACCCCAATGCTTTCCATGTTGCTCCGTTAGTAGCGGCCTGCATCCAGCGCTTCCCTGCTACCTTTACAATGTCGTCGGTCCACCTTGTAGGTGGACGTCCCACGCTGCGTTTTCCGGTACGCGGCCTCCATTCCAGAACCTTGCTGCCCCATCGGCCGTCAGTTCTGCGTACTATATGCCCTGCCCATTTGCCACTTTAGCTTGCTAATCCGTCGGGCTATGTCAGCGACTTTAGTTCGTTTACGGATTTCCTCATTTCTGATTCGATCTCGCAAAGAAACACCAAGCATAGCCCTCTCCATAGCACGCTGTGCAACATTGAGCTTCTTTATAAGGCCTATAGTGAGGCCACGTTTCCGAGCCATAAGTTATCACTGGTAACACACATTGGTTGTAGACTTTCGTCTTCAGGCACTGCGGTATTTTGGACGAAAAGATGTTACGTAGTTTCCCGAACGAAGTACCTGTTAATTGTTTATAAAAAAATTAAACGTATTTTTCTTTAAGTTTATTTATTGGGCTTTCAAATAACACCAATATTGTAGGAGCACCAAGATTGTGTCAGAAGAAAATCTTTAAAGTTCGCGTCGCGGAAGGTGCGGTTTATTTGATGTTGAGTGTATTTCCACAGATAAGAGTTTTTGGTCATACTTACGAGCAAGGAGTATAAAACATACACCTACAAGATATTTTTTCATTATGAGACCGTAGACACCCAACGCAAGGATAACAACAGATAGCGCGATAGTAACGTACACATAGGCTTTGGTTTTTCCTATACTTTTCTGAAAAAAAAAAACAATACTGTGTATTAAGTGAATTCACCCACAAAGAGTGAAAAAGCTTTAGAAGTAATTTCATTATTATACTATACTAGCTGACCCGGCGAACTTTGTTCCGCCTTAATGGCAATAAATAAGCAGACTTTTTTTTATTTCGAACGGGATAAAAAGTATCCTATGTCCTTCTCCTGGCTCTAAACTACCTCCCTGACAATTTTCAGCTAAATCGGTTCAGCAAAAAAGGAAGTGTATTTGTACGGCGAACAATTGGGAAATAAATTTTCTTGTTACTGGTATCATTCCCGTATTTAATTTTTGAAAGCCAAATTCAAGCAAAATACGCGTCGAATCGTAGTACTTACTTATGAAATGTAACACTGGTCACTTTCTTTAGTTTTTCTGATGTATTTAGACACCCTTTCACAGCACAAACCGTCTTAATTAATTAAAAGTCGTCGGACGTGTTTACCAATTTTTCACTTTGACAGTTCATGTGACGTTTACGAGTAAGCCATTCTGGCTTACTAAAATCTGCCTCACCTTTCGTGCACTGACTATCTATCTAGGTTTTATTAATCTAAGGTCAAAACCACTTCTGGAAAAATCAAACAAACAGAATGATATTGACTAAGTTAAAATCACTTTTGACTGATTTTTGCAGTCAAAAGTTGTTTTGACCGATTATGAGTTTTGACTGAAACAGATATAGGTACGCAATGGATAAAATAGGATCCACCCGTATGACCCACCAAGTAATCGTACGTACACCGAGCCAACTACGAATCGTCACATCATAGCACGTTGGCGTTCTAAGTACGAACTCTATGTAAGTAGGTACTACAATTGTACTACATACGTTTGTACAAACTCAGTAGTACGTAATGTATGTAAGTAGTTACCTATAAGTAATTGAAGCGTCTCTACAATAAAAATATACAGTCTGATGTGTGTGTTCACGAGTTTGCATTAATTTAGCATCAGTTTTTACTACTTGAAAACCAAAACCTGCTTTGTCACATCAAAACGAAAATAATAATACTTACAATATTCGCAATGGCGTCAAAACGAGCATAATTCAAAATGTGCTCCTGGTTTTCCATTATGTCTGTGAATTAAAACTAAATTAAACTTTTATCCTTGGTAATTTAAGTATTCAGTGATTCTAAACAAGGTTCGTGCTTCACCGGGGTTCCTAAAAAGTGTAGGTACCTAGTTATAGTGTATCTACTATGAGTAACAAAAAACTTGCACAGACAAACGTACCTACAAAGCTTGTAAAATCCCTATTCCTACTCGCTCTGTCTGTCTGTCACGCTTTCACGCCAAAATCACTGAACCAATTTTGGTGAAATTTGGTATAGAGATAGTTTGAGTCTCGGGAAAGGACATAGGATATTTTTATCCCGGTTTTTGAAACAGGGACACGCGCTATACGGTAAAATTTCTTAGCGTGTAGCGTGTACAAGAAGCCATAATTTTTCTAATATCCCAGGAACTTAAGTAAGAGTTTTTGGGATAATTATAATTATCAATCAGAACAGTATTAAAACAAGAACTTACGTTCAATATTAGTGAAATACGCACGGCGACAATGAAGTTAGTAATTTATTTATTTAAATCGTAAAAATATATCCCAGCTATGACATTGTATGACATTGTCAGGAGGGCGCTATATATACTGGATTATTAGTTCCGATTATTGCCACGTTGGACAACCATATAATTATGACATTTACAGGGGGCGCTACTATGGGTTGTTTTTGATTTTTACCTCTTGACGTTTCAAAATCGTTGGACATTGGACTATGGTTTGGACAAATATTTCTCTTGTCAAATTTATAACGGCTTTGGACCAAAATAAAGACTTAAAAGAAGTCAGAAAGTAAATATTTTCTTTGCTTTGGACTTTCAACGCTCTGGCCACAGATTAGAGAGTATGTCTGCTCTGGCACAGGCTCTGGCTGATCCTGTTGATTTGACATTGTCATCTTGATTTGATTGATTTTTTCTACGTTTTGATAATTTTTAGGCATGGACCTATAAAAAAAGGCGGACGGAACTCGCGCTACAACAAAACTGTGACGCAAAATTTTGACGTTTGTCTATTGTGTGAGTGAATTTAGGGATGCCATGTTAGCCAAAACATTTTACCCATTTATCTTAAGAAAAACATAGATGGGCAGATATGTTACTTGGAAATGTAGACGAAATTATATCGTGCCATTTGAAAAGGATGAAAGATGAATACGTTGAGGTAGACGCGAAATTTTCAAATTTTCTTACTTTGTTTGCAAGTCAGTGTCAGGTACGATTCACGCAGTTACAAATGATCAATCTTGTGTACCTACCTACGTAATCATAATCTTATGTATCATCAATATTATATTAGTTCCGATTATTGCCACGTTGGACAACCATATATAGCCTGACCAGGAACATAAAAACCCTGGCATAGAGGCGCTTCAATTGCATTTGATAGTGCAACACTGGGTACAGTCGTACCTGTATTAAATTAATAGGCTAACTTTATGTATCAGGATTCAGGATTATAGGCTTATTTAATATTTTCATAAATTAACAAAAACGTATTATACTATAGGTAAACTGGTTTAAATAAATTAAATGAAACCATCAATCGAGCAAGTAGGATTTTATTATTATTCATCAATAATCAAATTCTGACTTGAATATTCAACTACAATGTCTGCTCATGAACGCTTCAAACTCGGTACTTCTTTCCCAATTCCATAAAATTCAATACTTACAAAGTGACAAAAAACTTTAAAATAGGTAGTTGAAACAAACCACAGCTAATTTTCATAGTTGACTGTACTATACGATAAACATGTCAGTCAATTTGACAACCTTTGTCGGAAACATTATTCAATGAAAATATTGTCCGAACCCTTAGTATTTCTCTTCGACAAATACTTTAACACATTGTGAACCACTTTTCTTTGACGACTATTAAAAGATTTTAGCAATTTAATTCACAAAATCAATTGCGCACATTTAAAATAAAGTTTGTTTACACTTTGACAGCGATAGACTGACATGCAAGGTGACATGTCAATGAAGTTTTCAGTTACTGTTGCCATTAAAAGAAATTAGTACCATTAATTTTCCGCAACATGGCGAGGGTTTTTATGTTCCTGGTCAGGCTATAATTATGACATTTACAGGGGGCGCTACTATGGGTTGTTTTTGATTTTTACCTCTTGACGTTTCAAAATCGTTGGACATTGGACTATGGTTTGGACAAATATTTCTCTTGTCAAATTTATAACGGCTTTGGACCAAAATAAAGACTTAAAAGAAGTCAGAAAGTAAATATTTTCTTTGCTTTGGACTTTCAACGCTCTGGCCACAGATTAGAGAGTATGTCTGCTCTGGCACAGGCTCTGGCTGATCCTGTTGATTTGACATTGTCATCTTGATTTGATTGATTTTTTCTACGTTTTGATAATTTTTAGTGTTTTTAGGCTTATTTTGTTGTTTTAATCTAAGATTGTTTAATTTAAATAAAATATGGACAAAATATAAAAACATATTTGAAAGAAAGAAAGAAAATTTGGATAATTTATTTTATGATGGTAAGATTTTGTGTGATTAACTGACTTTTAATAAAAAATTGCATTAGGTAGGTACAAGGTACATATTTGAGTCATTACAATTGATGATTACAATACATTCACCTGTATTGAAACATTATCTATTAATATAATTCATTAGGTACACATAAAATGTCTTCTTCTAGTTAAAAACACTTTTTTTCTTTTAAAATCAGGTTAAAGATGTGCACAGCAGATGGATTCTGTTTCATGTCGCTGCGAACAGCAGCTGTAGTCGTTGGACTCATACACCTTGTAAGTAATGCTATTGCATAGTAGATAAATAACGCAGTATGTATTGAAATAGTTTTGTAGTTCACTGTCATTGTTTCACAATTGTGAATTTACATCGTCTCCGTAAGCCGGCGCCGTAGGGTGTAAAATTCACTCAAAATCAAATGAATCGCACCTTCCGCGACGCGAACTTTAAAGATTTCCTTCTGACACAATCGTGGTGCCCCAACAATATCAATGAGGGCTATCGTTTTTATACTTAACAGTTGGCACCCCTGGCGATTGACAGGACCTTACTCTACAGTGGCGCCATCTTGATGAGTGCAAATCCGATAGTCCTCCTACCACTTTCGCGCTCACCAGTTGGTGCCACTGTCTTCGCTACTAGCAAGTGACAGGACCTTACTCTACAGTGGCACTAACTGGTGAGCGCTAAAACGATAGCCCTCATTGGTGTTATTTGAAAGCCCAATAAATATCCTTAAAGAAAAACACATTTTAATTTCTAAATAAATGATTAACATACCATAAATGTGACTTGAAAACAGACCTCACTTTGGGCTCACCTCTGGGATCAATTAACTCACGTTTCACGTTCACAATTACTCACGTGTCCTCTTTAACAGAAGGATAACGATTAATCCCAACTTAACAGTTTTATAGCCATAAAAGTTGGCTCAAGCGTAAATACCATTTTTTTGTAGAAGTGACTCTGGAATCCGGATCCTTCTACAGAACTAGGCTTTTATTGGTGGGAAGTGGGGATGCATACGTTTGAAAGTGCTTGTCGCAGGAGGTGCGATTTATTTGATGTCGAGTGTATTGGTAGGTACCTACATACATACCGTATGAAAAATAAGAAAAAAAAAAGATTTTTTCTTAATTTTCCTAAAGTACTAGGGCACTATTTAAGTTGTGAGCCTCGACAACATAACGTGTTGTTAGACGACATCTGATACTTTTAATGAAAAGTTTGAAATTTTTTACTACTACCTTATTCAAAACTTTTTATCATTTGAGCACGTTTGTATTATTAACATTGAATTGAAAATTATCTTGACTACAAAAACATGGTTTGACTTGCGGAAATTTTCGCGCGAAGATTTATTATGACTTTCGACGTGGTTAATCAGTACAAAACTGAAGCGGTCAGCTAAATTTCACTTTTGGTGATAAAGATCTGTCCTTTACCATTGTAAAACGCTAGTTTAAGAAGTATAATATTGTATGTCATTGGCTCACCAGTGAACTTTGCGAAAGTCGTCCAAAATGACTAATAGTGGCGGAAAACATTGATGTTGTCAGAAAAATGGAAGAGAAACCTCGTCATGTGATATATCGTATGATTGAGATAATTCTAGGCATTAATTCCACTAGCAGTAATAAAATATTGTATGACCATAATTATGGTTAATACGTTTTTTTCTCGCTGGATGTCACAAAATTTTTCAAACGCTAAATAGGACGCTTGTGTCGTTTAGTCCTTGGAAATGTTTGATAAATACGTTTAAGAAACTTTAAAAGCCGTTTTTAAAATTGTGACAGTTGACGAATTAAGGATCTATGCATAATGATCCTGAAAATAAACAGCTATCGACTATGGAGGTGTTTTAAGATGAACCAATTCCAACAAACGTCCCATGCGCTCGGAACACTTTGAAACTTACGGTCGCCTATTTTTCCGAAATATCCGATTATATGACAGAAACGTCACTAGAGAAATTTAGAATGGTTAATTCTTAATAGTAAACAGCCACTTATTTTCCAAAAGTCTTCAGTTTAATAAGGGAAACTGACCAGCTTAGTCGAATCGCCATTCGTGACGAAAATGTGAGCTTTTACACGTCTCGTCAAACAACGGATTATACGAACACTCAAAATATGAAATAAACAGGTCCAACGCTACAAAATTCTTGCTTGGAATCTAAACACTTCTTTTGGTACCCATATATTAAAATTAAATGCGTGAACAGCGATTTATGTAGCCAAAAGCAACTGTCGGTGCGGTCAAAAACCATGCTTTGGAGGTGCCTCAAGCTGAGTGGAAAAAATGCTATGAAAAGTGTTTCGGACACATTGAAAAGTACATAAATCATAAAAGACAATACCAATAAACGCAATCAATACCATTTTAATAATAAACTACTTTGTTTTCATAGTTAGGCTCACAACTTAAATAGTGTCCCACGTAGTCATGACCATGTCCACCCTAGGGCGCCGGCTTATCGATGAATAGATTTTTTTTCTTATTTTTTAGATTTTTTTTCTTATTTTCTAGTAGTCTTGACCATGTCCACTCTACGCCGCCGGCTTATCGTTAAATTTTGGGACACTGTGTATATTCATAATTGTGAAACATTGACAGTGACAGTGAACCATGTGAATAGTGAAACTATTTCAATACATCCTGCGTTCTTACCACGACATTTTAGACGTGCTGAAACTTACATTTAGCGCCAATTTAACTATCTTCAACTAAGCAAAGCTTGTAATTAATACAACGACCAGTAGGCCTAAGATGCGCGCCGTTATCACGGCGCGCATCTTAGGCATCATCGACGTCAAAATGTATGAGCAAAATCGATAAAATGGCGTGATAACCGCTTATCGTGGCGCGCATCTTATCCATACAGGTTAACTTAATAGAAATCAGCCAGATCATTACTAACTTAAACGTGATTAAACCTACGTATTGTTTAGGTACTAATGCTATTTAATATAGGGGGATGACTAAGACGTTTTACTATACCATTAACGTGCATCGATGTTTCAGATTTTAAACGTTGCGATGGGAATTATTATCACTGTAATGATAGTGCAAATAGCACAAAAACCGGATGATGCTAGTAAAAGCCTCATGTCACCGATCGCACCAATCTTTAAGAAGGATTCGGTGGACAAAACCACTTCGATAGCTACAATGGTTGTGATGTTCTTGGTGCCAGCTGCGATAGGCGCTCTAATGGCGCTATTGCTCATCATTGGTGTTGCGACGGCAAGTACTATTCATACCTATAGTCTGGTCTGTGAGCACGTAGAATTTTGTCCAATGACCCCAAGCTACCCATCCTTATCGCTCGCGCGTAATTATATTTCTGTCGCGACTGTGCGACGGGCGCCCGCAGTGAGTGTGCGAGGGTAGCTTGGGGTCATTGGACAAAATTATACGTGCTCACAGACCGGGCTTTATCACATTAGGATGACGGAAAGTTGACCAACAATGTTGTTCTACACGATGCGGGCTGCGTTTATTCACAGTAGATAAATCTGAGGTTTATTTGACCGGACCGGTAACCGCAGAACGCATTCCAGTGTGGCAAATTCTTTACAGGCGCTACCACAAAATCTGTTTTGTGGCGCTACGCTACTATCAATAGGCTAGTTTCCTATAAAAAAAACGTTTAGTCCGTCTATTATATTATCAAAAAATATTGTACACCTATATTTTTAGTAGCTTTCCGCCCGCGGCTTCGCCCGCGTGGAATTTTGTCTGTCACAGAAAAACTATCACGCGCGTCCTTGTTTCAAAAACCGGGATAAAAACTATCCTATGTCCTTTCCTGGGACTCAAACTATCTCTATGCCAAATTTCATCAAAATCGCTTCAGTGCTTTAGGCGTGAAAGCAAGACAGACAGACAGAGTTACTTTCGCATTTATAATTATTATAGTAGGTAGGTATAGAAGTATAGATTTTGTCAATCGAACAAGTAATTACGAAGTTATGGTGCATTGAAGTTCCGCGTGAAGTCATACAGTGTTACACTTATAAGCAGGCCTTGACGTCACGGACCTCTTCTCATGAACTTTAACTTTGGCGCGCTTTATCTATTTAAATTTTCATTAGTTTGAAAAAGTCGAGTATTTTTTGATAAGTAAACTGACGGACTAATTCAAACTCTTGCTTTTTTACCCAGGTAACACCCCTATTAACAATACCATCACTGGGTTATTAGTTCCGATTTTTGCCACTTTTTCAGAATCGTTGCACTATAGCCTATCTGAAACTTTATCAGGAGCCTACGAAACTAGCCCTGAGGGTCTAGACAAAGTGCAAATTATAATCGCAAACCAGTCGAAAAGTTGTCGAAAAGCCCCTTTTTTGTATGGAGTTTTGACGGATTCGATTTTCGATTCGATCAAAAAGTGCGTTTTGGCTAGGGGGGCTGACTATTAAATCTTTGGTTACAGGACAATCGGTGTTTGGTGATGACATATTACGTCTATGGCATATTGACAGTGATAGCCAGCGTTGTATTTGTTGCAGTCTGGTTTTATTCAGGAGAAATTTTGGCCGAGGTTTTTACACTTATTTCACTGAGTGAGTTACTATTTTTTATTTGTGACTAGCTTTCCGCCCGCGGCTTCGCCCGCGTGGAATTTTGTCTGTCACAGAAAAACTTTATCGCGCGCGTCCCTGTTTCAAAAACCGGGATAAAAACTATCCTATGTTCTTTCCCGGGACTCAAACTATCTCTATGCCAAATTTCATCAAAATCGGTTGCGAGGTTTAAGCGGGAAAGCGTAACAGACAGACAGACAGACAGACAGACAGACAGACAGAGTTACTTTCGCATTTATAATATTATATAGTTGGGATCACAAAACTGAAGATGTTCTTCACCTGTCTCAGACCCAGGTGATCCCGGGTTCGATTCCCAGTGGTTTCAAAGTTTTCTACTCGAATCGCTTAGAGGTAGGTCCCTCTGTCTAGCTTCTACCATCTTACCTTATGGCAAATGGCATAGTATTTACAAGATAAAACATTTAAAAGAAAAACCTAAGTAGGTAATTATAAATATTATCTACAAAACAGTTTGCACTTATCTACTTGTCTGTTGCAGTATTTAGTTTACCATTTCAAACTAGCATTGTTTCATATTTAATTTGCATAAAAATTAATAATTATTTGTTCCAGTTGTCTATGTGATCATACTTCATTTCGTTATCAAGGGGTTTTTGAATGAGATGGGCGGTTGAAATATGCAATGCAGGTCAAGAGAAGTGAGCCTCAACTTAACTGTATTTCTTCGAATAAGATTAATAAAGGAAAATAACGATTAAAATAAATGGTATTATTTATAACATTACTTTTGGTATGAACTAAGTTCTTACTTCACTGTTCAGTAGCTAGGTATAGGTCAACCAACGAAACTGATGTAATAATAAAATATGTAGGTATTTGATTATAGAACACAAACAACAACACTAATAACTACAAAACTTTAAAGTCACGATAGCCGAACAGTGAAGGCACGGTAATAGGGAGGGAAGGTGTCAGATTGGCCGCTCGACATCCGAGGAACGCGGGTTCGAACCTCACCGCTCGACTTATGGTGAACTCGCTCATGACACAAACATAATAACATTTTAAGTTCAAAAATAACGAATACACTTGCTATAGATGACCTACACTGAACCGTCCCAGCTATGATACTGTCAGAAGGGCGCTTTCTATCTTACTGTATTTTAGCCCCAATTATAGCGACGTTGAAATAAAACAAAATCAAAAACTAGCAACCCAGTATTGACAGTAGCGCCCTCCCGTAAATGTCACAAAGGTTGCCGAACGTGGCAATAATCGGAACTAATAAGCCAGCATAGATAGCAGCGCCCTCCTGTCAATGACATAGCTGGGATATAGATGACCCACGCTGAACTGTCCCGCCAAACTCAATGACAGGGGGGCGCTACCATCGTTCAACTATATAGTTTCCAACATGGCAAAAATCAGAACTAGCGATCCGGTATTGACGGTGGCGCCCCACTGTCAATGTCATGCATAGGACAGTTCAGTATTTTGGAACTATATACGGGCTGGGACGGTTCAGTGCAAAGAAAATATGTTCAGTGTAGGTTTTTATAGTTAATTCTCCTTGATTAGTCTCATAGTCTGCCATAAATCAAAGAGCAAGGAGCATAATATTTTGACAGCATGACGATATACATGATTTTAATAAATTAAACATTTTATTGATAGTTCAATTCAAAGAGTTCAGCGCAGTTTTTGATTTTATATTTACATAAAAACATTAATTGACTACAGGCACAGAAAGATTTGGTAAGACAATTTCTTATTATGTTTTTATTGACCAGATGTGATAAGGTACATTAAGGGCTCTTCCCTGTACGCCAGAACTTCGTTATTTTAAAAAGCTGAAAGTTTTTCAGAGGCTCAGAACGTGCTACCCAACACCAGTAAGAACATTGGACCATTATAAAGTTTGGAATAACGTGGTTTTGGCAGCCACCCTTATATACTCGTCTGCCATGAGATAGAACGATCAAAACTTTCTGGCTGATGGGAACAATATCTAATTGTTGCCCAAATATTATTGGTTGGGCCTATGCCCAAAGTAGTCCAAAACATTTTTTCTTTCTCTTAAACTTCCTTTCCTTCAATAGACTCCAAATATATTATTTAATAGCAGCATAAATTGGTTTCACGCCGATCTGTTTATCGTATATTCGGGACCAGCACCTTCGCTGGAGCCAATTTCACTGGCCAATGTGCACCCTCCGCGCGGCAAAACCGCGCACTTATGTTTTGAGTGGTTGTCATGGACATAAAATGAAAAACTGTTGTGAATTTCTTCTTGGAAAAAACCGCACCTACTTAAATATTTCGACGGTTCGACTCTCGTGCCTCTCCAGGTCCGCAGTTTGGTGGTTACCATTTTATGCAGCTGTAATTTTGAGTTGTTTGGAGTCACCAGTCGCCCTCCGCATTTTTCTCCTCCCGTTGCCTTGGTGTGGCTATTTACACACGCCACACCTTTTAATGGCAATTATTTGTAGGTATAAAAACATATTTTTTGATCGTATAAGTATAACGTTAGCTTAGCTTTTACGGTAGCTTTTGAAAGAAAGAAAAAAAAATTGGTATCAAAGATTTATATTTTCGGTATATTCATTAATTTTATCACGTACACGCGTCTGAGCTGAGAAAATATTTTGCACACGCTATTTTACCTTGTTCTGTTGCGTTTTTTGTTATAGGTGTTTTTCTGTAACTTTTGCTTTTCCCTCTCTTTTAACAGATTGAGGATGTGTACTGGAACAAAATGTTGTTATCTGGAATTGCCAATTGCGGGCTATGTCTTAGGAGTAGTACATATAGTAAGTTTAAAATTTAATTGTATTATTACTTTCATACTTAATCAATTTCAATCTATGAAGATTTATTTGACAATTTAACTTGCGTAACGTTGTGATTCATTCTGATATACATTGGTCATTTGGTTATTGTCATTGAAATTCTTAATCGGTTTATCAATCACTTTTTTTTCAGATATGGTCCCTTTACGACATAATTGCTAACTTCATATTAATGTCTGGATCGGGTGGTGGTGGAGAACATGGTAGGAAGAAATATCGAATGATGGTTATCGGCCCGATCAATAAGGACGCGGGAGATGGTTCCAGCGGGGCATCCAAACCACAAATCATAGGGGAAATAGTAGTATCTGTAATAGCCATTATATTCTCTATTCTACTTATCATTGGAATTAAAAAGGTAATTGAATCAGATAAACACTTAAAAGTTCAATGCAATTCCAATTCCATATGCCACACGGGCGTAGACGTTGTAGACGTTGCAGCGTTCGCAGCGGGCGTTGCAGCGGTTCCGCTCCGTAATTATTAAGGGGGATAGGCGGTCAGCGAAAATTCAGATTTCGTGACGTTTCCGCACATAGATATGGTTAAAGTATGAAAACGAGCATGCCGTTTTTAAACGTCATCCATATCTGTGTCCATCACACATACGTTCTGTAAATAATACATAGGCTGAAAATTTCAGTGCGAAATTATTATCGTCAATTCTTTAGGTAACAGCTAATAGAGCAGTCAATGTTGCCATTTTTACTTACTAAAGCCCCTTAAGGGCTCTTTCTAATTAGGCGTTTTGAGCAGGACGTCAATCGTGCGTTTGCGTTCGGTTGGTAATTGATAAAAATCTATTTCAACTTCCCTTCTATGATCTGAGATTTCAACGCAGCTGTAATACAATTTTC
Source organism: Ostrinia furnacalis (assembly GCF_004193835.3). Lineage (NCBI taxonomy): Eukaryota > Metazoa > Arthropoda > Insecta > Lepidoptera > Crambidae > Ostrinia > Ostrinia furnacalis. The sequence continues at coordinate 17,358 of NW_021137694.1, forward strand.
AGTGTGCGGTCCTGCAAATAGACGAAAAAATCGTCTGAAAAAATTTGAAAGAGTTCTGAAACTGAACGACACGCACTGAATGATGCGGGCATTTCATAATGTCATACATATCGCACCATGAGCATGAAAGCGACTGATTTAAAAAATGTGGAGTATGGAATTCGATACTGATTCAGCCCCCCTAGACAAAACGCACTTTTTGATCGAATCGAAAATCGAATCCGTCAAAACTCCATACAAAAAAGGGGCATTTCGACCACTTTTCGACTGGTTTGCGATTATAATTTGCACTTTGTCTAGACCCACTGGACAGCACTTGGTCCAACTTCCATGCATAGATTGGCACTATCCTTTTTAAAATGAATCGCTTTCATTCTCATGGTGCGATATGTTTTTCCTATTAAACGGACTACACACACGCGGACCAGCCAGCCTGGTCAAAAGCCGTAATTAAAACAAAAAGAGAGATTTTGTCATTGTAATAGACCTGTATTGACGACATCATGAAATTAGTTAAAAAAAGGTATAAATATAATTAAATTTTGTCTGCTTTCAGGGAAAGAAAATATTTGTCACGTGTTACTATATATTTGGCATAGTGTTGACGATTTTTTTGTGTCTTGGTGCAATTTTGATGTTCGTTCAAGGCCAAATAATTATGGCAATATCGGCTTTGATAATAACCGGTGAGTATTTTTATGATTTTGAGCAGTTTGTAGGTACATAGCCTGTGTCGTAGTAGTTAAACAAATCTTTGTTTATTCAAGTCTCAGATCTTCTATGATCTGAGATTCTAGTCATGTTGTGATGGCTGATATTAAAATGAATGATAGATGATTATCGCTCCACTTTTCTTGAGTTTCAGTAAAAAAGTGGTCACTTTACTAGGTTTGGAGTTTAATTTTATTTACCTACACCAGTGTTTTTCAACCTTTTTTATGACACCCCTCTAGTATGAAAAAAATATTAATGCGGGCCGCTACCAACCGGCTTTTTGGAAGTCATTGGGGGAGGCCTATGTTCAGCAGTTGACGTTCTACGGCTGAAATACTTAATTTTGAATGACTTGTTTCAGTTCTCTATGTTCTCATACTTGTCTTCTTGGTTAGGAGGCTGAGGAATTCGATGTCGAATCCCACCTCACCTCAGTGACGACTAAGTTTTTACAATTTAACGGTACGTAGTTAATTAACGTTCAGCCGTCTATCATAATAAGTTATAAGTTTTGTACTTACATTAATTTTTAATTTTATTTTTTACATTTTCAAAACTACATTAATGTATAGTACCTATTATAGTTAATTTAATGTTAGCGACGGTGACTCTACAAGGTAGAAACGATAATATACCTCACTCGATTATTTCTAACTAAGTAAGTAACAAGACGTCCACCCACAAGGTGGACCAACGACCTGATAAAGGTAGCGGGAAGGCGCTGGATGCAGGCCGCTACCAACCGTGCGATGTGGAAGTCATTGGGGGAGGCCTATATTCAGCAGTGGACGTCCTGTGGCTGAAATGATGATGATGATGATGAAGTAACAAGATATCGAAAAACTGGTTACTGATCCTGAAAGTGTCTCACGAGCTCTATCAAACGGTGTCAATAATAAATTACAGAATTAGCTGGATCTATCCAAAAATTATATTTACTACAACCACATCTACAGTTATGACACTTATCTCTTGATAATGAAGTCAAGCCTAAAATCAATGTTTTCCATAAATATTTTCAATTTAAGAATGCAATTTACCCACGAGTTTATTTTAAGAGTTTATTTCACAATAAAAAAATACACTTTTAATAATATGTAGCTGGCATGATGTACCTACATTTAGTATGGAAGCTGGAAACATAAAATTTTCTGATAGATCCAGTTCATTCTGTAACCGATACCGTTTGATTGAACTCGTGAAGCACTTACAGGATCAATATTCAGTTTTTCGATATCTTGTATAGTTAAGAAATATTTACAATAAATCGAGTGAGATTACTTATTTATCGTTTCCACTCTGTATATTAATTTAACAAAAAATTTATTGCAGTGCGATAGGAGGGAAAATTCTGCACGGTGCTACGCGAAATTCCGGCCTTTAATATAGTTATTAGTTTCTTGTATTATTAGTACTATTTTGTAATATTCCTTGGATTACAGTTAAAAAAATAAAATTGTGTATTAAAATATTAAGTTATTTTATTAACAGTCTACATTCGCTCTGAGTTGGTTAACCCCTGAATCCTGAATAAATAGGGGCCAATAATGTATTTACGTAAGACTATTTTCGCTAGTTTTTGACCCCCTCCCCCTATTATAAGAAAAAATAAGAATACACCGAGCCCCTCCCCACCCTGTTTAATATTTTATTACGTAAGAATCTAAAGGAAAAAAATAATATGTACCTACATGTTTGACAACTAGTACCTACACAAGCGGGGAATTCCCGGGAGGCGAGAGTCCAATGGGTGAAGTGACAATACCTCTACAAACTCTACATACAATATGCTTAAAATATTTCGCGTGGATATTTCTTTTTAGATAGCAATCAAACTTTGTGAAAATAGCTGCTATATGCGCAAGTAATATTTAGGTAGGTAGGTACGTATTTTTTTCTATCTCCTGAAAACCAAAAAATAAAGTGTCGCTATAACGGATCCGTGCAAAAGTCGGCACTCGTGCGGTTGCTCGCGGTTTTTCTTTTTATCTACAACGAGGACGCTCTTGGCCTGTATCTCACCTGATGGTAAGGTGGAAGCGAGCTTCACTCGGAATCCTCAACCACGGAGGAACTGGCTATCTTACCTCTAACTGCCGGAACACAACAATGCTGTTAACATTATTGTTATGGTGACAGACTTAGGTAAGATGGTGGTAGCTTAGCCAGGTGGACTTAAAACAAGCCCTACCACCAACCAAACCGAACAGAAAAATCTGCCCCCACTGGGAATCGAACCCGGGACCTCTGCGTCTGAAGCAGGTGGTCTTACCACTAGACCACAGAGGCGGTTTTCAAAGTATTTATTTTAACTTTGCCCAATTTTGTGATCTTACGCCCACCCCTTTGTAAGAAAAAATAAGACATGGTACAATGTTCACACGTAAACGAGACATAATCAATGAAAGCTAAACAGGAATACGTAGTGTGGGCAGGTCTCCCACTAGGTGGACGGACGATCTGATGAAGGTCGTGGGAAGTGCCTGGATGCGGGCGGCGCAGTACCGGTCTTTGTGGAAATCCTTGGGGGAGGCCTTTGTTCAGCAGTGGACGTCATTCGGCTGAAACGAACGAACGAACGAAAGCAAAACAGACACTATTTAATTAATGACATCAATTGAATTTAAAATTATTAAATTAATTATTACTCTACTGACAAAATGTGGTTGTTAGAATGAAAGAATGACAGTAACAATGATTTTACTTCTTACTAATATTAAAAATGCGAAAGTTTGTATGGATGTCTGGATGTTAACATGTTTGTTACTCTTTCAGGCAAAAACTACTGAACGGTCTTTGATAAAACTTCACAGTATTATTGTTTAAAACATATAGGCTATAATTTATGATGATCTGTGACGGGTGAAGCCGCGGACAAAAGCTAGTGTGATAATGATACAATAAAAGAAGAACGGTCACGTCCCATAGAAAAAAAACCCAGATCCGACAGAAACGAGACATACCTCAGTTTTTTTGTCTGGCTAACACCAAAATATTGCCCTATGTTTTTGTCAGGCGTTGCACAAAAACTAATACTAAATGCCTATTTATCTACCTAAATATCTATACAGTTGCTATGGGATGTATCTATAATGACCTGGAGATACAGCTGGATTATACAGGGTGGAAACGATAAGTGATTACGAATTTTGTAGATAAATAGGCATTTTTTATTAGTTTTTGTGTAACGCCTGAACAAAAATATTGGGCAATATTTTGGTGTTAAACATACACGAATATAAAAAATATGTAATTTAACTATTTAAGAATTAACAAAAAAACTGAGCAATGTCTCGGTCTGGGTCACAGATGACCGTTCATTTTGGTATGTTGGAAGATTAAAAATGTCGTAACTAAAGGGAGTAATGTCAGTAATTAATGTTGTTAACATATATTTTTTTTGTGTTATTACTGATAATCTGGTCCGTTTATCATATTACTTACTAGCTTTCCGCCCGCGGCTTCGCCCGCGTGGAATTTTGTCTGTCACAGAAAAACTTTATCGCGCGCGTCCCTGTTTCAAAAACCGGGATAAAAACTATCCTATGTTCTTTCCCGGGACTCAAACTATCTCTATGCCAAATTTCATCAAAATCGGTTGCGAGGTTTAAGCGGGAAAGCGTAACAGACAGACAGACAGACAGAGTTACTTTCGCATTTATAATATTAGTTGGGATTTAATGAACATACGATTCATAACATGGACACTGTACAGTAAATAGTATTAATTAGGTAATTATTAATTAAACGATAATAATTTATAGATACGCGGGTAAACCCATGGGCTTATTAAATTATATTTTGCTAATAAAGATAAAGACAATATTTAATTATTTAAATTTAAACCTTTCGTATTCAATTAATAAACAAGGAAGCCTAGCCAAAATCATCACATCACACACGACACGAAACATGCTATTGAAGTGAATCCAGCTTTATTATTGGTGAGCGACTTTATGCTAGGGGATTCCCAACAGTCCCGTCATTTGAAGCGTTACATTCCTTTGTTGCATGTGTGAGTGTAAGGGTTACGCAGTACAACAATTTGCATGCATTGTTTGTAATCTTCAGTGATCGGATAATCGGATGCATATTTATTTACCTACCTAAAGTCAATTTTTTGCTAAGAAATCTTGGAAGCGTCTTCTTAAAAGATTTTTAAAAATTTAAATAAGTAAATATACCTACACTACATCCGATTTATATTGCGAAATATTTTTTCAATACAAAAGTCAATACCTCAACTTTAGGTATAGCCTGACCGGGAACATAAAATCCCTGGCATAGAGGCGCATCAATTGCATTTGATAGTGCAACACTGAGTACAGTCGTACCTGTGTTAAATTAATAGGCTAACTTTATGTATCAGGATTCAGGATTACGGGCTAATTTAATATTTTCATAAATTAACGAAAACATATTATTATAGGTAACCTGGTTTAAATAAATTAAATGAAACCATCAATCGAGCTAGTAGGATTTATTTTATTATTCATCAATAATCAAATTCAGAACTTGAATATTCAACTGCAATGTCTGCTCATGAACGCTTCAAACTCGGTACTTCTTTCCCAATTCCATAAAATTCAACACTTAGAAAGTGACAAAATACTTTAAAATAGGTAGTTGAAACAAACCACAGCTAATTTTCATAGTGGACTGTACTATACGATAAACATGTCAGTCAATTTGACAACCTTTGTTGGAAACATTATTCAATGAAAATATTGTCCGAACCCTTGGTATTTCTCTTCGACAAATACTTTAACACATAGTGAACCACTTTTCTTTCACGACTNATAAATTTATGCATCCGACCGATCACTGGTTAGGGGGCGTCCATAAATTACGTGAGACGTTTAGGGGAGGGAGGGGGTCAAGAAAAATCTCACTAAATCTCATGTAGGGGAGAGGGGGGGTCTCGACAAATATCACGTAATTTTTTTCAGCAAGAAAAAGGGTCAAATTGTGACAAAAGTGGGTTATTTTAAATTAAAAAAATTAATGTATTTTAAAATGATAATGATAAATTATTATTTTTTTATTCTGAACCGATAAAACAATAAATAAATTAAAAGAAACTGTTTTTTTTATATTAAATCCTAATCGAAGCTAACCCTTACATTGCAAATATATATTTTAAGAAATCTCACGTGAGATTGTGGGGAGGGGGAGGGGGTCTGGAAAAATCTCACCAAATCTCACCAAGGGGGGCGGGAGGGTTGAAAAATTGCCAAAATTGTCTCACGTAATTAATGGACGCCCCCTTATCTTAAACTTATCAGAAACTACTTAGTTTAGTTAACTGTATAAATTTATGTTTATTAAAATTATTAGGTAGGTTACCTATTTAATTAAATACGCCCAACACTGTCGCATCAGTCAGGTACCTACGTCAAAATATCAATAAATTGACTTACAAAGGACTTTATTTACAAATTATTAAATTAGGTATACAGATATTTTTACAACAAACTTACAGATGGTTAAGTAATGTATAGCCTGACCAGGAGCATAAAAACCCTGGCATAGAGGCGCGTCAATTGCATTTGATAGTGCAACACTGAGTACAGTCGTACCTGTGTTAAATTAATAGGCTAACTTTATGTATCAGGATTCAGGATTACGGGCTAATTTGATATTTTCATAAATTAACAAAAAAATATTATTATAGGTAACCTGATTTAAATAAATTAAATGAAACCATCAATCGAGCTAGTAGAATTTATTTTATTATTAATCAATAATCAAATTCAGAACTTGAATATTCAACTGCAATGTCTGCTCATGAACGCTTCAAACTCGGTACTTCTTTCCCAATCCCATAAAATTCAACACTTAGAAAGTGACAAAAATTTTTAAAATAGGTAGTTGAAACAAACCACAGCTAATTTTCTTATTGGACTGTACTATACGATAAACATGTCAGTCAATTTGACAATCTTTGTCGGAAACATTATTCAATGAAAATATTGTCCAAACCCTTAGTATTTCTCTTCGACAAATACTTTAATACATTGTGAACCACTTTTCTTTCACGACTATAAAAATATTTTAGCAATTTAATTCATAAAACCAATTGCGCACATTTAAAATAAACTTTGTTTACACTTTGACAGCAATAGACTGACATGCAAGGTGACATGTCAATGAAGTTTTCAGTTATAGTTCCAAAATACTGGATTGTCCTGTCGATGACATTGACAGTGGGGCGCCACCGTCAATACCGGATCGCTGGTTCAGATTTTTGCCATATTGGAAACCATATAGTTGAACGATGGTAGCGCCCCCCTGTCATTGAGTTTGGTGGGACAGTTCAGCGTGGGTCATCTATACTGTTGCCATTAAAAGAAATTAGTACCATTAGTTTTCCGCAACATGGCGAGGGTTTTTATGTTCCTGGTCAGGCTATAATGTGATGTGATGCAAGGGCACACTTGTAACACGGCTTGTAATAATTTTTTGTAAGCGACGAGCAACCAGAGTAAAAATGATCCCTAAGAACAAGTGCGGAACCCAGGTACCCGATATTATTTTTTCTTCACTCACTCGCTGCATCCTCTTACGTCATCGTTCGGCGCACTTCGGGTCGACTCTCGGCTATCGTCGTGAAACCAGAAGCCAACCAAATCGCACAAAACAAAGTTTGTTATGATTATAGTTCTAAAATTTCATTCAGTGTTGCCAGAAGGTTACTTTTGTAACCTTTTAGGTTACTTTTGAACTGCATTGGTTACTTTTAGGTTACACTAATGAAAAGGTTACATTTAGGTGATTTTTCAGAAATTGTAGAATTAACTTTTACAGGTTATTCAGTAAAAAATATTAATAGAGTGACAATTTAAAAATCATGTCAAACTGCATTTAAGCATGAATTTGATTCATTATTTGTTTAAAAAAATGAGTTTTAGTGAATGTTTTTCGATAATAAAACGCAAATCCATGAAACGTTTTTATACGACCGGTCACTTTTCAGTCATGGAATGGTCAAAATTTCGAATTTAGGTAAACGATTGATGATCAATTGTATTCATTTTCCATGCATGAACAACCTTACACAATCGCTCCGCACCCCCCCCCCGCACCCCGTATGAAGGTTACTTTTTATTCAAAAAGGTTACTTTTTTTATATTTCTGGTTATTTCTGACAAGACCCGACTGGCAACACTGATGTCATTCCACACACAACGCTGCACTGCACGCTTGAGCCGTTGAGCCTGTGCTTGAGCTTTGTAATTTGTATCCGTTCAGTTTAACTTGATTTTAGATTTGTATTTCACCAGTTTAGTTGTGTTGGAAAGCTTTGTTGGTAAGTTTAATCAATTTGACTTAATATTTGTAGTTAAGTAACGACATTTTAGTGAAATAACCTGTGGATTGATAATTTCGATAGTGAGGAATGGGGATGTGTGTTTTGTGTTGACTCTGCTGTTGATCAAAATATGTAGGTCCTATTTTATGGTAGGCTAAAACTTTAAATTGTTTTAACTACCAGCTGATATTGTTTGTGTAAGTAGGAACTTACGTTTACTGCCTAAGTTTTTTATATTCTTACCTTTATTAATCTAAGATTCTTACATTGAATTACCTATAAGTAAGGTCCTAATTCATATGTGATAAAATCTACTTATCTTAGAGTTATCTGTGCATCATTAGGTGCTTGCTTTGCTAGGCGGGATGTAGGTATCAATTACATTTTAAGTTTAAATTAGGTACCTAGGCTCTTTAAGAGTAAAGAAACCAAGAACGGTTTCTTTGCATGGTTCTTGCATTGTTCGTCGTTTTGCTTACCTTGATAGGTAAGTAGGTAGGGTAAGTGAGCTAGTTTTCGTCCAATTATCGGAGTTGCCAACTTTGTGATGCGAAATGAATATCTTATAATACCCTTACTCATATGTATCATATGTCGTTTTAATCCTTATATAGTCTACTTTACGTTAATATTATATGACAATAAGTAAATACCACGGGTATTTTTATAAAAAATATTTTATGCAAAAGAGGCGATTTCACTAGTTTTCGTCCAAAAAAATCAGTTTTCGTCCTAGTGTACGCTAGTTTTCGACCACTGTGTAGAAAAAAGGGTGCAGTTGAATTATTAACTTAAAACCAATTCTAAAATACAGTAACTATGGATTGTGGTATATCATTTGAAAGGTAATTTTGTTAGCTTTCAAATGATATCAAAAAGATTTAAATAAGTTTCTTATCTAAATTTAGGAAAATATTTCAATAGGTCGAAAGACAAATGGACGAAAACTAATCTACAGGAATAGCTAATTTTGGTTTTCGTCCACCCCAGTGCTTGCTCATGACGTCATGGACGAAAACACAACAACGTTTAAAGCTGTTTTTTTGTTTTTGTCCATATCTTTTTAACGGTTTTTATGGGTTTATCACTGTTATAAAGTGGACGTAAACTAAAATGTTTAANAAGTTATCATTTGTGTAAATGAAAACATACTTTTTTTGGTAAATGTTGCCATTATGTAAACATTTGAGAGCTGCTTAGCTGATCACGGCTTCAAATCCGTTGAGTAGCGTTTGAGAATACCATTTAAAATTGAAGGATACTTAAATTTAGGAGCCCGTCAGCTGAGTGACAGATTTGAGTAGTGTTTCAGTATTCGGCCGTAACAGTAATAACTACGAACTGAACTGCAATAAAACACAATTTCATAACAGTTTCGAACAGATTTTATTTATAATCTATAAAATACAAGAAGAAAAAAATAAAAACCTTCTAAATTTTCATGTCATTACAAGGTAAAGTTCACAACACTATTTGGCAACTATAGTTGTCTACGGCGTCCCCAAATAAGTGTTTTTATAAAAAAATAGAGTTGGAAAAATATATAATTATTATATCGATGAATCTATCTATAATTAATATTATAATCTACTAGCTTTTGTCCGCGGCTTCGCCCGCGTGAAATAGTAACACCCGCAGATCGTCATTATAGCCTTTATGTTACTCTATAAAGTTTGGATGTCTGGATGTTTGTTACTCTTTCACGCAAAAACTACTAAACGGATTTTGATGATACTTTACAGTATTATCTACACTAATATTATAAAGAGGAAAACTTAGTTGGTTTGGTTGTAATGAATAGGCTCAAAAACTACTGGACCGTTTTTAAAAATCGATATATATATATGACGAATATATATATGACGATCTGTGGCAAACGAAATTTCACGGCGCCGGGTGAAGCCGCGGACAAAAGCTAGTTACTCTATAAACAATGATACTGTAGTATCATCCATATCAGTCATATCCGTTCAGTACTTTTTGCGTGAAAGAGTAACAAACATACATCTATACATTCACACAAACTTTCGCCTTTATAATATTAGTAGGATACTAATATCTATACTCTATACTAATATTATAAAGCTAAAGAGTTTGTTTGTTTGTTTACTTGAACGCGCTAATCTCGGGAACTACTGGTAAACGTCATACAGAGACTTCTACTTTGTATTGGAAGGTAGTAGTGAAAAAGAAAATATTGACTTACCGACATAATATTCACATCACTATCTGTTTATTAGCTTCGCTTATGACGTCATAAGCGGGCGACTATAGTTGCCCATGGCGTAGGGATGACCATGATTTAATGAAATCTAGAAACGTCTAGAAGGGTATACCTACTTATCGATAATACTCGTAGTATTAACGTTTATTGAGTTCAGGCAGTGGTTCAAGGCGGTCAGTTTTAATAAATTAGTTACGCACATCATTACAAGAAAATAGTTTCGTGGTTTTAACGTCTTGTGGTTCAAGATACCAAGTGTAATCGATATGTTACAAGATAAAAATTCTGATATTATTGAAGCCAGTCAGGAGGAACGCCAAAGTTCCCCATCAATTTTGTATCCCAGAAAACGAAAACTTTAATGTAATAGCAATAAAGATCATATTGGAAGAAAAAACATTGTATTTTGTAAGTCCATTGAAGTAAAATGATTATTAAAAATATTAACTAGGTGTCAGGGTTTCCGTCCACGTGGACGAAAACCAAAATCTTGCAAAATTGTTATGCTAGTATTAGTCCACTTAATTATCTAAGATTTCTATACAAAATCTTTAATAAACCCTTAAAATAGTGTTTATTATGCTAATAATTAGACATACGTGTCAAAAACATTACGTAAAGTAGCTAAAACAGTAATGAAACATACCATGAAAGTTCCCTACCGGCACGTTTTTTTTCTAACTTGACGATGTTTTCCATTCACCTGTGTGCAGCAGCAACTTCCGTAGATTTTTTTGGAGTTATTACTTATCATATTACATTTTCATGGCGGCAGAACTGTTACTTAGATATTATAGATTGTAACAAGTCCAAACTTGCACGGAAAATTAGGTTTGTATTCTAATTTTCCGTATTTGTTTGTGGCAAGTCGGTCAAATGGACGAAAACAGGAGCTGGACGGAAAACCGGCGCAATTACCCTACCTACTATTACGACCAGCCTCAGTAGACTAAAGAGCCCCGTTTAATATTTTATGTAAACTCAGATCCTCCAAACCTACTTTCTAAAAAAACAAAAAAAGGTTGGTTAATTAGCTCTAATTCCATACACTTGAATAAAGGATATCTATCCAGTCAGCTTATAACAAGGCCAAGTCGACCACGGGCCACTCGATCTCGTAGGCCTGGCGACACATAAATTTAACAGTCGGGCCAAACAGTGTGCTTCAGTCGTTAACGACGGGCCACTTACATTTCCTATTTCAGTTAGGTACTGTGATTTTTGTATTTGCTGCGTATTTTAAAACGTAACAGTACTTGCGCGGGCCACTTAAAATTCTTTCGCAGTGGCCCGCGGGCCTGGGGTTGAGCCTTGACATTTTTTTCATCGTAGGTAGGTAGGTAGGTACCTGGTGTTAAGTAAGATGCAGTCTAGGATGGTATAGGTATCTGCCCTGTAAGTGCCTATTCACTCTCTCCTTGAAAAGGCGGATTATAGTGTAGGTAACATGAATAATAGCTACCTACTTATCCACGGACATTCCACTTTAAAGTTTCTGAGAAGTTGTAACACATTCACATTACCGTCTTTAAGAAGGTAACCCGAAACGATAAGTGGCGATACCAAATGGTAGGTTCTAATTGTATTAGGTTACGTAGGTACTCGTACCTACTTCTATTCGATCAATATCGGGTCACCACAAAAATTACGATATTCGTGAAATTAACAGCGCACTTGAGGGCACAAAAAACATTATCGCGCGCTGTCAGTGTTTAAAAAATCGTGACTCAAACTATCGCTATACCAAATTTCATCAAAATCGCTTCAGGCGTGAAAGTAAAGGCGCGCGTGATATTTATTGTCGCCACCACATTTAAAAAAAAAACATTTTTAATTGTCACGGTGGAAAAAGTCACCCATGCGTTTGAGAGACAAGCTTTCATTTAGTGGGTTGGTAATTTTGAAAGAGTACCTACCTAGGTTAATGTACTTCAACTTAGCAAATAAGTGTGACTGTGAGGCGATACTTTTGTAAACCATCACATAAACCATGAATATACCTAGTTACTATATAAGGTTTAATTGCATTGTTTTGGACACAATAATAATATCTATATTGTACCTACCTACTTTATCAGCATGACACACCCACATAAACACGACGGATGTGCTGTTTGTGTGAAACATTTAATGAGTGAACTAACTGTTGAATAACATCATTATTAAGTAGTTCCATGAAATTCACACTCTTTTAAGTAGGTAGAACTACGTGCTCCAAGAGAAAACATTTCATTATGTTTAGCATTATTAAAATAGACGGCGTATTTGCGTATTTGGAGGTAGGGTAGGTAGGTAAATGATGTGTGTGTGTAACATATCCCATTATATTATATCTGACAACTACCTATCTGAAAATTGACGGTATTGTTCTGTTAAAATATACCTACAGGGTGGAATTTTGTAATGCCACCCGAAGGGAAAGTACTACGAAAGTAGATAGGTACTCATAAGGCTGTAGGTAGATAAAAAATTTATACTCATAGAAAACATTAGGTACCTACTTTATTAGTGAAAAGAAAGAGAACTGCATTCAAAGATTTTCCGAAAGAAAGTTTATTTATGTACTAGGTAGGTAGGTACCTTCACTACCTACATACCTTTAAAAGTATTCTGGGGATGGGAATTTATGCTAACACGCGTTTGTAACTTATATTTACAATATTGTTACATATCCTAAAAGTAATATAACTAAAAAGCCTATTTTGTTACTGTGAATATGTAAAGATAACCTTTGACGCTAAGCTATTATGCCGTGTATGCTCCCGACATGACAGAAACGGGCATACAGAGCCCCGATTACGGTAACTTTTAACGTTTCCAATCCAGACGCGCTTCATCGATTCTGCGATACGATTGGTCAAAACAGCTGACGTACGCTTTTGAACGACCAATCGTATCGCAGAATCGAGAAGCGTGTCTGGATTGGAGACGTTAAAAATTACCGTAATCGGGGCTCAGGTCACAGATTTAGATCCGTCTATCTACCCATACATACCTAATACATTTTTTACGTAAATTTATTAATCAATCACACACATCAATTTATTTATGTATTATTTTATCGAAGTACCTACTACCTAATGCTTTTCTAATTTCAGAACAAACATGTGTCTCAAAGGAAATAACTGTGGCATGAAACTGGAGACAGGATCGCTGGTCTTCGGAATCGTAGCCTCTGTAAGCTTTATGATATTTTAAACTTTCATGTTGCATTTTTATGACATACTAGCGGCCGCCCGCGACTTCGTACACGTGGATCCCGTTTTACCCCCTTCATCTATCTTACGCGGTTAGATTTTTTCATACAAATGTTTTTTCCCGCTAACTCCCGTTCCCGTGGGAATTTTGCAATATCCTGTTGTAACTAAGCTTTAAGTTTACTAAGGTACCTGCATGTCAAATTTCAAGCGTCTAACTTAAGCGGTTTAGATTTTTCATACAAAAGGATTTCCCGCTAATTCCCATTCCCGTGGGAATTTTGCAATATCCTGTTGTAACTAAGCTTTAAGTTTATTAAGGTACCTGCATGCCAAATTTCAAGCGTCTAACTTAAGCGGTTTAGATTTTTCATACAAAAGAATTTACTGTCTGCCGGTTAATATAAATAAATAGAAATAGCAGTAGTAGGTACATTCGATTCAGGAGCAGTTCACTGAATTTACCATGCATTCTTGTATAGTGTATCTTATAAGAATACAGTAAAGAAGCTACACCCTTACAGGGTCAATGTATGAATGCATGTATACCTGTATGTGCTGAATATGTTATTGCAAATGAATAAAATAAATAAATAAATAAATGGGTATACAAAATTGCGTGGTATATTAAACAAGGTAGTGACGTGCTAATATCTAGACTTACAGATTACATACTTAAATACTAGTAGAAATGACTTGCATACATAAGTTGGAATAACTTGGATTGACCAGTCCCCGAAAGCAGCGCCTGTTCACAGACATGACGAGTGAACCAGCCATCGCTTCACTCGACCATATTAGAGGGAATGTAACGACCCGCCTCACTACGCCACCACCCCAGAGACATTTTAGTGAGAATGACAATATCAAGTTATCTCTTGAAAAAAAAAAAACTAATAATAAAGCTAAGTAACAGTCCAGATTGAGAAGCATGACACTATAACATTTTAGAAAATTAGATTAGTTTATACATTACTTTTCATAGCACGATTTTAATTCTTTTTAGTGCGAGCATGAGAGGACCATAATCCTACTCCCAGGATGACTTATCATTAAGAAAATCTCGAGTTGTATGTATACAGTGTGAGTCACGTTAAAGTGTACATATGAAAATATATGAAACTAGACCTATTTTTATCGACCAAAAAGAGATCAAAAATTTTTTGAGATTTTTTTTAATTTTATTGTAGAATTTTTTTTCTTCCAATTACTTATTGTAAAGAAAACGTAATAACTTTTAAACTAAGCGGTACATCCTGATAAAATAAAAATAGTAATAATTCTAAATAACAGGCGATACTAAAAAAATACATGAAATACCTAGAAAATGCCAACAAATAATAAAAAATGATACTTTTTGAAAAAAATCTGCTTAAAAATTCGTATTTTTTTGGTTATTTGATAAATTTCTCCAAAAAATGCCCTATAACAGGTGGTTTTTATTACTTTTTATTATTCTCTATCGTATTACTTTTGTAAAACCAAAAATCGCATGTCTCTATCCCTATCACAACGTTTGCAATGATCGTTTGAACTAAGCCTCTCCGGGCGCGCCATTCAACGCTTCGTTAACAACGAAACTGAAAGTGACTCTAGATTTGTAATTTTGATAAAGACAAGTTAGATTTCAAATAAAAACAAAATATTTCGAAGTAAAATAAGTATTTGAGTTAAAATTAAAATTGTCTCTACCTGTAGCGGAGAAAAATGTGGTGGCAGGCCTTTGTTCAAACGATCATAGCAAATGTTGTGATAGGGATAGAGACATGCAATTTTTAGTTTTACAAAAGTAATACGATAGAGAATAATAAAAAGTAATAAAAACCATCTGTTATAGGGGCATTTTTTGAAGAAATTAATCAAATAACCAAAAAAATACGAATTTTTAAGCAGATTTTTTTCAAAAAGTATCAATTTTTATTATTTGTTGGCATTTTTTGTGTATTTTATGTATTGTTTTAGTATTGCCTGTTATTTAGCATTATTACTGTTTTTATTTTATCAGGATATACCGCTTAGTTTAAAAGTTATTATGTTTTCTTTACAATAAGTAATTGGAATAAAAAAAATTCTATAAAAAATTAAAAAAAAATCTCAAAAATTTTTTGACCTCTTTTTTGTCGATAAAAATAGGTCTAGTTTCATTTATTTTCATATATACACTTTAACGTGACTCACACTATGTATAGGTATGCTTTTTTAAGCATGTGATCTTTAACTATACCTTTAAATTTATTGTACGGTAGCTCTTTATATTTATCAGGGACTTTGTTATAAAAATGGATACCTTGTCCCATAAAGGTGGCAAACACTTTATTAAGTCTAAAAGCGGGTATAGCCAATTTATTTTTATTTCTAGTATTGATTTGGTGAATATCACTTTTCTTTTTGAATTCATTAATATTTTGTTGAATAAATAGAATACAGTTTAAGATGTATTGTGAAGCGGCCGTGAGAATGCCAATTTCTTTAAACAATTCTCTAAGGGACGCTCTTGCTTTCATTTTATACAAGTATCTTATGGCACGTTTTTGCAGAATAAATATTGTTTCAAAATCTGCAGCTTTGCCCCATAGCATGATTCCATATGACATTAGGCTATGAAAGTAGCTAAAGTAGACTAAGCGAGCTGTTGAAACATCGGTTAATGACCGTATCCTTTTTATTGCAAAAGCCGCTGAGCTGAGCTTTCCCGCCAGAGTTTCTATATGGGAGCCCCACTGGAGTTTTGAATCCAGGGTAATTCCCAGAAATACAGTAGATTCTACCAGATCGATTGCATTATTATTAAGTTCTATTTGGGTACTAATTGTTTTTACGTTAGGCAAAGAGAATTTTATACATTTTGTTTTCTTTGCATTCAGTTGTAGATTATTTGTAGTTCCCAAGCCTCGAAGATATGTTTAAGTAGTGCAACCCCGGCATCGGTGGTGGAACGACCCTTGGTAAAACCATATTGTTCACTATGAAATAGTTTATTAGAGCCAAAGTGAATCATAAGTTGCTCCTGTATGATTTTTTCAAAAATCTTGCTCAAAGCGGGCAAGATAGAAATGGGTCTATAATTGCCAGGGTCGGTTTTGCTACCAGACTTAAATAATGGCATTAGTCTACTGTGTTTCATGAGGTCGGGGAAGATTCCCTTCTCTATGCAATTATTGAATATTATCGCTAACTGTGGGGAAATTATATCAATAATGTGTTTGACTATCTTGACAGAGATGCCCCAGATATCAGTTGTACTCTTTACATTTAAAAGATTAAAAGTTTTAGTGATATCTAATGGAGTGTCTAAAATATGTTAATCATTTATTAAGAAATTAAATGTGTTTTTCTTTAAGGATATTTATTGGGCTTTCAAATAACACCAATATTGTTGTGGCACCATGATTGTGTCAGAAGAATTTTTTTATTTTTTTTTTAGTGGCAACCAAACCTCTCTGGGAGGTTTATTTCTGCCAATGTCGAGTGAAAAATAATTGACATAGTTATCAATAGAACGTGGGTGTTTCAGTTCTATTGATTTTTCATAGATTCCGTGGAGTTAAGTATGCCCGTAAGCAGGTTTCGAGACGCCACACCGGGTCCAAAGCGGGTTGTTCATACGACAACCCACTCGACACTCGATGCGCGCTCAAATTCGAAGTATTTCAATGTTTTTTATAATTTATCACTTCACTGCACTTTAGAACACAAAATAACACCTTTGTACACTAAAGTCCATTAAATAATAAATTGAAACCATTAAAACAGATCGACCATGCTTCCCGTTCAACTACCCTCCACGGAATCAAGAAAATCTTTAAAGTTCGCGTCGCGAAAGGTGCGGTTTATTTGATGTTGAGTGTATAAAGAGATGCCAACTAATGCGCTGAGTTCGAAACTTAGGCTGAGTTGCACCACCTAACTTTGACGTTATCCGGTGTTTTTTGTATGGAGTTTGACAGATTTTTGACGTTTGTCAAAGTAAGATGGTGCAACCCAGCCTTAGTTACTTTTTTATAATGTGAAGGCAGGCATTCGCTGTCATATACATAGTATGAAATTATCGGCAGCGCGTCTGTTGCGCGTTTGTCGCGCTGCTAAAGTCGCCTAAATGTGAAAGCGTTCTTAATCATCACATGTCAGGGTCCCGCACCGCTCCACTACCACAGGAAGCTACTCAGATTTGCAACACACTGCATGCACTGTTCTGTGGCTTTTCTTCGCAACCTGACTTATTTTCGACAATATTCGTTCTAATCAAAAAAAATAAAAAAATAGGGGCCCTCACATTATCGTCATTCGAGCGTCGACGTTGCCAGTGTCCACGCAGCCAATGCTTAGCGGCTGCCAAAATCTGGATCTACGCAGCGCTGGCGTCTGGCGTCGCGATGTTTAGTAAAAGAGTTGGTGCGCCGCGTCGACAGTGCAGTAGTCGCAGTGCGTAGGCGCTGGCGAGACGACGTCGTTACTACGACGCTCATAAGACGCTAGTGTGGGGAGTCCCTTAGCGACATTTCTTTGTTGAGTTGGATCAACCGTATCTACTTAATACATAGTCTTCGCATATTTTTTTAATTCTTAATACATAATTTGGCCAACCCGTCTGCCAAGCGTGGAGATTACGAAAGTGGAGGAGGCTTAGTCCAGCCTAATGATGATGACATAATTTGGATGAAAATCCACATGACGAGTGAGAGTGGCCCTACCTACTTATTCTACTCTGCTTCTTCGTCTTGTCGTGTCGACAACAAACCTAATAGCGTAAGCCCAAAACTCCGCCATAAGAGTGGCGTTGTCAGTTAGCGGTTATTAAATCTTCCTGCGTGCAGTTGTTTGGGCACGCAGGGCACGACATCATGTGCTTCGTCGACTGGGGAACAAAACCACACTTGCACTCCAAGTTCTACTCTGCTGGAACCACAGGACCGATGATTCCTTTAAAGTTGGTAATTTTAATTGCAGAAGAAGACGGCTTACGTCAAGGCGTATTTCATCTACGGCGTGGTGGTGGTTGTGCTGTTGTCCTTGGCTGCCGTGGGCGTCGTCATTGCTTCGGGAAATCTCATCATTGGTGCGATAGCAACTGCTGTCATCGGTGAGTTTGTATCTCCGATAAATTAATCGCACTAACGGTAGATGATTGAGATGCGACTCTTAACGCTAGATTTTTTTTATAAATAAGTAATTCAATTTAAAATTCTTTATTGCACGGTATAGTCTGGTGCGTAAGCACGTAGAATTTTGTCCAATGACTCCAAGCTACCCATCCTTATTGCTCGCGTGTAATTATGTTGCTATCGCGCTCGCACACTTACTGCGGGTGCCAGTCGCACAGTCGCGACAGCAATATAATTACGCGCGAGCGATAAGGATGGGTAGCTAGGGGTCATTGGACAAAATTCTACGTGCTCACGGACCGGGCTTTAGTATTTGTGTATTTATTCAGGGGTACCTATCGCAGACAGATATATCACAGTTCGCTTATTCCTACTTTTTGGTTTGACTAACAACTTGGAGGCGTGATGAGCATCTTTTCCTGTATTGTACCGACACCTTCGCTGCCGGGCATTATTCCATGGCCCCAGAACTATCTATAAAAGCGAAAGGTCACTGTCTGACTCACTCACTCATCACGAAATCTCAGAAACTACAAGTGCTAAGAGTCTCAAATTTTGCTTGTGGGTTCATTTTAGAACGTAGGTGCTCACTAAGAACGGATTTTACGAAACTCCACCCCTATACGGGATCCACGCGTACGATGTCGCGGGCGGCCGCTAGTATATAAATAAACAAAGGCTTGAGTATATACGAAGTTCGATATGATCTCATGCCAATGTATACTTGTTCCAGGTGTGTATGCGCTGATACTGCACATGATCAACCTAACTCACCAGAAGATGTTGGCGGGTGAGGTCTACGGGGCCGGCGGGCACAGGCCTCTATACAACGCCGACTGCTAAGAGACCATAAACGGGTCTCGGGATAGGCATTTACGCCCGTTTTCATCATCAATCCCTAGTGTAAGTGACCCCAATGAAAACAAAATTCATCTAAAAATTAGGGATTGATTATGAAAACGGGCATTACTTACTTATTCCTTTTTCATATTACCTATATGCTATATTTTCATATTACCTATTAGCTTAGGCGCAGACCACCGACTTTTAGTCGGCCGATAGTTGGGTGGGGCTGTAAAGAATCAAGTCTGATTCTGATTCATAGTTTTTTTATAAGCTGCGACCTAATTTGTATTCTTTACGCCGAAATACTTTAATTCGTTTAATAAGTTTGTGTAAAAAGAATATTTTTGCAATCAACTGGTTAAACCAGCCAGCTGAATGAGCGGTTAGCCAGTTCAGAAACATGTGCCATTAAGTAAAAAAAATGCCCTAAGTCGCTTTATTATACTATTTTTAAACTAAACAATACTCAACATTTGACGAAATGGCCGATAATTTAACCATTTCTCACCGCGTTCGCCAGTTGGCGCCAGTGTCTTAGCCAAGTAAGTGATAGGACCTTCAAGTGGCGCCAAATAAAGAATCTCTCATTGAATTCTCATTGTTTTAGCAGTCATATAATATTTTGTGCCTGATGCCATATTTTGTTTACGTGACTGCGTATATCGCTCTTAAGAATGAAAAGCATTCTTGACTATGATTAAACCTAGCTTTAGTTTCCTTTTATTTAGAAGGTATATTGTGTTTGTGTACTAATAAATAATAAATGTTTTATAATTTTATTTTGTTTTCTTTTTAAATCGAGTCAGCAGGTACTTAACTAGATTACAAGTACATGTCACCGTAAGTATTTTGAAAAATATTACATGTATTATTAAACTTTTTATTATATTAATATTTAACAAATGTAATATTTGAAAATAGTTTGAATAATTTTTTTTCGTTTTTTCTTTATTGTACCGCCCCTATTGACTGTAGGGTGAACTGATGTTGTGATGGTAAAAAAAAAGTTTCAAATCGGACCAATAGCACCAATAGTTCCTGAGATTTGCGCGTTCTACCAAACAAACAAACTTTTCATCTTTATAATATTAGTATAGATATGCTTGTAGATATTTCTTAAATAAAAACTGAATCTCCAATCAGTTAAGATTAATTTCATACAACATTCTCGCCGTCAAATACCCCACTTTGAGAAACCCTGTACCTACTAGTTGATCTGGCAATAAATATTTCAATTTTTTCTTTGTTCAGTTTGACATTGAAGCCCCTCTGTTTTATCAAATACTGTGTACTGTTAAATTTCATCAAACTTCTTATCAGAGGCGGGGCAAGACCTAAATTTGATGTGGGCAAGACAGATTTCGCGAGGCCTTGTTCTGTGGCGACCTGAAGACGGATTTATATATGTCACCGGAAAATAACAAGACTCGTAAGTTGATCAATTTTCTAGGTAGTTGATCAACTCGGAAAATAATAAACGGCAGTTGAAATGTACTATTTAACGCATTGAATTTCAGCTAATTGGTCAACTTACGGTATCTAGCCGTAATTTAATAATTTACTATATTGCTTCAAGTAAAATCATCCACAAATGGACCAATCGTTGGCCAGTGTACTATTTGACGGTACACTATTATCCGTCACTTAATACCAGATAATACACTTTTCTCTGATTGGTCGACAGCATTAATTATAAGCATTTAGCATGTGTTTATTCATAGAGTTACAAACACTTAGATATTTTGTTTTAATATTTATATTTTAGAGATAGGGATATTCAAGTTCGTCTATGCTATATTAGGTTAAGTAAATGAAAAATGTCTAAAAAATATATTGGAGTTCAGAGTTTTATGATTGTAAGTTATATTCATAATAAGTATTATAATCAGTTTAATCAGTCAGTACAATCAGTGGGCTAAGTACAGAAAATAAACTGTACTTAGCCCACTGTAGTACTTTTGTAACTCTGCATCAAAGTGTTCTCGATCGACAAAACTAGTATTGCTCACTGATTGTTCGTTTATTTCTACCACTACAGACTCCATTTCACTCATCATAAATAGAATCACGCATTATAATGAGAATTATTACCAAACAAAACAACAATTGCTAATTTTGCTACTGTAAATAAAGAAAAACAAGTACGGACTAGATATATTTGTTTACGTTTAAACCGGTAATGGCGGCGGCCGGGTGGCGGGGAGCGGTATAAAAGCACGTGAGTCTTTTAACCAATCAACGTGCACCTTGCCTTTGTCGGATGATTTAACGGCAAGACGCCGTAAATTAATCAACTTACTAAAATACATACGTTAAATAGTACATTTCAAATGCCGTTTATTATTTTCCGAGAGTTGATCAACTACCTAGAAAATTGATCAACTTACGAGTCTTGTTATTTTCCGGTGACATAATAATGAAATAATAAAAAAAAGGGTCAAAGGTCTATACATTGACAGTTTCTGATTTCTTGATTCAGTGATTATTTTTAAAGGAATATTGCGCCAAAGAATAATGTTCGTCACTTAAAACCGTGTTGTTGCTTAATTTTGTGTCTGATTAAGGCTGAATTTGTTTGGAAAAAAATATATTTTTATTTTTAACTACATTGTTTAATTATCAAGAATTTATATTTAATAGTCAATGTTCGTATTGTGATATTGTCATCTCCACCTTGTATACATTTTTTCAAAATGTTTGATGCGCGAGGCCCCTTGTACCGCGAGGCCGTAGGCGGTGGCCCACGTCGCCTACGCCTTACGCCGCCTCTGCTTCTTATCAAACATTATTTTTGTTTTTCCACGAATCATTTTACATTTTGAATTTTATTCAGTTTTGATGAAACTAATTTCCACGAAACGTGACTCGATAACAATTCGATGTTCTGTTTATTTATTTACTAGCTTTTCGCCCGCGGCATTGCCCGCGTGGTATTTTGTCTGTCACAGAAAAACTTTATCACGAGCGTCCCTGTTTCAAAAACCGGAATAAAAACTATCCTATGTCCTTTCCCGGGACTCAAACTATCTCTATGCTAAATTAAATCAAAATCGGTTCAGTGGTTTAGGCGTGAAAGCATGACAGACAGAGTTACTTTCGCATTTTTAATATTAGTATAGATTAGTACAGAAGTATAGATAGGTAATACAATTAAACGAACCGATATAACTTGTTATTTCAATTAATAATGCGAATTTTTAACAAGTAATGAATCTACCTACTAATTTAAAAGATGAAGATTTGTTTGCTTGAACGAGCTGATCTCAGGAACTACTGATATTGTTTATTTAGGCTGTTGCACCATCTTACTTTAACTTTGACAAACGTCAAAAAAGTGTCAAATTCCATACAAAAACCACCGGTTATCGTCAAAGTTACGGTCAAAATTAGGTGGTGCAACTCAGCCTAACTCTATAATAAAATCACCCAACAGTCAATAGGGGCGAAGCAGTAAAGAAAATGTTGCGAAAACGCGAAATATTATTCAAACTGATAACAGCTGTTCAAATAACAGTTGACGGAGTAGCTCACACATGTTTTTATACCTTTTTTTTTTGTGTTGTCCTTGAATTAAGTACTTTATTTACAACTACTTAGAGGCCGCCCGCGACTACGTACGCGTGGATCCCGTTTTACCCCCTTCATCTATCTTACGCGGTTTAGATTTTTCATACAAATGTTTTTTCCCGTTCCCGTGGGAATTTTGCAATAACCTGTTGTAACTAAGCTTTAAGTTTACCAAGGTACCTGCATGCTAAATTTCAAGCGTCTAAATTAAGCGGTTTAGATTTTTCATACAAAAGGATTTTCCCGCTAATTCCCGTTCCCGTGGGAATTCCTAAGTATACTATAACCTGCCCAGGAGTATGAAGAATAATTGTGCCAAGTGTCGTTAAAATCCGTCAAGTAGTTTTTGTTTCTATAAGGAACATACAGACAGACAAAAATTTTACTGATTGCATTTTTGTCATCAGTATCGATCACTAATCACCCCCTGATAGTTATTTTGAAAATATATTTCATGTACAGAATTGACCTCTCTACAGATTTATAGATAAAAAGATATTTTTTTAAACTTAGGCAAACTTAACTCTAAACAAAATAAAAATATAAACTTACTGTTTTTATATGCAATAAACTTAATGATAATAATATATAAAGTTTGACTTTGAATTACTTCATCATCGTCATCATTTCAGCCATAGTACGTCCACTGCTGAACATAGGCCTCCCCCAATATTTTCCGTGTTGAATTACTTGGTTACCTTGAATTTTTAAACAAGCAGCCAATGGTCGAATATTTAATTTTTACGGAGGATTAAATCCACCCGTTTCACAGCGTCTACACATCCTCGCTCCGCATCTTCGTAACACATCTTTGCAGCTTTGATGGAAACTCAACATAAAGCCGGGTCTTCAGTGCGTGTTTTGCTCTACACAATCAACAAAATGATGTCAACACTGAACATTTTTTTAATGTTGGAATTTTTATGTTGATTATGTAGAGCAAAACACGCGCTCGACCCGTCTTAAGAATGAAACATGACCATGGAGGCGTTCTTACAATCTATACTTAGTAGCGTTCGTTCGTTCGTTTCAGTCGAATGACGTCCACTGCTGGACAAAGGCCTCCCCCAAGGCTTTCCATAATGAACGGTCCTGCGCGCTGCCCGCATCCAGGCTCCTCCCGCGACCTTTAACAGACAATCGGTCCACCTAGTAGGTGGCCTGTCCACGCTACGTCTTCCAGTCTGCAGTGTTAGTGTGATTTATACGAGTATAATACACAAGTGAAATCGACTATTCCTTCAATCTACACTAGTAGGCACACGTAGTAGGCATCACATTAACAATATACATTATATCTATCTTCTCGCATTGCATTACTCATCTATTTTCACAAAAACATCAGTTAATAGATAGGTATAGAGCTCCGAGTTACAAAGGTACATTATAGTAGTAGTAAAGTTCCAAGGAAATGCTAGACGACTTTGAAAACATCAAGTTTGTTTTTATCCAAATTTCAAAGTTAGTAGGTAAATAGGTAGGTAAAACAAATGAAGATAACGTACAAAACAACAGGTTTTAATAGTGATAATAAAAGGCACTCAAGAGCGTCGTTGGTGTTGGTGGTTGGATCATTTCATCATTCACCACGCGCCTTCTAAAGAAGCGCACGCGATGACTTGTATAGAGTTCACAGTTAACGGAAACAAATGTGTCGGTGAGTCTTTAGTGAACTAATATTTTTAAGTAAGAAAAGTTTAAAAAAATACTTATTTGTTAACAGTGCTAAAAGATGTGTATAGGTGAAAACTTTAGTACTGAATAAGGTATTGGAAGCATTTTGTTAGTTTCGGGGAGTTAGTCTAAAATAACAAGTATTTAGAAAAATCTTGCATATGGAAATGAATCATGAAAAATATGGCTTTTTGTAATCATGAAATTATCTTCCTGTTCAATACTTCTATTTTTAGACATACTTAGACTTAAACCATTTAGGCCTTATTTTACACTAGCTTTTCGCCCGCGTATAATTTTGTCTGTCACAGAAAACCTTTATCGCGCGCGTCCCTGTTTCAAAAACCGGGATAAAAACTATGCTATGTCCTTTCCCGGCCAAATTTTATCAAAATCGGTTCAGTGGTTTAGGCGTGAAAGCAAGACAGACAGACAGAGTTACTTTCGCATTTATAATATTAGTATAGATAGAATAGATTAATAGAAGTATAGATTAAATAGGTACAGCCATATTATTATTTGATTATCAAAAACTGGAAGGTTAAGTTGAAGGTAGAAGAGGAAAATACCTACAGCAAAGTATCCTCTTCTAAGGATTTAAGGGGTTGGTAGAGTCTAGGGTTTCGCTAATTCAGACTTGCTCTTGATAATAATCTCACTAGTATTGATCTGCGATCCATAATAGATAAGATAAGATAGGATAAAATTTATTTCCAAGAATATGGTACAGTAGTTTGATCATAAAATAGGTACATAGTTCAACATATTCTGCCATTGATTTAAGGCGTAGAAATATAGGTACTTAATAAAGCACATTTCAGTTCAACTGTATACCTACCATGTTTTATGCAAATAAACAATTATTCTATTCTATTCGATTCAGTGATTAAAAATACAAATAATTCCGATTCCATTATTATGTCTAGTTATCTACTTAAATTGAATATAATAGAGCGAGATTGCCCAGTTTTTTATGCCATACAAACCGCGCTCGGGCGTTTCTATGAAGATGACCTACTTACTCATTTGTATTTACTCTGCTTGAAGGCCTTGTATTCGGGAACACAGAGGCATGGCTGAATGGAAATTGCTCCGCCACTGCTTATACTGAAAAACGTACTTTTCATAATTATGCGCCTTGATGTGATGCGCATGCTCTACACCCACTCTATTATATTAATCTACGTTACTTAACATTTTATTATATTTATTATTTACATTACATTTTATTTTCATGTTTCGGAAACAGAACTTACGAGATAAGTAGCACAAAAACGTGTAGACCGAAATCCTTGACACGGAAATAGAGTACACATTAGTTAAATAAATTTTAATGTGTAAACGTATCCTTGCTTTGAAAATTTTAGACATTTCTTTACTATACAGCTATACTATAGACATCGAGCCTATAATATCTACTGTAGAATCATTACTTTGTAAACAACTTATAAAAACGAACTGCCTAAGGCGGGAATCGAACCCACGACCTTTCGCTTGCCGAGCGACTGTTCTTCCAACTGAGCTACTTAGACACTGGATTAACCCGTCGATCAAAAATTGGTAAATTAAATAATTCGAAAATTATTTCGTAGGTACCTTACTAAGGATTGTTCAAAACAAGTGACGGCGTAGAAAAAGTATTTGGTACCTATTAATGAATATTAAGATTAAGTTAGTAAACTTTAAACAGGTTTTTGGAGCACATTTTCTTGAACAATTACTTAGTTCAATAACAAGTGCTTTATAATGTTTTTGTGTACACAGGTGTGTTAGCGCTACATAATATTATTTCAAATTATAGTACCTAAATAACAGTGGTGAACGTACCTAACTACGTTTTGCGTTTGCCATGGACTCTATGCTCATGAATCACACTGTGAAATAAAAAAAACAACTTATTGTTTATTTTTTTTCGTAAAGTTAAGTAAAAACCGCTCTAATTGGTTTAAAGGTAGTACCTACCTACCTATAGAATAAGCAAATTAATCCGCATCTGCGTCGTCGTTGTTTTGCATCGTTATCTTAGCCTTAAGGCTTAGGTTTGTCAGTAAACAATCTACTGGAAAAATTCGTATTTTGTGGTACGTTTACGTGCTATCTACTGTAAATACTAAGGCTGGGTTACACCATCTTAATTTAGCTTTAACAAACGTCAAAAATCTGTCAAACTCCATACAAAAAGCACCGGTTATCGTCATAGTTACCGTTAAAGTTTGGTGGTGTAACTCAGCCTAAGTCATTAACGTTGTAAGACTTATGACAATATGATTGCTGCTATTTCGTACGGACTGTGTAATTTTGTAGCCCTTGAGTTGAAGCGAATCACGTGTAATGCGCGGTTATTACGGGGGCATATCAAGCTTATACTGTGGCATTTTATGTGGTTGTAGCAGGGGTGATTTTGCAACAAAAATGGTTAGTTTAATGTGCAGTCGACTGTTTGTAGAAATTGAAATGATTAATTTTACGATGTGGTGAGCTCTTGTGTGCGTTCATAGATTTCGTGGATAGTGGATACGGATAGTGGATGTTTTTTTCTAATAATCATATTCTTAATTGGTATTGGCATTAAATAATAACGGTAATTATTCCATTATAATACATTATGCTGTTATTTTTCTAATAATCCTAATTCTTAATTGGTATTAAATAATAGTAATTATTTCATAGTAGGTATACTAATAATTTATTAGTATAGGTAATAGTTTAACAGTCTAAATAAATGGCTAGCTTTATTTATTAAACG
Source organism: Ostrinia furnacalis (assembly GCF_004193835.3). Lineage (NCBI taxonomy): Eukaryota > Metazoa > Arthropoda > Insecta > Lepidoptera > Crambidae > Ostrinia > Ostrinia furnacalis. The sequence continues at coordinate 44,740 of NW_021137694.1, forward strand.
TTTACTTTTAAATACATGAGGTGCAATAAATTGATATTAATTAGGTTTTTTGGCATTTTTGGTAGGCATTTGGTTGGGCCGAAAATATGTCTTTAGTCTTTGATTGGACGACGGTTAGATTTGGCCGCATGTGTTGGTGAAGGGCCGACAACGAAAGGCCTATGTAAAAACCCCTACAGAGGGCCACATAATAATATTTCTCTGTTGGGCCTTTGTATAAGAGTCCTACAGAGGGCCACATAAGAATATTTCTCTGTAAGGCCTTTGTATAAGAGTCCTACAGAGGGCCACATAATGTGTTTCCCGGTAAGCGCTCCAGCACACGACGCCGCTAGCGGCGGCACGGTAGCGGCGTCGTGTGCAGGAGCGCTAAGGCCTTTGTATAAGAGTCCTACAGAGGGCCACATAATGTTTTTCCCCGTAGGGCCTTTGTATAAGAGTCCTACAGAGGGCCACATAATGTATTTCCCCGTAGGGGCGACCACTTTAGTCGCCTCCATTCACCTGGAAATAGAAACTATGTGAAATGGTTCCGAGGTGAAATTTGGACACTAAAAATTCCACTTTTTTCACTCAGGTGAACAAAGTGGAATAATCCCTGGCAGGACGCATTTGCTACTAAGTAGTTATGCTCTTGTCATCAAACCGGCAGACAGTGGTGACTGAGTTTGTTGCGGCGCTTCTTCTCACTTGCCAAATGTTTGTCTCGAAGCGCTGGTAGGGCAAAAAAAGAATGAGACATGTATAGTAGGGTGGAGCGTCATTGTATGGTTAAAAAAAAAAGTTTCGTAAACGAACTTGAATACCTGCTAAAAGTTGCACGAGAGCAAGATAATAACAAGGATATTTTTATTTTATTTTTAAAATGTATTTTTTAGCCCTCTACCGTCGTTTTAATAAAATTATTTTTTATTGTATGGCAATTTTCTAAAATCTGTGTATTATTCAACAGAACAATGAAAATATAATTAATTTAAAGGTGTTTTGTAAATAAAAATTAAATTTTATGAATAAAAAAGATTTATTCGAAAATTCACTACTAGAAATAATTAAAAAAAATATAAGGAAAAATCACAAAATTGAGATTTTTTATATTTTTATTTAGAACTGCAATTCTATTGGTAGGTATTGATAGATGTCATTATATTGCTCGTTCAATTGTTTCCAAATCCATCTTTTGCTTTAGAAAAAATCACTATATTTTTAAAATTAATTCATATCAAATAAAAGGTTAACTTTGGATTTTTTTGAATGCTCTAATACTCCAGGTACTTTGTTGTCTTTTCTAGCTGCCATTATTTGTCTCAAGCTCTCTGATATACATAATTGTTTTAGATAGTACATCAAAGCTAACAAAAGATGCTTAGAGTGTGCAAAAAACGTGACTCTTTGAATAGCTCGTTCAATAATTTTCTTAACACTTGATTCCAAAGACTTTAATAATGTAATCAATTTAAGTCTTGCTTTGCTTGATCTGATCTAAAGCTCCTGTTGCTATTTTTCTATAACGTTTCTGATCTAGTGAAAATGCCCTTTCTAATAATGTTACGTCTCATCTTTTGGACAATTACAAGTGCTCAAATTATAAAAAATATAAGAAAACTATCTAATAGTTCTTGTATGCATTTTTTCATTGCTGTAGTTTAGCGTTGAAGTTATCTGATTATTTTGGTAAATGTGAATACCTACTAATTAGAACAACACTGACAAGTTTTATTCGTTGTATCATAACAACAGGCTAAGAAGTTTTCCTCTTAGTTTCGACTAAAGTTTGAGAAATACAACGGGCTGTTTACCTTTTTTTATTTTATTTCCGATTAGCGACCCACCCCTTCTTCGCATAGGTACAATTTTGCATTATACTTAAAACCTTCCTCTTGAATCACTCTATCTAATTTAAAAAAACAGGTGTCAGTGGTAACACTGATTAATTTCACTTTGGAACAATAAAATTAGACAACGCAATTACAAACTATCTACTTGATTAATATCAGTTAACTAAAGATAAAGACATAAGACAAAGGTAGAAAGAAGACAATAGGTAACTGGACTAATTCTGATGTCAACAGTTCAAGTTGCAAAGTTACGCGCTGACTGTGAGTTTTGCTTATAATCGGCGCTTTTGATAATGTATTGTTTTAAGTTTATGACAAGCTTATAATGATATACTATTATTTTTTACGATGTATATTATATTTAAAGTTACAAAAATATATTATTTATCAAATAAAAACTATTCTAAGGTAATTTATGATTTTTGCAATAAAGCCCTATTTTTTCATTTTTATGAAATATTCAAAAGCCAGTAGAGGGCTAAAAAATGGTCGCAATATTTTTTTAATTATTTTTCTCGTGACCGTTGCAACAAGATGCAACTTTTAAGAGGTATTCACAAACACAAATGTCAAAAAAAAAATTTCGCTCCACCCTAATGTATAGGCTCCTTAAGAGCATTTGACGATTTGCAAGTACTAATTTAATTAGTCTAAACAAATAAAGATACTTTTGATTTTGATTTTGAAAAGATTATCCACATAATGAATCTTTCAAATGTTGCATTTTCAGTGGACGAGCGAGTGCCATGCCTGACGACGCTGAGCGCGTACCTTCGCTATGCGCTGGCGCTGCCGGGCACGAAAGCCATGTGCCGCGAGGGCGGTTGCGGCGCGTGCGTCGTCGCTGTGCGCGCGCGCCGCCAGCCTAGCGGGAGGGTCGAGCTGTTCTCTGTCAATTCTGTAAGTGGTTTCGTTACCGTTCGTTGGTGGACCGACGGTGGTGAAGGTCGCGGGAAGAGCCTGGATTCAACGCAGGACCGGTCGTTATGGAAATCCTTGGGGGAGGCCTGTGTCCAGCAGTGGACGTCATTTGTAAGTGGTTAATCCAATTCCACCATTATTTGGTCATTTAGTCTCCATTGCAGGAACATGAGTTACGACATCCACGGGAAGAGTCGTAGTCCTATTCTATTCTACAATGGTTAGCTGTGTGGTTCCAGCAGAGTAGACCACCGCTACTATACGGGACTATTCCCACCTCTCTTTCCCACCACTGCAACTACTGTGTAGCAAAAACCCAACCAGTGAAGGTCAAATTTGTCCTTGAAGGTACTATGGATGTTATAAAAAGTGGCTAATGCCAACTTTAGGAGCATCGGGCTGCCCCAAACACAACCCACCTGTCCAGGGTGGGAAGTGCATCCATTCTCCATTTGGCAGTCGTGTCACTGCAGTAGATTACCTTCGATCTTGTCTACTAACTCGGTTCTTAAAACGGGAAAAAATTGTTTTTAGAATTTGGACCTGTTTGCCAAAATAGCTCGAAATTTCAAATATTTAATTAGACTTCTCATTTCCCCAGTGCCTGGTGCTGGTGTACTCCTGTCACGGCTGGGACATCAGCACGATAGAAGTCCTTGGCGACCGCTTGCGAGGTTACGGCGATATACAGAAGAGAATCGCGGGGTTCAACGCCACCCAGTGCGGATACTGCACTCCTGGCTGGGCGATGCACTTGTACAGGTATTATATTCCGACAATGATAAACTGTAGACGAAGACGGAAGACGTAGTGTAGGCAGGCTTCCCACTAGGTGAACCGACGATCTGGTGAAGGTCGCAGGAGGTGCCTGGATGCGGAAGGCGCAGGACCGATCTTTGTGGAAAACCTTGGGGGAGGCCTATGTCCAGCAGTAGACGTATTTCGGCTGAAACGAATGAAACAAGCTATACTAATTAAAGACATTACGACCGAAGCCTTTGGCGATTGCACACGTGGGTACAGAAACATCCAGACTCTTCTGGAACCCCGTTAAACCCTGCGATCCTTGGGTCCAGAAGGGGATCGCAGAATTCAATGCCACGCAGTGCGGGTACTGCACTCCTGGCTTGGCGATGCACTTGTACAGGTAATATGCCGACAATAATAAAGCTGTACTAATCATAGACATCAGCACGATTGAAGCCCTCGGCAACCGCGCGCGAGGTTACAGCGACATAGAAAAGGATCGCGGGGTTCATCGCCACCCAGTGCGGGTATTGCACTCCTTGAAGGGCGACGTACTTGTACAGGTAATGTGCAGTCAATAATAAAGTAAGCTGTACCTACCTACTTATAAAATAACAACCAGCTATAGTGTTAACCTACATAATATTACACTGCAACTGTTAAAACATTGAATATCTGTGTCAATACAATATCAATGTCTATGACAACATTACGAGTATACGAGTAGGTATGCAGTATGCACATTTATACACATAACAAGAACTTATTTTTCTCTATAAGTTCAGAAATGGTTTAGAGCAATGCGGAATTATGGTGGAAGAGTCACCTTTGTCAGCCATACTTTTTCAGTTTACAATTTTAATCAGGTGAATTCTGTCTCATTATAATTCAAATATTCCAATCTAATTATAGTATCGTTTTCTCGACATTTGAATTTACCTAGCTTCAAGAGTTTGTTTGTAGCACTACATTTCCATAAGAATGAACCGCTTAATTTGCATAACCTGGTGTTTAGAATGGCTAATGGTTTAGAAGTTCTAGTATTCTAGAAAATGATAAATGTAGAACATGCCGTACTCTACTTTTCACACTAAAGATATTCAAATTGTGGTAAACACGATGATGTTACAAAGAAACTAACGCCCGTATTCACAAACAATTATTGGTTAAGTGTAGCAGCAAATCGAACGCACAGCGTTGAATAGAGCTCTATGATTGGTTCGTGTGTCACCCTGTGCGTCCACGCGCACTGTGAGAGTGTGAGACCTCATAGTAATGTTTGTGAATAGGTACGGGCGTTAGATGCGACAGTTTATATCTATTAATTTGTCCTAATAAATAAGTATCACTGAGTCACGAGGATCAACATGGTGAACTCACGTTCTTACAATAAAAAACCTAACGTTTTTTAAATCCACTGAAGTGAAGTAGGTAAAATAGTAGATAATTTTAAGTAAGTTATTATCCAGGTATTCTAATTATTCAAAGCACACAACAAAACATTTTACTTTAGAAAACTGGGAAAATTTACAAAAACAAATTAAAAAATACGAAATTATCAAGTGTAGGTAACTAGTTTGCTACACTAATTTAAAATGCTAATAATTACTTGGAAAATTAATGAGGTGAACCAGATGAAAGACGAATTGAATGTCAAATTCCATGTTTGCAATTAAGTTTTAAAAGTAAAATTACCTTATGTTACGTAGAATTTTAACCCTACCAATTCTATTACCAATTGTTTTAGCTTGCAAGATAAAGGCCTCACAATGGAACAGATGGAAAAGTCATTTGGCAGCAACACTTGTAGATGTACCGGCTTTCGGCCCATCATGGATACAGTCAAGTCCTTTGCCGTGGACGCTAGTCCAGAACTCTGCCAGAAAGCCCTCGACATTGAAGAACTTACCATTTGCAAGAAAACCAAAGAACCCTGTAACAGAAAATGCTCTGTCAGGAGCATAGACAGTGATTGGAGTGTTGTCCTAGATGAGCCCAAAGAAACGAATGAAGACACAATATCTCTGGACACAGAATCCCATCAATTCTTCAAGGTCTACAAAGAAGAGGAAATCTTTCGAATTTTGAATAACAATGGAGATGATTCTTACATGCTCATTGATGGAAATACAGGAAAAGGTAGAGCTTCTTTATGGTGAATGGGTGGCACTGCTCAGTTTACTCTTGTTTTTATTTTTTCTTCTTTTATTATTATGTGCCACTGTCATGTCTATGTAATTGCCTGTATTTGTGTGATGTCCACTGTAATAAATGTATCTTTCTTTCTTTCTTTCTTTAAAAATACGAATTTCAGGAATTTTGGAGTTATGACTCACATAATTTTTTTGCTTTGTTTTTAGGAGTGTATGAAACCTTCGAATATCCCCGCGTACTAATAGATATAAGTGAAGTGAAATCGCTGAAGAAGTACAGTTTCGACCAAAATCTGGTGTTAGGTGGTAATATATCCATAGAAGATTGCATCACCATCTTTGAAGATATAGCCAAATCGAATGCAGATTTTTCTTATTTGGAGACAATGGCAAAGCATTTAGAATTGGTGGCCCATATTCCTGTAAGAAAGGTAAAGTATCTAAATGTAATAGGTACTTACTAATCGTGCAGGTTTTGGGTAAATCTTTCATACCTGTTTCTTTCTTTTTTAGATCGCTTCGCTTGCTGGAAATGTGATGCTGAAGCATGCCATGCCAGATTATCAATCTGATATATTTCTGCTTTTAGAGACCGTTGGAGCTTATGTCACAGTTCGTAAGTAAAAACAGCAAAACATTTAGGCTGGGTTGCACCATCTTACTTTAACAAACGTCAAAAGTCTGTCAAACCACAAACTCCATACAAAAACTCCGGTTAGATATTGTTAGTCACGATTAAAATGAGGTGATGTAACTCAGCCTTACTTGTTTGTATCACTACTGTAGATTATGATTAGGTGTTCACATCGTTCTCCATGTTTGTAGGTACCTCAAGACTTAGAACTAAGGCACTGAGCATGACAGATTTCCTCAAATACGACATGAAAAAGAAGCTCATCGTCAATTTTTTGTTGCCACCTTTTAGTTCTTCGCACATGTTTAAAAGTTACAAGGTAATATTAATCACACTTGTAATTACTTGTTAAGTTGTTAGCTAACACACTACAATATTAAGCACCTACAGGACTAGAAGAACTTAACACTCAAGGGTAATTTGCTGTTAATCAACTATGAAGTATTAATAACCGAATATCTGAATGATTCCAAAAAATGTAACAAGTAGATGCATAATTATTAAGGACCCTAAAATTTCAGATTATGCCCCGCAACCAAAACGCTCTCGCTATTGTAAACGCTGGTTTCCTCTTAGTAAAGAATCCCAGCACGAACATAATCAGTGATGCGAGAATCGTTTATGGTAACATATCAGCTAGCTTCGTGCATGCCACACAAACTGAGAAATACCTCATTGGGAAGAATGTGTTCAACAATGAAGTCTTACAAAAGGCAATCCAATTGCTAAATAAAGAAGTTAATCCTGTGGACAATCCTCCAAACCCTTCAAAGGAGTGCAGAAAAAAACTGGCAATAGGTCTCTTTTATAAGGTTGGTAAAGTTTTCCATGATCTAACGTACCTAACTGTCTACTCTGGTAAATAAATGACGTAATTAAAAAGAAGGTAGGTAAGTTTCAACGAAATTAAGTGATAAGTTAATTTGTTTAACGTAAATCGTTAACCACTTGTTTTTAATTGATTACTGAAAAAACAAACTGTTTTTGACTCATTTAACCGACTTTTAAGAAGGACGTTCTCAGTTTGACCTGTGCTTGTCCGCGATTATCTCGCGGTTGGTGAATGTTACTGATACGGTTTTCAGAAAAGCATTTGTAGCTCTATGCGATCTAACATTTAATTGCCAATATGTTTCGATTCGCTACAACTGGAAAAGTTGCGGTAGCATTGACCTGATGACGATATAGTCTTGTTCTATTTGCAGTTCGTTTTGAGCATCGCTCCTTCGAACCAGATCTCTGATCGCAACTCTTCAGGCGGTCTACTCATTGCTCGGCCGGTCTCGAATGGAACTCAAGACTTCACTACCGACACCTCATTGTACCCTTTGAATAAACCAGTGCCCAAACTAGAGGCTATGATACAAAGTGCTGGAGAAGCCCAATTTGCCAACGATGTACCACAATTCCCTAAACAAGTGTTCGGAGCGTTCGTGCAGTCGACTGTGCATAGAGGAAACGTTGATACAATTAATGTGAAGAAGATTTTGGTGAGTTTAGTCACAAGTATCACGGGGCTAAGGTGAAACAAAGGGGTATTGTGTGTGAGGTAAAATCCAATAAATTAAAACACTTATTTTACAGGAAATTCCAGGAGTCCTAGCTATATTAACACCGGACGACATACCCGGCAAAAATTCTTTCTCCCGCCCCGGATTCCAACTACAGACTGAAGTGGAAGAAATTCTAGCAACCGATATCAAATATTACGGTCAACCTATAGCAATACTCGTGGCTACCAGCGAAGAGTTGGCAGCTAGTGCTGCCAAAAAAGTTGAAGTGAAATACAAGAACGTTAGCAAAGATCGACCTGTATTAACAATAGATCAAGCAAAAAAAGATAGTAATAGATACAGAGCATATCCAGATAATATCACGCCCACAGCGAAAGGGGAAAATGTTGATAAAGTAATAAAGGGTGTGTATGAAATCGAGGCTCAGTACCATTATTATATGGAACCTATAACAAGTGTGGTGGTGCCGGTGGACAGGGGGCTAGAAGTGTATGATGCTACGCAATGGATGGATCTCACTCAAGCTGCTATCGCCGAATGCTTGGCTATAAAAGAAAGCGAGTATGTATTTTCTTGCTGCATCATTTTGGTGAGAATGTTCACCATCATGTGAATCACACAATTTTTTTTAACTTCTAGTGTCGTTGTGTATGTCCGCCGAATCGGTGGTGGTTTCGGAGGTAAGATCAGTCGCAACGTCCAAGCGTCGACTGCCTGCGCCCTCGTTGCCAAGAAGATGAACCTCCCATGTCGCTTCGTGCTACCCCTGCAAACTAACCTCACCATCGCTGGAAGAAGACTGCCATGTCAATGTGATTACGAGGTATGTCAAATATCTTGCTATAATTTCATTTGGCTGTCGTCAGCGCTTAAGGTCCGGAGACGTATTGTTGAAGCATTCAAATCTAAATTCAAAATTCTAATTCCCATACGAAATCCGGCATATAGAAATTCGGCTTATTCCTGCTCTTACCATATTACTAGTTTGGACAAAATCTAATTACAATAACTTCTTTAAATATTTCTGTGTTGGTTAGCCAGAATTGTCAATAGTCTGCGAGGACTCAACTGAATTAGAACAGCCCTCATCAAGTTATCTATTGTTACGTAGGTGGGGGTAGACAAAGAAGGCAAGATTCAATACTTGAATGCGAAGATTATTGAAGACGACGGCTGTTCGCACAACGAGAACATCCTCGCCTATACTGTCGGCGGGTTTCCGAACTGCTACGATGTCAGCACCTACAATGTCACTACTGCTGCTGTCCTCACCGATCTACCTTCCAACACATTTGCGAGAGCACCAGGTATTTGAGAAATTACATATAAGGTTCAGATACAGTTTCTTTGGAAAACAACACATGTTCATTTTAAGACTGCACTGCTATCACCTTATATGACTATACTAAGCATTTTTGATACTTTTAGGAACTGCGGAGGGCATTTCATGCATCGAACATATTATGGAACGTATAGCATTCGAAGTAAAGAAAGATCCAACGGAGGTGCGCCTACTCAACATGAGAAAAGACGACAATGACCTACCAACCCTCATAGCAGACTACAAAAAGGAGACAAACTACGAAAAGAGATCACAAGAGGTTCAGGAGTTCAACAACGCTAACAGATGGATGAAGAAGGCAATTTCCATTGCTGTCATGAGTTTCCCCGTGATATTCTATGGCAACTACAGTGCCATGGTCAGCATTTACAGAGGAGATGGCACCGTGACGGTCACTACTGGAGGTATTGAGATGGGACAGGGTGTGAACACCAAAGTTGCCCAAGTCTGCGCTTACGAGCTTGGAATCCCTTTGGACCACATTTCAGTTTTACCCCACTACTCTTTTGTTGCCGCTAATAACGTCTTCTCAGGCTCCAGCATCACGAGTGAGTCTACTTGTTACGCTGTGATCAAAGCTTGTGCAATGCTGAAAGATCGATTGGAGCCTGTAAAGAGCACAATGACGAATCCTACATGGCAGGAGTTGATCACAAAAGCTAGCGACGAAGAAGTGGATTTGACGGCGATATACATGATGACAGATAAGGAATCAGATCTGTCTGGGTATAATGCGTATGCAGTGGCCATTCTGGAGGTGCAATTGGACGTTTTGTCGGGAAGGTACGAGTTACTGAGAGTGGATATTTTAGAAGACGTCGGGTTGAGTGCCAATCCGAACATAGATGTTGGTCAGGTAAGATTTCAATATTTAGATAACTATGGCTAATTTTGATAATTTTAAGTTTGCGTGTGCTTCATATCAAAAACATTGACTCAAAGTCGTCAAACTTAGCAGTGGTCAAACTAGTTTTTATCCTAATTTTTAAAATGTTGGGATTTTTTGAAAGACCAAATAAATCAAAGGAACATGCTTAACAAGTTTTTTATCTCCAACATGGAGATTGGTCAGATTATTCTAGCCATTAGGGCAGACAGTACAATCAAAAGAGCATTACATCTTGATTCATGTCCTAGGTGGAAGGTGGCTACGTCCAAGGACTTGGGTACTACACGACCGAGAAGTTTGTCTACAACCAGGTCACAGGGAAGCTGCTCACCAACCGATCGCTGACGTACCACGTGCCCTTAGCTCGGGACATACCGGCTCAGTTCAACGTCAAACTGCGGTACAACTCTAAAAACCCCAAGGGCGTGCTGGGCTCTAAAGGTAAACCAAAATGTTCCCAAAGATACTCTTCTGCTAACACTAATACGATAAAGTGTTAATATCCTATGTATAACAATCGTAGTACTGAAATTCTAAACTCTGATTCAAAGCAATATAGCTACTCTACGGATAAATTTCTTCTAAAAGTGTCTTTATGAAGTTGAAAATCGTGCACATTATATTTAAACGGCTTGCTCGCAGTAACATCTACATAGGTAACCATACTTCTTGTAATCACCTACTTAACATAAAATCCGTTCATGTGTTAATGTGGGCTAATCACGCGATTTCAACAATATTACCCAAGTAACTTTAAACCAGGGTTCGAAAATATCCGATATTTATTATAAATATCAAAATATCGGATATTTATGATATATATCCGATATATATCAACTTTGATATATATCAATTTTGTATGAAAGCCATAGTATTATTTTATTGTATTATTCATGAATACTATTGCATATGTGTTACATAAACATGTTTTTAATGTTTTTACAACTTAAAATCAGACAAATAAAGCAAAAACATAAAATATCTTTGAAATACGGCAAAATCAACTAAAAATCTTATGTCAAAAAGTACAAATACAGTAATAAATTTTAAAAGTTGATATATATCATCAAAACGAGCTTGATATATATCGGATATATATCCGATATATATCTTGATATATATCCCTTGATATATATCCTCGAACCCTGCTTTAAACGCTCGCAAAATTGAGTTTTGAGTGATACCTTACATTTCCAATAATCAATCAAACCTATAATTATTGGCAATCAACATGATAAAACATGGCGAAACATCGTAAGGCGAGCAACATCCGCCCACAACTATTATAACACAGACCAGAGTAAATACAAATGAGTAGGTCATCTTTATAGAAACGCACCGAGCGCGGTTTGAATGTGAGCGCGCCAATACGTATGCGACACACTGACAAAATCGGCGCAACACCCCGCTACTAATCCACGCTAAATACGTATGCGGCGCGCTCACATACAAACCGCGCTCGGTGCGTTTCTATGAAGATGACCTACTCATTTGTATTTACTCTGACCACACTATCAAGAGTGTAACGACTGAGAAGAAGAAGAACCATACCATATAAGGCATTACAAGGTTCATGGGGACAGCTATTACAAACCTGCCCATTTATCTTCAGGAGACATGGACATTTTAATAATATGTATTTAATTATCGCAGCGGTTGGAGAAATGGGAATTTGCACCGCGCACGGAGTGACGCAGGCGTTAAGGCAATGCATTCACGAGTCGCGGAAGGACTCTGGATATGACGACTCAAAATGGGTTGATATTGGTAAGTCAGTATTTCATCAACCATTTATAAAAAATACAATAACTGTTGGGATAAACGAGTTTTTGGATGGGGACAGTTTCGGTAAGCTTAGAGTGACGACTTGAAAGAGGTCCCTAGTGAAAGCTTGATAAGACGAAATTCTCCCTAAATACGCGCCACTTTGGCCGCCTAAGCATCATCACCACTACTATCTTGAAGAAATTACCAGATAATAAGACACAACAAAAAGTTTTAAAGTCTACGTATCATACATGGTTAACAAAAGATTTTAACAAAACTTAAACAATCATACAAACATAGTTACATTATACAGTCATCGACCAAATTAAGCTAAAAAACTAATGACAAATCCTATTTCATATTGTGACAAAAATTGTTGCAGTTTTAATATCTTGTAGTACATACCAAAAAGCCTCTAGCTAACAGCTCTCAATTTGACCGCGCCTTTAAAGCCTGCTATGGACTATGACTTGAAAAGACCGTTTTGTAAATTGCAAAACTGCATAAAATTGTAGGATAGGTACCTATATTGTTTCATTCATTAAACATTTTTTTTTTGTTTCAGCAATACCAAACGACACAGAGTCCATAGTAAAAGCTTTGGATGTGAAGTTGGAGGAGATGGTCTTTGCATGAAGTAATTAATAATTGAAGATGATCAAATCTTCCGGAATCTTCTGAAATTGATTTAATCTCTCAATTTTATTACACTTTGCTACGGATGACTTAAATTGTTTGCAAGTTTCTTCTTCAAAATAAGGAAAGCACATCAACCTCAACACCATGATATCTTAAAATAATATTTGATATAGGTACCTAGGTGTAATTTTATAAGTTTTTTTTTATCATAGTTATTTAAATTTTTGCGTTAAGAGTCGCATTTCATCTTTTTTTTATCGTCATTAGAATTAATTTCTACGGCCCATTGTGTTGAGAAACCAATTTACAAACGTGTCATTTTATGAAATACATTTTCTACTGATAAGTAGGTATTTGTATTGATTTACTACTGATTTGTATTTCTGATTTTATTTTATTTCAATATGTAATTCGTTCTATCCTTAGAATAAAATACGTCATAGTTCAGTAATACATGTTTATTCTCGCATCTTCAAACAAATAATTTAGTAAATCATCAAAATTACAGAACAGTTAAAAATAATTAGGCCCATCGCGTATTATCCGTCTTGAATTAGGCCTGAATTATCAAAAATTAAAAATACCGAAAAATCGACACCGAGTGTTAATTTTATAAACAGACAACCGATCAAAAACAATAAACCATTGAAAAAATAAATACTTATTAATTAAATTATTACCGATTCTATACAAATTAAATTCACTTAAACGTTTAAATAAGAAAATTCGTCGATTTAAATGTAAAATATACATTATAATAGTCTATACATAATTATATCAACAGTTGTGTAATGCAAAAAGTGCAATCCAAAATGTCATTATTATACACAATATTATTATTAACTAGGTAGCGGACTGTGCGCTGTTTGGACATGCAATTACAAACTAATTTAAATTATTCCTAACTATTTATTCACTTTGATAAACATTGTCAACTAAATTTTACCTTTTCAATACAGTTACAGAACTTACAGTTCATTGAAAGATTTTAAAACTACGATGTGTCAGAGTTTATAATTGCGCGTCCCAAACAGCTTGCACGGCTAGATTGGCCATTGAAGCGAATTGGTCAAAATATTACACAATATTACTGAAGGATTAGCTCCTATGGACTATTTAAACCTACGAGTAATACATCTACTCTACTCAGTTGCAGTTTCTTCTGTAGCTCTTTACTTAGCCCGTAATGGCTGCTCCTTGATAATAAAGAAGGTTTTAAAACTCAATCTAACTGATAAAATAACACTAACTGCAATTAATTGGAATGTCAAATTGAAAATATTGATTTGAATAATGCTGCCTTCTTTATTATAAAGAAGTGATCAAATAATCACAAAATAGTAAGATGGTAACGTCTTTGTATAAAATTGACAGTTATCAAAGCTAGTCTAGTACAAAATTATACACCGATTTAGCTCGGGTCCCGCACTGTGGACTAGACATCTCAATAATACAACTAAGTAGAATACAAAATTGAAAATACCTAGTCTTGAGTATATTTTTCTAATACAGTGGCGGAACCCAAAAAAGGAAAGGCAAAAATATACAAAATATCCGCTGTGTATACTATATAAAATGCCCGTAAAATAATAAAATATATTTGATTAAATGTATTCTAGATATTATTTATGATGATAACGCATTTTTAGAAGTTTCCGCTAACGAGTATAAATCCACAGTGGTAATTTTTTTATTGATTTAGTCTATTATTAAAAACAAAAATTACTAAAAGGCCGTTTCAATTACGAAATTAAATACCAATCAAATGTTATTACTTATGTCAGATTGATGAGTGTTTATTATGAAATTATTTAAATTAACGTGTAGTACTATTATTACGAGTGAGCAATAGCAACCTATATTATCGACACCGAAGATATTATTATTCGTTGAGGACTTATTTAGTATCAGTCCGAGATCGTCCCCGCTAGCCCCAGTACACACTAGCGAAATGTAATATAATATACTTATAATAGTGTATAATTTCCTATGTTACTTGAGATGAGTACACAGTCAAACTAAACAGTAACTTCATTTTGATGTCATTTGTGATGATAGGTAGGTATTTGGATGGAGTATACAAGAGTATTAAGAATTTAATGTAAACATAACTTTTTATAAATAAACTTAAATAGTTGTAAAGGCTACTAAAAAGGAGATTCACACTATCAGATCTGAATTAATTTGGTTTCTGATGTAAATCACTACAATAATAATATTAAAGATCATTAAAAATAAATAGTTTATAAAACGTGTGTACCTATTTTACACTATATTGTATGTATTTGGATAAATTATACTTTAAAATCGTCTATTATTTGGTTGAGTGGACTTCTACGATCGAACCTACATAGCGTTAAACATACCCTGCACATATGCGTACGTAGCTACTATAAAATTGGCGTTACGTCATCCATACATGTCGAAGTTGAGAAAAAAGACGCAACCGAACAAACGAAAGTGTCACTAAAAAGGTACAGCAAAAAATGTAAGGCAAAGTCGGTTCTAAAAACGGTCGATTGAGTATTTTTTCCCGTAACAAAACATAAGAGCTTCAGACGCTACAAACGAGGTATCACACTATCGTCTCTACTCACCTACGGATACGGTTTATTTTCACGCGACGCCGCTGTCTTGGGTGTGGCTGCGTTTCTTGTCTGGTCTGTGGTGGTCGGGGGTCGATTTTAGGATATCTGGTTGTCCGTGAGAAACGACTCTTGCGTCAACGTGTTGGTTGAAGGTGGAAGTGTGTGAGCTGAGGGTTAGGGTAGCGTTGCGGTCTGATCCCAGCGTCATGGTGGTGGCATGGGAGTTTAAGGTGTTATGACCGGTGGTGTGGTGGGCGTGGGGGTGGGTGTGGGCATGGTGGGGAAGGGTAGAAGGGGAGGAATGGGGTAATGTGGAGGGTTTCCGAAGGCAGCGGTGGGAGGCGTGGCGCGTTAGAGAATTCATTTGAGGAGTGCCGGGCGCCGCGCGTAGGGCCGCGTTCTTGTAGTCCGCTATTAGGTGAGTAAGCTCCGCCATCTGGGAGAGATAGTTGAGGTTGCTTACTATAATATACTAATCAATCACATTTGTACCAAGCACAAGTCCCCAAAAGACAGGACTACCTAGTTTGGGGACTACTAATAAGTCACATGAAATCCTCTTAGTATACCTACTTTGTTAACTGATGCAACTAAAGTGTACTTTTTTTGGAAATATTTTTTTTAAATAACTTTATCATTGCCCCAGTTTCTTTTTTGCTTCTTTAACAAAACGAGTAAAATAATTGCTATTTGTTAATTGACTGACAGTATGAATCAAAAATTATTAATGATCTTTAGGATCAAAACAGCTTTATTTACGTAAAGGATATACGAATATGACTTACTTTTGGCTTGTTGAGGCTGATCAACATCTTGTGCACCGGACTGGCCGCGTCATCCCCGTCTATCAGCATCATAAGATCGTCCTGGCGGAAGAAACATGCATGTTACAGAACAATTAGGAAGAATGTTTACATCAATATTTTAGTAATGAGTAACAATATGATAAGTTTAATTCGCTGGGTGCGAAGTACTAGGTGGGGGTAACATAATCGATCGCAGCGCTCATGGTGGTCAAAAGTAGAAATAATGTAAGCTCTGTCATCAGATGTATCTGTCAATGGCAAAGCGATTCTACATAATACATTTTAATATCATTAATTAATCGCATGTAAAGGGTCCTACTGGGAACTTAAATAAAAGAGTGGATTGTATTTCGATAGGGCTGGTTTAATAGCCGTTTACAATTTGGAAATAACTAGACTATACAACGTGGTAGTACAAAAATGAGTCACAGTAGTTGTTGTGCACAGATGTTTGCCTTATGATGAGAGCGTGAATTATTGAACTCTGCCCTTGTTTTGTTCTTAATTCTTCTACATCTCGGACTTGTCCAGCCAATACCAACAACTTTCCTTTAAATACGGTTTGTGGTTGGAATTTGATATTGTAAAAATCATAAACCCGGTCTTCAAAACAATACTCATTTTAATCTGAAAACGATATTTAATTTATTACTAGTGATACAGGAACATTTAAATATATTTACTGTTATATAATGAAACCGTTAAAGTAGCTTTTTCTTTTTGTTTTACTGTAAAACTACAACTATAAATGAAGTAAACAAACCCTGACACAATCAAACTTAAACACACTTTTTGGACTTACTTCATCTGATTTGAATGACCAAAATTATTTCAAAACCTTTTTTCCACCCAAATCGTGGTATCACAACAATTTATTAGTTGAAAATATTTGTTATTTTTTCATTTCGATATTTTTTCACAAATATACGACCTAAATGTCAATGTGACAGAGCCCACAAAGTTGTGGACGCTAGTTGGCGCTGTAATCGTGCACAGAGCCAATAGACCCAATATACTGAACTGTCCTACCCATGACATTGACAGCGAGGCGCCACCGTCAATACCGGATCGCTGATTCCGATTTTTGCCATGTTGGAAACTATACAGTTGAACGATGGTGGCGCCCCTCTGTCTAATGCGTTTGGTGGGACAGTTCAGTTTAGGTCATCTATACACTAATTGTGCCTGTAAGACAGCAGCGGATGCTTCAAAATATTAAAATAATATTTTGAAGCACCCCGCAGAATCAACACACTGACATGTCATTGACTCAAAGGAAGGGCGCTCACAACCCGTTAAATTAAAATATGCTTATTTTAGGCTCTCCTAACTTCAGGGTTAAGCACACAATCTATATGACGACAATGGACGACAGGGTTTCTAATTAACGACTCTGGAATCGGTAGTCCGACACTGAGGCTGGTTTTAGAATCGCGCTGACCGCTCGCTGATCGACGGCGCTGACAAATCAAAATGTATGTAATTGAAGGGAACGTTTCTGAGTGACGCTGATCGCTCGGCGCCAACGATGGATGCCTTTTTTGGAACTCGTTTGATCGAATAAAAGTGTTTCATTCACCTGTAGTCCCCCGAAAAGCCCTATGGAGTTGAGAGCGTAGCGGCCGATGACGGCCATGGACGCGAGCTCGTTAGAGCTGTCACTGACGTATCATGGACACATTGGACACATGGTTTTTAGAAAGCGTTTAACCCGTCACAGTACTTTGACCCTACCACTGCTTCGGGACAATAAATGGGTCAGTGCTAAGTAGACGCAGCGCAAGAAATTCCGCTACCTTTAGAGTACCACAACAGCGCTTCTAAGGCGCTATATACAGGGTGTTAGGTAAATGGGTATATTAGCCGACACTAGCCCATGTTAACATGGTCATATAAATGGCATGGTGAAGTCGGAAAATTGATATCATCATTTTTTTTTAATTTTCATACAAAATAAATTTTATAAAATCCGTATGTAAATTAAAATAATTAAAATAAAGATATTAAAATATTAAAATAAAGCCATTTATATGACCATGTTAATATGGGCTAGTGTCGGCTCATATACCCATTTACCTAACACCCTGTATATGGTACTACCAACTGGCCAATCAGGAAATCATCGGGAGAGGCCTATATTCAGCAGTGGACTTCCTGTGGCTGAAATGATGGTTTGCAAATCCTGCTGGATTATTTGGAAGATAAAAGCGCTTCATTCACCTGTAATCCCCCGAAGAGCCCGATGGAGTTGAGCGCGTATCGGCCGATGACGGCCATGGACGCCAGCTCCAGCACCGTCACGCCTTCCTCCGACACCGCCAGCCACACCATAGACAAGTCCGGCTGCTTTATCTGTGGATAGAAAGTTATACGTCACCACAAATATAGGGCGGATTGGTTAAGACATAAAAGGTGATTTACTCGTATTAAGTAATTAAAGGCTTCCACAGACCAAACGCGGGTCAGAAGCAGTGCGAGTCAGTTGCAGCGCGGCTGAGGCACACTGAAAGCAGCGCAGTTTCAAAGCAGTTGCAACGCGGGCGGTTGTCAAAAATTTAAATATTCGAAAACCGCTTTCAACGCGCTGCTACCGCCCTGCGTCCGGTGTGTCATGCTAATATGGCCGCCATAGTAATACAACAGCGTGGGCCCGCGCTCGCGCCGCTTCTGTCCCGCATCCGCGCCGTCTCGTTTGTCGTTCGACAGTTGCAGTACGGCGCGGTTGGAGCGCGGGCCCGCGTTCAAAAGACAATGCCGGAAATTGGTGTCTTTTTTTTCGCGCGGCCATCGATCAAACCTTGTTTTTTGATTACAAAATAGTGTAATAAACCAAACTTACTATGACATGTATACCTCTAAACTCAGTCTGAACTGAGTTACGAGCATTAGAAGTTTGATGCAACAAAATAGTGACATTGTATGTGTAAACAAACAATACCATCCATTAAAGGCTCCAGACATCAGTGTGGAGCAGAATCAGGGCAATAAAAATATAGCGCAATATTTTGTTGCAACTTTTTAAAAAACATGCGCGCAAAAAGGAAATTTAGTATGAAAATCATCAAACTTCTAATGCTCGTAACTCAATTCAGACTGAGTTTAGTAATATACATGTCATAGTAAGTTTGGTTTATTACACTATTTTGTAATCAAAAAACAAGGTTTGGTCGATGGCCGCGCGAATAAAAAAGACGCCACCTTCCATACAAAATCTGGCATTGCCTTTTTTTTTTTTTTTGAAGGGACGCGCGCTGGTAGCTTGAGGAGCTTTTCCAGCTTCACCGGGCAGAGTGGCGAGTACAGAAGGTACTCTAGCCGTTTGTCGGGCCGTATAGAGCGCATAAGGCGCCCGATCAGTGGCGAACCCAACTAGAGGGTTGCCCACCGCGGTGTTGGACCAAAGTCCAGCCTACGGCGGGCTCACTCTAGTGGGCCCGATCGAGGGGACTACGGACGCGGCCTGAGGGCGCCACGGTAGGCTCGGACCTCGGCTCAGGCCGTGTCCGGGGGACGGATAGGGGAGAACCGGCCCGGTACATGTCTGTACCGTCCGAAATGGAAAGCAGGGCCTCGTACTCGCCGGCGAGTACGGTGCCGAAGTAGAATCTCTGCTTAGGTCAGATACATTTCTTAAAATAAGCTCTATGACCTATAATTTTTCTATATTCTAACTCGGCCGCAATTTCGAGAAAAAATATTTTTTCCAAAATGTTAGGATTGTCACAAAAAATGACCTTACGTAGTTCCACTTTCTTTAGGGTTCCGTGGCCAAAGGATGCTGCGGGACATAATTAATATTATGCAAATATAAATACCACTCCTGATGATCAAGAGTCTTCATATATCTTAAAAGATGATGAAGAAACAGTATTCTTGAGCACTGATAGTAATTTAACTGATAACCTACCTAAGACAAATTAAACACATAATTAGGACCGATTAGCATCCTTTGGCCACGGAACCCTAAAGAAAGTGGAACTACGTAAGGTCATTTTTTGTGACAATCCTAACATTTTGGAAAAAATACTTTTTCTCGAAATTGCGGCCGAGTTAGAATATAGAAAAATTATAGGTCATAGAGCTTATTTTAAGAAATGTATCTGACCTAAGCAGAGATTCTACTTCGGCGTAGAAAAAGAGAAAAATAATAATTTCTTAAATTTAAAAAATAATCATACTGTCGTTCCTATAACTACTTTTAAATAATTATAGGTGCAATAATATTCGCCATACACCAACCTACCTACCAGCAATGCAAAGAGAAGCTTAGTGTGTACGTTTCTTTAAATAATAATAAAATTGTAGTTTGACCCAGTACAAAATAAATTTTCTAAAATATTTTTTTAAAAATAATCTATAGCTATTTGTCACCTGGGTGTTTTAGTCTAACATTAATAATAAGTTAAACTTTGGATACTAGTGATAAAAACAGAATGTCACTTTTTCGGGTCAAAAAAAACACTGTGGTACGGTGTAACGAGCTACTGTGTTGTGGAGTAGTTGGCGTGCTTAAGGCAGTGATGTCTGTGTTCAGAAATTCTCTGGCATTGCCATTTGATGTGACATGCTTAGAAGAGTTTCTTGTATTACAACTTGCGCGGGCCCGCATTCAAACTGCGCTGCTACTGCCCCGCGTTTAGTCTGTGGAAGCCTTGATATACATAGCGTAAGTAACGGCTCCGATATCGATATCAGCTACACAATATACAGGTGCGGTTACTTTATTTAAGGATAGAAATTTATACGTGACTACAACTACAAAGATACCTACTCAGATCGGCAGTGTTATTAGAGAAAAATAGCAACCGGTTGCCAACTGTAAAATATTAAAGCGACTGCGACTAGTTTGCAGTTACCGTGTGCATTATTCGCATTTTTTTATTTAAATTTTGAATTGAACGGAAAATAATAACAACTTTATGACCGTTGTGTATATTCTAAACTTTGCCTCTAGACGTCCGTTCACAGTAGAGGTTAGATAGCGAGTGACTGTGTGCTACTCGAATCATAATAAAGTGAACTAGCTAGTGAGTGAACTGTTGAACATTAAATGAGTGAGTGAACCGATTCAATGATGACGTAACTCGCTTAGTAGAGCGAGTCACTATAATCTGTCTCTTTCTGAATTCACTTTCAATTGTTTTATTCGATTGGCGTATTTAAAAGAACACTTACTCTGGCTTGGAACAGCGTAGCACCGAAGAAAGGCCATTTTCTTGTACAGTTGAGGTATATTCGAACACAGTCCGCAGTACTCCGTCCTTTGAGCGCTATCCACTTAGACCGCAGTTTCTCTTCAACGTCCCTGTTGAAACATCAAATATTACAATGAGAAATATACAAGTATGTACTTCTTCACTGATTTTGAACAACTTCCACTGGCATTTCCCAACATACTGAAGTAAAAAAATAGCTGGTAATAGCAAGATGAAAAGCAGGATATTACGCTCTTTGGGGAAAGATAATTTGGCTGTGGCCGGTTATTTGGCATTTTTTGGTAGACTTCATTAACTGAACTGATGTTCATCATTTCAGCCATAGGACGTCCACTGCTGAACATAGGCCTCCCCCAATGATTTCCACAATGGCCGGTTGGTGGCGGCCTGCATCCAGCGCCTTCCTGCTACCTTTATTAGGTCGTCGGTCCACCTTGTAGGTGGACGACCCACGCTGCGCTTTCTGGTAAGTGGCGTCCACTCCAGAACCTTGCCGCCCCATCGGCCGTCAGTTTTGCGTACTATGTGCCCTACCCATTACCACTTCAGCTTGCTAATCCGTGGGCTATGTCAGAGACTTTGGTTCGTTTACGGATCTCCTCATTTCTGATTCGATCGGTAAATAAATACTGAACATAGCCCTCTCCATAGCAGCTGTCCAATTTTGAGCTTATGAGCTGGTAATACAAGATGAAAAAAGCAGAATATAACGCTTTTTGGGGGAACATAATTTGCAGTCTCATTCTAACACAAGTTTTACAAACTTAAAAGAATGAGACTCACAACATCATTGTTAAGACTTTTATCGATAAATAAATAATTTTGAATTTTTTGAATAATTTGGCAGTAGCTGGTTCTTTAGTAGTGCCCATGTAGCTTGCGCGTGACGTCACGACACCGTACCTCAGCTCGTNTTTAAAATATTTCTAACACCAAACAGCTTTTATAAAGGCTCTAGATATGTAGGACAAAGCCGACGTGTGTTCTCAGCAATAACAAAATGTGGATTACATTGGAGTGAGGATCCGTTTATGTAAGGTTTTGTGGAATCTGAGATGAAACACACTTCTTGGCAGTTGTCTGCCAAATTGAAGACAAACCCTACCTTAGTAGGTTGGGTTTGATACCTTCTTAGAACATTGAAGGTTCAAACGCGTTCTTCCTTAGACTCGGTTTGTGAAGTGATATGATGAGTGAGTACTTACAGTCTAAAGAACAGAGATAGGTAAGTCTTATTGGTTGAATGAATTCAATAGTTTATCTGAGCAATGTATGTATAATAAGTAGAGATGAAACGGATAGTTGTTTGGCCGGATACCGGATATCCGGCCAGCTGCTAGGCCGGATAGCCGGATATCCGGCGGCCGGATAGTTGGACCATTGTCTCGTTGAATGTTGTGACGAGTATAGCGCCGCGCAGGTGCTTCCAACGCGATCAATGGGTCTATTAGTAGACTAGACTACACACACAGTCAGTCACAGTCACACTTTTCGAAAATCGAATCCGTCCGAATAGAATGTCAGATTTTGCCACTTGTCTAGGGGGCAGATCAATTCGGGCGATTTTGCCACTTATCTAGGGGGCAGATCAATTCAATTTCGGTTGCAATCGTGAGTGTGTGATTGAATAGCGAAAATTTAATTAGTTGCATCATGTCATCAGACCATCAGTGAAAAAAAAAATCGCATTTATTTGGCAATATTTCGACATTAACAGATATTTACTATAATATGTATTCGTCATTAGAGTGAATAGCCCAGAAAAAGAAATTAGTTTTGAAAGGCCTTAAATACGGCTTTTTGTAACTTTTTGCGGTCTTATTCATAATAAAATGCTAATATAGGTTTAAAACCTACATTAGCTAAAACGTTTGATAGGCTTAAAACACTCTTATAAACCTCTGATAAAAAACGTTATTCATAATCCCAACTAATATTATAAATGCGAAAGTAACTCTGTCTGTCTGTCTGTCTGNCACCGTGCCTCAGCTCGTCGTTGCTCAGGCCGGCCCGGTAGCGGTAGGGGTAGAAGCGGCCGCGTAGTGCCCATGTCGCTCGCGCGTGACGTCACGACACCGTACCACCTATGCATCCGTGGGAGAGCCACGCTTCGGCATGAATGGGCCGGCTCGACCGGAGTGATACCACGGCCTCACAAAAAACCGGCGTGAAGCAGCGCTTGCGCTGTGTTTCGCCGAGTGAGTGAGGATCATCATCATCATCATCATTTCAGCCATAGGACGTCCACTGCTGAACATAGGCCTCCCCCAATGCTTTCCATGTTGATCGATTGGCAGCGGTGCGAGTGAGGATACCGGAGGCCCAATTGGGGGGGAATGGGATTTAAAAGGTTGGCAGCGCACTTATGACTTCACTGATGTTGCGGGTGTACATGGGCGACGGCAATTGCTTACCATCAGGTGATCCGTCTGCCCGTTTGCCTCCTATCACACACACACACACAAACACACACACACACACACACACACACACAATGCACCTGACATGCAGTACCTAGAGGCTCAATTATTAGATTCTTCTAATTTCTCTAAAATTGGATTTACATAATATGTCTGAATCTTCCTTAATTTATTCTTTATCTACTAGCGGTGAGGTGGTGGGAGCCTGGTAATCTGTAACACAGGTCTTACCTAGTACGGACACCAGTCTCTCACAATATAGTTATTAAGCATTTTGATGTATTCACAACAGTATTTTATAGTGACTATATTGTGAAAGAGAAATAAATAAACTTTATTATTATATTATTATTATTATCACATAAAAAATAAAAAAAAACCTCAGCTCGTCGTTGCTCAGGCCGGCCCGGTAGCGGTAGGGGTAGAAGCGGTGCGCGAGTGGCTGGTTGTGTTGCGAGCTGGCGGCCGCGTAGTCCCCCATGTCTAGTTGAGCCATTAACGCGCCCAATTCTGCTGCTAGCTCCCGCGTGACCGGGAAGCGACCCGCCACCACTGCGGAAAATAAAAATGATTAAAGCCCGGTCCGTGAGCACGTAGAATTTTGTCCAATGACCCCCTAGCTACCCATCCTTATCGCTCGCGCGTAATTATATTGCTGTCGCGACTGTGCGACTGGCACCCGCAGTGAGTGTGCGAGCAAGATAGCAACATAATTCTACGTACGCTCACGGACCAGACTAAAGCGGACCACAAACCACCATAAGAGCGAAAGGTGACTCACTCATCACGAAGTATCAGAAATTACAAGTGCTAGAAGTCTCAAATTTTGCAAGGGGCTTTCTTTTAGAACGTAGGTGCTTGCTAAGACGGGATTTTGCTAAATTTAACCCCTAAGGGGTAAAACGGGATCCACACGTAGGTACATCGCCGGCGGCCGCTAGTTAGTAATAATGGCATCAATATTACTGCATTCATTACAGGTAGCGACATTCTAAGTTCTAACGCTTTATTAAAAAAAAAAAAGATTAATTCAATTTTGAGTCTATAAAAGCACATTTTAAATAAACAACTTGAAAAAATCAAACTGCCTAAGGCGAGAATTGAACTCACGACCTTTCGCTTGCCGGGCGATTGCTCTTCCAACTGACTCACTAAAAAAGAACCAACTAGACCAACAGAGAACTGAGACACAAAAAAGTAGTTTTTTACTTGGTTAAGTTTGTAGAAGAACTTGTTTTGAGGCCGTCTGGCTGGCTACTTCCATCTTGCATAAGTCTGTTGCTATATCAACAATGATATTCATATCTCCAGAATGCTAGATCGATCTTTGTCGACAGCTGGACTATTGTGGTATTCACCTTAGGGGAGAGATAAATGCTTGAGTCCTAACACTCTTCGCTTCGCTTACGTCTCTGATCGAGTTACCAAAAATAAAATATAAAAATAACATTCATTTATTATACCTTGCTGATTAACTTGATAGCAGAGCAGTAACCGCTCCTTGTCTGTTTCAGTCCGCAGTGAATGCTTGAAGTAGAGCCGGTTGCGATACGTGAGCCGGATCACTCGTGAATTCTCGAACTTGCCCGAGCCTTTCTCGCGGAGCGCCGTCTCCCATTTTGATATGACGTCACATAACTGGAAAAAATAAAGTGTATATTGTGATGATTTGCTTAAATTTTTCATATTCATTGAATTATCTTTCTGGAATGATCTAGACTAGACTATACTGAGCTCTTTATGGTATTGCCAATGGATATAACTGAACCACTGAGATTGGGAAACAATTCAGAATCGAACAAATAAGTATCTTTGTACTTTTAAGATAACGCATCTAATCCGAAATTAAGAGTATATACCTTTAAGGCCTTAGAATTTTCTTCTAAAAGAGATTTCATTCTTTTACATTACATACTCAGCAAAGTACTAAATAAGGACTCTGACGTATAATCAACACTTACTTTTTTATCTGGCTTGATGTGATGTTCCAAGTCCTTTTCGATGGGGTCGTCGCTAAACAGTGCGAATCCGGACAATCCCGTTTCTCTGCAGCCCAGCTCCGTACTTAGTGTCGATAGGAACTCTTCTACTGTTGTTGACCCGTCGAAACTTATGACCTGTAATATATTTTTTAAATTAAAACATTTCTTAACTAAATATTTATTTCCTTAATCACGAATACTATCTGCTTGCACTATTGAGGAGTTTACTCAAGACACGTGCATTATCAAATGAATATTTGATCAAATTTTCTCGCTGTTAGGTACTAGTAAACCTAAAGTAAAAGTTGTTCACGATCCATCTTCGTACAACTAATTATAAATCGTGCAGCAAAGGTGAGGCGCACACGGTACTTACACTGAAGAATATAGATTACAAAATATACTTAAATTGCAAATATCAAATACCCACGCTACCTCGCATGTGCTAAGTGTGCAAACGAGACAGAAAGAACTTGTCAATCAGAATAAGCAAGACTGAGGTCTCTGAGGCGCGGCGAGCGTATACAGACACAAATATTTGTGTTGATCGCCTCAACTCTCGCTGCGCGACCTACAGTGCAGTGTAGGCAACACGCAACAGGCGATTCGGCGACTAGACGCCAAGTATGCGAAGCTTTGAACTGTCGTTCTGTCGTCACGTCTAAAGGTGGCGGTTCGCACCGCGACAGAGACAGGAGACCGAGACGGGAGACCGCGACCGTTACTTCACTTTAGACAATGTATAAGCGACAGTTCGCAAGCGGACAGAGACACAAGTCTCTGCCTTAGTCAAATAACGGTCGCGGTCTCCCGTCTCGGTCTCCTGTCTCTGTCGCGGTGCGAACCGCCACCTTAAGGGTTATATTTCACCGGGACACCATGGCGGCGCAACCAGTCGCCGGCTACCAACAAAATGTATACAGCTCTATAGTAAGTTACTCACCTGGTGTCCGTTTGGTTGCGCAAAGCTGCATACATTTTGTTGGTAGTGGCGACTGGTTGCGCCGCCATAGTGTCCCGGTGAAATATAGCCCTAAGTCACCGAGCTGTCCCTGTCGCGTTTTATCTACCTCTAGTGACGTACACAGACCTGGTAGGTGTTGTTGAGCATGTGCACCGGTATGGCGTGCGGCAGGCCTCTGCCTTAGTCAAATAACGGTCGCGGTCTCCCGCCTCGGTCTCGTGTCTCGGTCTCCTGTCTCTGTCGCGCTGTGAACCGCCACCTTAAGTCACTGCGCTGTCCCTGTCGCGTGTCGCCTACCTTTAGTGACGTACACAGACCTGGTAGGTGTTGTTGAGCATGTGCACCGGTATGGCGTGCGGCAGGCAGTGGTGGTAGGGGTTCTTGAGCAGGATGGACAGCACCTCCATGCGGGAGGGCTTGTCCTCGCGGCCTCCGTTGCGGATGGTGCGCTCAAATTACGACTTTAGACAATGTATAAGCGACAGTTCGCAAGCGGACAGAGACACAGGTCTCTGCCTTAGTCAAATAACGGTCGCGGTCTCGTGTCTCGGTCTCCTGTCTCTGTCGCGCTGCGAACCGCCAACTTAAGTCACCGAGCTGTCCCTGTCCTGCGTCGCCAGGGCCGTCTTTAACCTACTAGGGGCCCTGGGCACTTAAGGATCAAGGGGGACCTATATCATCTGGAGAAAGGTCTTTTGAGTAGACAGGGGCCCCTTCGGTTGCGGGGCCCTGGGCACGTGCCCAAAGTGCCCAGTGGGAAAGAGGGGCCTGTGCGTTGCCTACCTTTAGTGACGTATACAGACCTGTTCCACCCACAAGGTGGACCGACGACCTGATAAAGGTAGCAGGAAGGCGCTGGATGCAGGCCGCTACCAACCGTGCGATGTGGAAGTCATTGGGGGAGGCCTATGTTCAGCAGTGGACGTCCTGTGGCTGAAATGATGATGATGATGANCACTCACACTATCACACACACATTTTTGTTTTGTTTTTCTATTTAAATTATTTTTTAAATTAAAAGATAAAATTTAATCTAAACACTAAATTTTAGTCTTATGTTTTTTGAGGAGGAGCCTGACTCTCGTTACACAGGTTAACCTTATACGAGAGCGGCACATATCTTGTAATTGTAAAGTGTTTATTTAATAAAAGTATTTTCATTTCATTTCATTTCAACGGTCGCGGTCTCCCGTCTCGGTCTCGTGTCTCTGTCGCGCTGCGAACCGCCACCTTAAGTCACCGAGCTGTCCCTGTCCTGCGTCGCCAGGGCCGTCTTTAACCTACTAGGGGCCCTGGGCACTTAAGGATCAAGGGGGACCTATATCATCTGGAGAAAGGTCTTTTGAGTAGACAGGGGCCCCTTCGGTTGCGGGGCCCTGGGCACGTTCACGTGCCCAAAGTGCCCAGTGGGAAAGAGGGGCTATGCGTCGCCTACCTTTAGTGACGTATACAGACCTGGTCCACCCACAAGGTGGACCGACGACCTGATAAAGGTAGCAGGAAGGCGCTGGATGCAGGCCGCTACCAACCGTGCGATGTGGAAGTCATTGGGGGAGGCCTATGTTCAGCAGTGGACGTCCTGTGGCTGAAATGATGATGATGATGATGATGACAGACCTGGTAGGTGTTGTTGAGCATGTGCACCGGTATGGCGTGCGGCAGGCCTCTGCCTTAGTCAAATAACGGTCGCGGTCTCCCGCCTCGGTCTCGTGTCTCGGTCTCGTGTCTCTGTCGCGCTGTGAACCGCCACCTTAAGTCACTGCGCTGTCCCTGTCGCGTTTTGTCTACCTTTAGTGACGTGTATATACCTGGTAGGTGTTGTTGAGCATGTGCACCGGTATGGCGTGCGGCAGGCAGTGGTGGTAGGGGTTCTTGAGCAGGATGGACAGCACCTCCATGCGGGAGGGCTTGTCCTCGCGGCCTCCGTTGCGGATGGTGCGCTCGAGTGCGCAGCGTATTTGCCGCACTCAAATTACGACTTTAGACAATGTATAAGCGACAGTTCGCAAGCGGACAGAGTCAGGTCTCTGCCTTAGTCAAATAACGATCGCGGTCTCCCGTCTCGGTCTGCTGTCTCTGTCGCGGTGCGAACCGCCAACTTAAGTCACCGAGCTGTCCCTGTCCTGCGTCGCCAGGGCCGTCTTTAACCTACTAGGGGCCCTGGGCACTTAAGGATCAAGGGGGACCTATATCATCTGGAGAAAGGTCTTTTGAGTAGACAGGGGCCCCTTCGGTCGCGGGGCCCTGGGCACGTGCCCAAAGTGCCCAGTGGGAAAGAGGGGCCTGTGCGTTGCCTACCTTTAGTGACGTATACAGACCTGGTCCACCCATAAGGTGGACCGACGACCTGATAAAGGTAGCAGGAAGGCGCTGGATGCAGGCCGCTACCAACCGTGCGATGTGGAAGTCATTGGGGGAGGCCTATGTACAGCAGTGGACGTCCTGTGGCTGAAATGATGATGATGATGACAGACCTGGTAGGTGTTGTTGAGCATGTGCACCGGTATGGCGTGCGGCAGGCCTCTGCCTTAGTCAAATAACGGTCGCGGTCTCCCGCCTCGGTCTCGTGTCTCGGTCTCCTGTCTCTGTCGCGGTGCGAACCGCCACCTTAAGTCACCGAGCTGTCCCTGTCGCGTGTCGCCTACCTTTAGTGACGTATACAGACCTGATACCTACACTTAGGCTGAGTTGCACCACCTAAATTTGACCGTAACTATGACGATAACCAGCGTATTTTGTATGGAGTATGACGGATTTTTGACGTTTGTCAAAGTTAAAGTAGGATCTGGTAGGTGTTGTTGAGCATGTGCACATGAATGGAAACTCATGGTGAGCACACTTTAGTGACGTATACAGACCTGGTAGGTGTTGTTGAGCATGTGCACCGGTATGGCGTGCGGCAGGCAGTGGTGGTAGGGGTTCTTGAGCAGGATGGACAGCACCTCCATGCGGGAGGGCTTGTCCTCGCGGCCTCCGTTGCGGATGGTGCGCTCGAGTGCGCCGCGTATTTGCCGCACTCAAATTACGACTTTAGACAATGTATAAGCGACAGTTCGCAAGCGGACAGAGACACAGGTCTCTGCCTTAGTCAAATAACGGCTCGGCGGCCTCTTGCCTCTCGGCTGTTGTGTCGGTCGGACGTGTCGAGGTGCGTCCTCGAGCAAGTTAAATATTTTGGGCCTGCGCCCTCGGGCTTCGCCTCCAAGTCTCGAGTCTCCGGAGCCCCCTCGCGTCGCGATTGTTGAGCGGACAAATTTTTGTGTTCTCCGTGGGATTCGAACTCGGTGCTTGCCGGCGGCTGATTCCGAGCTTGAACCAGGCGCGCCAAGCGAACAGTGAGCGGCCGCGACGAAATTTGCAACCACAAGCTGCCCAGTGCTACGAGTGCCAGATACAAACATCGTGTTTTGCTACGGATGCTACGAAGACGCTACGAACACGCTACGAACAGTATCTGCGAGTTCTGCTACGGGACCGTTACTCACAGTGACTACGTGTGACTGCGCACCGCCTTATCTTTGCCACGCGAATTCTATACATCAGTGTCGTAAGAAAAAATAAAAAATGCCTCTAAAACGGACCCCCCCAAAGTCGCCAGGAGCAAAACAACACAAACAGAAAAAGCCAGCTTCACCAGAAGCCTGCGTATCTACCGACGCCACAGACACATCCCCCTTGCCACAAGTGAGTACCGACGGCAACAACGCCTCACCACTGAAGAAGCAAAACAAGAAGCTTACTACACAAACCGCCCCAACTGGCTGTGGGCTGCCAAAAAACAGTTCAGATGGGAAATTAACACACTTTGGCTCAGAAGCGAACTTGTCTAAACCAGGTAATACCTCACACAATATAACTACGCGCAACGTTAGCAAGCGTTTGCGTAGAGATAGCGATAATGGTACCTCCGTGTCCTCGCCCATAGGGGATGTTTCGATAGAACGCATGATTGCAGCGCAAAACACAAAACTCGATGCCATCATGGAATTTATGCAAAATGTGAACACTCAAATGAATGAAGTGCAGGACTCACTAGAGTTTATGTCTCACAAATACGATGAACTTCTTGGTCGGTTCAACTCTATGGAACAGGAGAGAAGAGAGGAGAAAAAGTACATCGAAACTCTGGAAAAGAAAATTGAATATTTAGAGAAAAATGATAGAATAACTGACATTGAAATTAAAAACATACCGCCTAGCAATACAGAAAATAAATCTGATCTCTTAAATATACTAAAAAAAACGGGTGCTATCATCAATGTAAACATAGAACAGCATGATATTAGAAACATATACAGAGTGTCCACTGCTGTGCCCAACAACAAACCAATTATTGTTGAATTCAATAATATTTTCAAAAAAGACGAAGTACTGAAATCAGTTAGATCATTCAATGGGAGACACCCCAGTAATAAATTAAGCACATCCCATCTATCGCTGCAAGGACCGTCGAAGCCTGTATTTATCACGGAGAGTCTGACATTCAAAACCAAAAAATTGTATGCTGTTGCACGAGACTTTGCCAAGTCCCATAAGTACAAATATTGCTGGACATCGCGTGGCACAGTCTACCTACGCTTAAACGACGGAACTCAAGCACACCGCATCAACTCAGAATCAGACCTCGACAAAATAAAACCATGACTATGTAAACAGTGTACTATCATAGTTTGTACTTTCTTGTTTTATTATTTGCTTTTTTC
Source organism: Ostrinia furnacalis (assembly GCF_004193835.3). Classification (NCBI taxonomy): domain Eukaryota; kingdom Metazoa; phylum Arthropoda; class Insecta; order Lepidoptera; family Crambidae; genus Ostrinia; species Ostrinia furnacalis. Next base: position 75,860 of record NW_021137694.1, read on the forward strand.
ATTGTTCATTCATTTAACTCGCATTATATCCATTGTTTTAAAAGGAGTAGGATGTTATTTTGTTTTCAAAAATAGATGTTTAATCACTATACATTTCAAATATTCATACATAATAATAAATGCACTCACACAATCACTTATCACACACAAAAACAAATACACATATCAAATCAACATAGTTACATTAAATTACATACATATTGAACTAGTAAAATTTATTAATAGTTCTGGAAATTTACTAAACCATTTGTATCTGCTAACTACAGGTCAAAATGGAAATTTCATGTCGCACAACTCAGGTTTCTTATACTATATTGTTGCCAACTTTAACACATTACAGCACAGTCTTATTTCTCTAACCAAACATGGAAACACAACGCAAAAGCATTGATGTTGAGATAGAACAATTAGGTCAAATACCATGTACATACGCAGATTCTCCTGTGTCGGCTAGAACAATTTTAAGCACGGATTGTGTGGATTCTATGTTTATCTTGTCAGTCAACATTAGAAGTATATTCTGCAATCTCGACAGGTTTTTGATATTCATGAAAGAGTTGGATCTCCCCATTGACGTTGTTGTGTTATCGGAGTGTTGGATAAATTCTAACGTCCCAGTGCCTGTTGTAGACGGATACAACTCCTTTGTTAGTCAACGTACATTCAATCAGAATGATGGTGTCGTAGTATACATCAAAAATAATATTGAAGTCACCTGCTCAGAGATTGCGATTTGCGATGGGAATTGTTTGTTGCTCAATTTTCATAACGAAACATCAGTTATATGTACCTATCGGCCACCATCCTTCAAAAACCCTTCACGTTACATTAACTCATTGAACCATCTATTGGAAACCATCACTACTAGGAACATAATTCTCACAGGTGATGTGAACATCAACATCTTGTCAGAACACCTAAACAGCGCAGCAAGTGATTACTTAAATACCATGGCTTATCATGGTCTTAAACAAGGTATAAATAGGCCAACAAGACTAAATGCATGCTTAGACCACTTTATGGTAAAAACATCATTGTTCTGCCAGACATTGGTTTTTGACGAGTTCACGGACCACTCGCCAATTTTACTAAATATTTACAAATCCATTATTAGGAAAATTTCGAAACCACTAACTGTAAATAAAATTGACTATGAAAATGTTAAGAAAGACTTTTTGGACTTAAACTGGGACTATTTTTATTGTTTGACGGATGTAAATCTAGCTACTGAGTATCTAATCAATAATATCAAGAATATAATAAATAAAAACACAAAAACCACAAAGATACCAAACAAAATGAAACCATTGAAACCTTGGATAACATTTGGAATAGTAAAATCAATTCGGAATCGGGACAAATTACTTAAAAAAAATTAAAAAAAACGCCTAATGATCTAAATTTAGAAATAGAATATAAAAATTATAGAAATACATGTAATAAATTGATAAAATATGCCAAAAGAAATTATTATAAGAACAAATTAGAAAAATCGGTTGGGAGCAATAAAGAAACCTGGAAAATCATCAAAGAACTATGCAACATGACAAAAATTAAAGAATCGGAGTCAAATCTACTCACCTTGGATGATAATCCAGAAACGTCACTAGATAAAGTTAATCAATATTTTACGAATGTGGGCAGTGATCTCGCCAATCAAACACTGCACAAACTAGGGCTGACGGAATCAGACTTAATAAACAAAATAAAGACTACAACTGCACCTGTGCACTCAATGTCGTTCCTACCAACGGACCCCCTTGAGGTCGCCAATATAATAGCAAAACTCGATTCCAATAGTGCTGGCGGAGGTGACAAGATTACTGTTCGTGTTTTGAAGATGATTAAGGAACTAATAGTGGCACCAATTGCTTTCATTTGTAACTTGAGTTTCACGACAGGTGTTTTTCCTACCTCTTTTAAAACTGCCATTGTTTGTCCCATACATAAGGCTGGAGACCGGAAGAACCCATCAAACTATAGGCCAATATCACTTCTATCGACCATGTCAAAGATATTGGAGAAACTCGTCAACCGCAGACTGGTCAGCTACCTGAATAAGGCAGATCTGCTTTCAGAAAACCAGTACGGATTTCGTGCTGGCAGATCGACGGAGGATGCTGTGCTCAGACTGACCTCTCTGATTACCAAGTACCTAGACGAGGGTGATTGCTGCGTTGGAGTATTTTTGGATCTCCAGAAAGCCTTCGACACAGTTTCTATCCCGATATTACTCGCACGGCTAGAGAGTTCAGGTATTAGGGGCATAGTACACTCTTGGTTCTCGGACTATCTGACAGGTCGACGTCAAATCGTGAGAGTGGATGAGTATCACAGCAAGTCTGCTCCATGCAACTACGGTGTCCCGCAAGGCAGTACACTCGGTCCAACACTATTTTTAATTTACATAAATAGTTTATGTGATCTGAGTGTTCCTGGGGCTGACACCATCATGTTTGCAGACGACACTGTTAGTTATTGCCCACCATCATTTCAGTTATTGCCATATGTTAATGTATAGTTATTGCCCAGGGCAATTATTATTAGTGTTGCCACCATGCAGTTTAAGTTGCTCTTTGCTAGACTTGTTTTGCAATTTACAGGCATAAATATTGAAATGGCTTTTAATGTTTCATTTTCAGTATGCCAAAGACTCCAAAAGTTCAATATAGCATAGAAAATTTGCAAAAAGCTGTACAAGATGTATCCAACAATATATCTACAAGATAAATTGCTGAAAAATATGGTTTGGCTTGAAAAAATTGATAAAAATTCAAACGCAAATACAAAAAATTAAAAACCTACGTTAAATCTACTAGTGAAAATGTTAATTGTAAGGAAATAGATACAACTTTAGGGAAGAATAACCAACAGCTAATTGAACATTCTGAGCAACCACTTGAACTGATATCAAAGAAGATAAAAAAATAAATACATATAAAATTTACATATAAAATTCAAATTTTTGCGTCATCTATGTTTTGAAGTAGATGATTTTGTCTCTACCGATTCTGACTCATCAACATCAGCTCAAGAAATATTTGATAATATTTATGTTAATAAGGCCAAACGCAATTTATTTTGAAATTTTGAAGACTGTACTACTAGAATTTAAGTTAAATGTTTTGTTTTGTTTATTTAAAGCCTATTTTGTCCTTTTAAAATTGATTATTTTGTTTTAAGATACTGGGCAATTACTGTGCTTTGATGTGGGCAATTAGTGTAAGTAATGGGCAATGACTGTACTTTTTGGAGGATTATAAATTTATTTCAATATTTTCTAAGTTACCTAAGTTTTAACTAAAAACTGTTAATATTCTGTTTAACAGTTTATTGAGTTATAAGAAAAAAGTCATAAATGGTCGATAATTAAAATACTTTCTTTAATTTTTCATCTCAATGTGTTTGAAATCTTTAAGTGGGCAATAGCTATACGGTTTACCCTACTACTTATTTTTCAGCATAAAAACTTTAATCGGATAGCAAAACTCTCGAGGCTGTTAAACTAAGTGCTACTCAGCTCCGAATACCTTTTTGGGTTTAAGCGTATGATTTCTATAAATTCGTCAAACGTTATAAGTCTTTTCCCCTTTTCCTACTGGACAAAACTTCTAGTTCAAAACACAACAACTGCTTGAATGAAAGTCACTTCATAACCCAAGATTTATTATGTAATAATAAATTAGTAGATAGACTGCTGAACTACGATAATACTGGAAATATAAGAATCCAAAACTAAAAACCCTCTAAAAGAGATTCACAAAGGTTTAAATAATTTTTAATTTAAGTAGCTAAGGCTGGGTTGCACCATCTTACTTTAATTTTTTTGACAAACGTTACGGTTAAAGTAAGTAGTTGCAGCTCTGCCTAATTCCAATACTTAGTTACTTTTTTGTTTAAAGAAATTAAAATGTTAATTTTCCACGACGTTCCATTAAGCCATTATGTGCAACGAGGCACACTCCATTTTTCGAGTGGTTAGTTTACCAGCATTGGGTCCCTCATTTTACACTCGAGTGGCCTGTCAGGAGCCCTCCAGTGCTTGAGCGAGCAGTTTTTATGAAAAAGTCTTTTTAATGCTACTTTAGAGTAGGTACAACTTATATTCCCTGTATAAATGAAGGATGTAACAATAATACTTACTAAGTTACGCTACGCACTGAGTCAAGGCTGTAGATAAATTAAGTAATTACGTTAATAAGTCAAACAAAGATAGTGATTAATTTTGATTAGGATTTAAGCTGCGAGCTTTGTTAGTTCAGGCTTTATTGAAAAGTTCTGAAACTTAGCTTTCTTGATTGATGTTGGAGGCTAATGGTGTATGGGTAAAACAGTTAAGGTCCATTTTTAGACTTGGACGGAGAAAGATAAATATGTGGGTAAAAGCACTGATAAAACTAAAAGGAACAAAGACCTTTATTCGTATTTTAGAAATGCTTTGATAAATCCAATTCCGAATGGTTGATTCTTGCGTGGTTAGTTTTGCACTTAATTAATTATGTTATGACTAAAAGGGCCAGTCACTTTATGCTTTATTTTAGGAGAAATTATAATTTTAAATTTTTTCATACTACTCCTATATGACTTCTAATAAAGTATAAAACTTTTATAGATAAGTTAATTCACATAATGTAGTTGTTTTGTTATTATCACTATGTAAAAAACATCATTCCCTAACTAGTAATTTAGTCCCAAGTGCCGTTTAAAGCTAGGGCCTGACGCTCTAGGGACTGACGATTTGGAGTAAAACTTAACACAAATGCAGATTAACTTTATATTATAAGATGCTTAATACGATGTGCCGAAAATAGCCAAAAAACCACACGTAAATACTATTAAATTATATACAATTTCCTATTATAATCAATAAAGCTACTCAACTAGGGACTGACGAAGTGACTGGATTAACACATGTTTCGGTAACAACTGGCTCGTTTGCACTAATTCAAAAAACGGCTACCGCAAAGCCAGTATGGTCTGAGGATAACTTCGTATCGTACTTTAAACTCAACTAAATGTCATTCACTCTAAATACATATTAAAGCGCAAAATTATAAAATCAGTGCGTGGCGAGGGAAAGACGCTAAAAACTGTAGACTCTTTTTCAACTAAAGAAAATCAAATTATTGTTTATTGAAACCGCAAAATATTAATAGAATTTGGTGTAATATACATTTAAATAGATTATTCGTTAATTAAAACAAAGGATAACGTTGATGTTTCTATAAATGTGGGTCCCAAAACACAAACTTTTGGAGTACGGACATGCCTAGGGAATGACGTTTTGGGTCATTCAAAAGGAATTTAAGATGTTTTAAAAATAGTTTCAAAAAATATAAATGGGTGATGAATAAAGCACATTGCGAGCTGTTATTTAACAATTTTGGAATAAAATATTAACAAATATTTCATGTGAAATGTGGCGCGGACTAAGAGTTGACATATTTTTGTGGAATGACCCATTATTGAAACCGCAAAATATTAATAGAATTTGGTGTAATATACATTTAAATAGATTATTCGTTAATTAAAACAAAGGATAACGTTGATGTTTCTATAAATGTGGGTCCCAAAACACAAACTTTTGGAGTACGGACATGCCTAGGGAATGACGTTTTGGGTCATTCAAAAGGAATTTAAGATGTTTTAAAAATAGTTTCAAAAAATATAAATGGGTGATGAATAAAGCACATTGCGAGCTGTTATTTAACAATTTTGGAATAAAATATTAACAAATATTTCATGTGAAATGTGGCGCGTACTAAGAGTTGACATATTTTTGTGGAATGACCCACATAGAAACAATTTATCACATACAAAAGATGTGTTTTTGACTATGTTATAAACAAGACAAAATTATATTACGCGCGCTAAGCGCGACAAAATGTTGCAATGGCCGATCATGGCAATTTCGTCATTATTGCAATAATCTGGTGCTTATCCAATGAGGCTGCACTATGCAATCCGGTAGGAAAGTCATATTACAATGAGACGAGACGGAATTTCCATCATTCTAGACAGTTTTGGCTGTGCGTTTACGTTTATAATACTCCCCATTACCAGTTGAGTATAAACAATTTGCTAAGTTATGTTGTTAGATGACTTTTTTCTTTATTTGGAACTTTATTTTTTATTACTCAGTTACAACATTTACTGAAATAAACTTCAGCATTTAGGTACTAGGTATGTTTCATAAGTGGAAGTTAGTTCTAAAACGATCATCTGCGGCTTATTTATTTTACCAATTCCAATATCCTGCAAGAATAAGTATAACTCCAGCTACAGCTCGTCAGTTTCAGATTATAACTTTGCTGTCAGTTTGTGTATTTTGCTGAGCAAACAAAGACGATTGTAGCTTAGCAGAGAGATTGCATCTGTCCGTCGAGCGGCATTGAACGCTGTATCATTCTGGAAGATAGAGCACTTTGCTGGTTTAGTTGATGTAGCTAGTACCTATACTACTTTATAGTAGAAAAGAAGCTGGGTTCATTGAAGTATTTTAAAAGCACTCGATTTAGGATTCATGCTCGAATGAAATCGTGTACGATAGTTGACTGGCATTCAAAACCAGCTCTATGGTCTATGGTCTAGCCTTCAAAGCTTCAGACCCATAGGGCCCGGGTTCGACTCCCTGTGGGGGCATTTTTTGTTCAGTTTGGGTGGTAGGGCTCTTCTAAGTCTAGCTTCCACTATATTACTGTCTGTCCCTACAATACAGCATCGTTGTGTTCCAACAATTAGAAGTAGGACAGCCAGTTCCACTATGGTAGAGAATTCTGGATGAAGCTCGCTTCCACCTTCCATCAGGTCAGGCCAAGAGCTTAACTATTTTTAGTAAAAGAAACTCCTGATAGCTTCTTTTCATCATAATCAGATGGTTTAGTCTCCACTGCAGGCAGAAGTACTACTCATCGATCATAGCTCATCCAAGAAGAGATCATCTTATTAAGAAGATCCTAACCCCCTCTTTCTTCTTTTCAGACGGGGTCCCGGTGGCCCTACCTATGTCTGCCGATCCTGTTAGCCGCTTCGGTCTGTGGGAGCGACATCCTGATGATCACGCTGGGCGGCACCAAGTCACATAAGATGCCGTTCTGGGAGCTAGCTAGGGGTATGATTAGGAGGTAAGGACAATCTTCCTGGATCTGTAACACAAATAATTTGATTTGGTGTTTTGGTGAAAATCTTTCCTTTATTCTACATAATATACTAGCGGCCGCCCGAAACTTCGTACACGTGGATTCCGTTTTACCCCCTTAGGTGTGTAGTTTCGTAAAATCTGTTCTTAGTGAGCACCTACGTTCTACTTAAAAGGAACACCCATGCAAAATTTGAAACTCCTAGCACTTGTAGTTCTGAGATTTCGTGATGAAAGTCAGTCAATCAGTGACCTTTCACTTTTATAGCTATAAGATATAGATGTATTTTAACTCTTGTATTAGACGTGTGGTATTTGTTGGTATGATTTGAACATCACATCATAGTCTTATGAGAAACAAAAGAAGGAAAACATCAAATCTTTTCGCACTTCATAAATAAAACATAGGGATAGGGTTGCCAAAATTACTATCAGATAAGATTCCTCCATAAACACGAGGAGCCCCATTAACCCGGTAAATGCCGCTTAAATGATCACCCCGGGAACATCTAGCGTCGACTTAACGAGCGGGTGGCAGCCACTAGTTTATGTAATCCGTTCTCTCCTGGGTGTTTGGATGTCAGATGTGAAGATATAAAATACCCTGGGGTACCTAGAAACAGTTGTCTCCACGTTAAATAATGACTTCTTAATTCTATATTATTATTTCAACTACAACTCAACGTAAAATAGTATTCAAAAGGGTAATGGATTACGAGTTTAGTTGAATGGCCTACTCAGTTCTTATTCCTATTTTATAAATAAAGCAGTCAATAAAGATCAGAGCCAAGCTTCTAACTTTACTAACTAACAACTTTATGTCACTTCGAGAAAGGGTAAATAGTGCCTTTACGCGTTGCTTGGCTGGTCTTGGCGCAGATTCACACAACATGCAATCATCTATCTACATTAAATATCTAACTGGGTCAATATCCACAAACTTTTTTCTTTATGGGGTTCGTATGTACGAGTAACTACATAAGTTCTGTGGTTTTATGTGCCTTTAAAACTACCGCACTTTCGGCAACACGTAATCAGATCCTTTTTTATTGCAGAGGGCACAACATCACATTCTTCAGCGCTTTCCCCCCGGACTTCCACATTGAGGGTCTGGAGGAGATCGCGCCTGAAGGCCTGGTGTCCTACGTCCGGGAATACATGTCCTGGGACCTGGTGGGCGCCAGGATGCGGGGGGAGGAACCCCTCCCCATCAAAGACATGCTCAGATATGGATACGAGGTATAAAAGGTTGTGGAGACAGATAAGGTGTAAATTAATATAAAAAAAAACAGACGAGTCTAAAAAACTGCACTAAAAAAAAATAAAAATAATGACGTTATTTAATGGCAAAGTTTCGCGCGAATTATTTGTTATGCGCATCTTTAGGGCCCTGTAGCTTCTTTATTTGTAGATATATTTTCATGATTCTTTCACCAATATTATTGGTTTTACGTATATTTTCAAGTTTTATTAATAAAAACAATTTGAAACTTCTCCATTATGCGACATTCACACATAAATTCCCTGCACGAATTAAATTAGCAATCTATGTATATAGGAACACACAAATAAAGGTTTGCCGTACAAAAAGTCGTAGGTAATCAAAAGTTGTTTCATTGAAACGAATACCAATCCATGGTCTCTATTTGATTCCTTTATATAAATAGAACTTTTTGTTAGTCTACTCAATGAAGTCAATGGATAGCTTCGCGATCTTTTTCAATACAAAGTTAAAGTAAAATCGAAAACCTAAAACTCTTTTATTTTCATTGTTAATCACTGAATTTGACCTTTAACTTATGTAGGTATTGTTTAATAAAAAAATAGCTGTTCTTTCTTGTTAGTAATTAGGTATGCCGTGCTTTAATTAAAAAGAAACAGCATCATCGCCTAATTACTAAAGTAAAACGCGAACAGGTAGCCTAAATCACGAAACTAATTAAAAGGCACGACCCTATCTTCACTGGGCAAAAGTAATTAGGGTATTGTTTATCTACAAGATAAGATTTAGTAAAGCAAATATTGTCGTGTTTGTGTTTAAAGAATTAAATTAATTAACAGAGTTTCAAAGCGTCAAAAAGCTATTGAATACCTAGTGAAGAGGGTTTCAATTTGCATTAATCAATCCGTTAATTTATAATTACACCCTTTCTGTACGCCAAATTAATTTTCTGGAAAGATAGGAAAATGTATTTAAAATGCAGTTTAAAAAAATAATAACTACGGTTATAATATTGTCAATATGTGGCGTGGAACCGTTTTGGCTACTTACCTACTTAATTAAGCATTTAACGTTACAAAGCGAAAAAAAGTGTAGACAAGTAAAATGGCCTTTCTATAACTTACCTATTATTACAATGTCCGTGTAATACTTATGGATGACTTACTGCCAACCAACACTGATTTACTTTAATTGCTTGATAAACTAGTCTAAAATTTAATTAGTCTTTTTTTTCTTGGCAGGTGTGTGACGCGTTCTACAGTGACGTCGAGACATGGTCCTTCTTCAGATCAGGAAGGAGTTACGATCTCATCATCCTAGATGGCGCTTACCCAGAATGTGCCATGGGTGTGGTCCACCGCCTGAAGCTGCCCTTCATCTTCATCAACACTGTCGGCTTCTATGCCAGCGCCTTCAGCAACTCTGGAAGTCCTACTCCCTTCTCTGTCACCCCTTTCTTCGGCAAAGGGTTTACGGACAACATGAGTTTTTTTGACAGAACTATCAATGCTGGTTGGTTGACAGCCGCTAACATTGCTCACGGGTTCACCATGATGGTTCTCCAAGGAGTTTTGAGGAAGCACTTCGGGCCGCAGATTCCTCATGTCTATGATATGACGAAGAATGTCAGCTTTATTCTCCAGAATGGACATTATACTGTGTCTTATCCGAGGCCGTACCTACCCAATGTGGCTGAAGTGGCCTGCATACATTGTAAAGAAGCAAAGCGGTTGAGCCCAGTAAGTACTTAATTATTTATGTCTATCTACAACAACTTTCTTAATTTTTTTCTTATTAAGTAATCAAGTGTTTTTACGACCTTCAATGTAAGATCATGTTTCATCGTTTTAATTTTATCAAAACATAATAAATTGAAACTTCAGGGTAGATTTAGTATCCAAGATTGTTCTCTGTATTTCTATAACATGATACGTGAGCGAAGTGTTGTGATCTTGTTGTTGTTCACTGCTATCGACAATATTACACAAATCAGAATAAAATTGTGTAACTTTTTTTGTGTTTTTTAACAAAAATAAAAGTAGGTGGAAAAAGGGTTCGCTTTATTTCGGGATTAAACTTTACACATAAAAAGAAACGAAAATACTTATGCGAGTGACCTAAAATTAAGTTTGCATCACTTTTTGTGGCAGACTGAAATAAAGAATACTAGTAACTGGAATACTCGTAGGTACGCGGGCTAAGGCTCTACAGACAGTATTTACCTACGGCTAATTTTGTCTTTACTATTAGTCTATCGATAGTTTCGATAGTGGATTAGAGACATACAAGTACACAACACTAGTAAAATGTAATATTTGTTTCTCAGAAACAAACATGCATAGAACAATTTCGTAGCAAATGTAGCAATATCTACGAGTTCACATGGAACATTAATTTGGTTAATTGCTAAGGAGGTTTTCATACGAACGATTTTGGTTTAATTGGCATCACATTACGTAACTTTGTTTATCAAACAAGTTGCAGCAGATGGTGTTATCCAGAAAAGTTACGTGACATTAAAAGTTATATGGGCCTCTGTGGTGAACCCAAATGTGTGTCACCGCTCCGGGAGTTCTTAATCTGGGGGCACGGCAGTGCCCCCACCAAGTCGAGCAAAAAAGCGGCACGGCCGTACCATCCTTTTCTCGAAGCAATTCAGGCCATTTTCGACCGCCTGTAACTTCGTTGTGGATAAAACTAGAAGGCTGAATTTTCATTAGCTATGCAGGCATTGTAAAGACACGGTATATTTCAAATTTCATTCAATTTGAACCAGTAGTTTAAGAATTATAACGGGTCAAAGTTACTTAATTTTGTCACTCACTGACTGACTCACTGACTCACCGATCATCAAAATTCTAAGGCACTTCTAGCAGACCTAGAAGCTTCGGAATATAAGTAGTGTTTGGTGTATGAATCAAGGAAAAGCTAAAATATTTGGGGGCACAGTAGTGCAACCGCCAAGTCCAGTAAAATTTTTCAATTTCGGTCCAGTTTTCTAGATACATAACTGCTGTCTACAAAATACAAAAAGAAATGAGATCCCATCAAAAACAATACTTGTCAAAAAAAAACAAGTCTCGCAACTCAGTTGTTCTACGGTAAAAAGTTGTGAGATCCATGTAATACCAAGTCCAGGCCAGGAAATCTTTAATTAACGTTTTACATAAGTATATTGACTTGGCCATCGCATGAAAACACGTGTAAATTAAATTATTTAGTGCGATGGCCAAGTCAATAATTTATGTAAAACGTTAATTACACATTCGAGTAAACCTAGCGAATGTGTACTGTCTGTTTTGATTGTGCTATGTGGCTATCATGGACGACGTGCTGTCACTACTCTGCCGCAACACAGTTTTATTACTAGCGCGGAGGGTAGTTGTCAATCTCGCCTACCAATGTACTACATAAATTTTTAACATGTACCTTATTTAACATCACGATTGTGTTTTGGACAAATAAAGTTATTATTATTATTATTATTATTATTAAAGATTTCCTGGCCTGGACTTGGTATTACATGGATCTCACAACTTTTTACCGTAGAACAACTGAGTTGCGAGACTTGGTTTTTTTGACAAGTATTGTTTTTGATGGTTACGTTTTCCAGGCCTACATGAGCTGTTAAGAATATTTGAAACAGACCTTTACCTTTGAGATAGGTTAATGTTGTAGAAAGAATTGAGGTTGAGAGCCATCTGCGCTTACCTATTGTCCGGTGAAGCTGAGAAAGCCGCTCACGGGTATCAGCACAGTCCTTCCAATAAAAATATACATATAGAAAGAAGAGAGGCTTTTCTTGAACGAATTTAATATAACACACCTAGAAAAGCTGAGGTGAAGGAATAAGGAAAGTTTATAAAGGCAGCTCTAGAAAAAAAATGTGTGTCCTGTCAACGTGAGTCCATAAAAAGTATCCGAATGATTACCTTAAAAATACGAAACTACTCGTATTAGATTTTTTTATTCGTAGTAGAAATACCTAATTACTACTTAACTTTTGGAAGTTTACCCTGAAAGAATAAAACATATTTTAATAGAAGTACTAAGGTACTTTTATTACTTTTTATCGTTCCAGAAGAATCTTTGAGTGTTAGTAGCGTTTAAACCTCTCATGTGGAAAGGCTCTAAGGAATAAATATTAATGTTGTACAATATTTCAAAGCGCCTTTGCGAAGCAATGCATCGGAAATTCGTTTGACATGCAAATACTCGATTTTGCCTATCTGCATGTGCGAGATATTTTGTAGCAGGACTGCATTTATTGCTTTTTATGGTGCATCGAACGCGTTCCAATCGATTTGCTGTAATCTCTTTCTTAACGTGGCGTATGAAAGTCAATTTAATGCGATTTTGTAATACCCAAGTACTTATTTTGTGAAAATTATTAAAAACTAGCGGCCGCCCGCGACTTCGTACGCGTGGATCCCGTTTTATCCCCTTTAAATTTTTCCTGAATTTTCTTTACTATAAACCTCACGGAGCCCGAGACCTTTCCAACGAATGCAAAACCGTGGAAATCGGTTCGTGCGTTCTGGAGTTATAGCGTCAGGGAGGAAAACCCGACTTATTTTTATATAGTAGATATAAGATATGTATGTTGTAAACACTTTTTCAATAATACAGAAAAGTATAATGCCATACAGAAAGATCAGTAACCAAAATTAAAAAACAATGGAAAAGCTACCATACCTACCTATCTTTGAATAAGTGATACCACGTTTCATAACAATGTTAGCATTTTTATGGGATTGTAATAAAACTGAATTCTCGATGAAAACACTCTTTTCTACGTAGCAGGTACGATACAATATTGTGTACGTGGAAATATAAAGAAAGGGATGATACAGCAAATGTGACCCAGCTGAATTATTGTAAATAAGATATTTTACAACATCTAAGATTGAAGACAATTAGTATGGAAGCGACACGGGAGGGTGTTTTTGGGACATCAAACGTCAGCGAGACTTCAGATTCTTTGTATGCTGTAAAACGTCATAATCAGTTTTTAGTGTGCCAAATAAATGTATTTTCTTTCTTTCTTTAATTATACGTCAATATTACCCTTCCCTTGTCGCAGTTGTGCTTGACCTATAGCACCAACCTAATGATGAAATTATTTTATTCCAGGACATAGAAGAATGGATCTCCGGAGCAGGCGACGCAGGCTTCGTCTACGTGTCCATGGGGTCTTCAGTGCGCACTTCGAACATGCCTCTATCAGCACACAGACTCTTCGTGGAGGCCCTAGGGAGACTCCCACACAGGGTCCTCTGGAAGCAGGACGCTGTTGAGAACATGACTGATGTACCTTCTAACGTCAGGCTTTACAAATGGCTGCCGCAGCAGGATCTGCTAGGTAATTAATATTTTTAATTTAACTCGTTAGTTGTGTGCTCTTTGTGTAGGTTTTTGTTTGCAATTGTTTTAATGTAGGCCAATCAGTAGTTTGTTTAAGCATCCGCTGACGTTAATTGAAATGTTCATTAAAATAATTCAGTTTCATAATTCCTAATCCATTTATTCATTGCTTCATGTTGTAGTTACGTATTAAATGTTAAACATAAAGTTAAATCTAACATGAACTCTCAGGGCACTGCACTGTTTCGTAAATTCGTACCGCTGAGCTAAAGCTGTTGGCACACTGGCATCAGAAATCAGACACTTTTTTATTTATTTGTAGAATATAGGTAGCAATATTACCGGTATCACAAACATTGCATAGTGGAAGGAGTGCCATGATAATATCTTATATTTTACAGTCGTAAGCGTGTCTGAACGTATAGTAGTGCCAGCTTAAGCCGGGTCCAGACGGGTGTAATGTGTAATGTAAAATAACGTGTAATGTAACACGAACTCTACGTGTGGACCGGATGGCACTACGAGCATTACGCTGCCCATACTATTTCCCTTACATTACACGATACATTCCATTACGCGTTACACCCGCCGCGTAATGTAGTGAGCCAGAACCTTAACGAAAAACTTTCAAAACTTATCCTAGACATGTTTTAACAAACTTGAATTTTACCACAAATAAAACACAAACTCAAATTCAAAAGTTAAGAGGTTACTGATCTTTATCTACGAAAAGTTATAGTTATCCATTCCCGCGAAACATCGAGAACAAACAGTGCCTGTAGACAATAAATATTTGTTACAGATTTAGATAGAGCCAAATATATTTACTATTTTGAACATTATCGCGGCGAAACGAATCGAATAGAATGGAATATTACTACTAAGGCAGAGTTTCTTAACCTTTTTTGTCCACGGGCCCCTTAGGAAATCAAGCACAATTTTAAGGAACCCCTTAATAAAAAAATCTGCAACTTACAAGACTTGGTGACATATTATATTTATGATTGTTCAATGGGCCATAGATAAGGCTACGGACCCCCCATAAAATATTCTAAACCACAGGTTAAGAAACACCGGTCAAAGGCACAAGTGATTGACTATGCAAAGTTTCCCTACCTAACGTTTGTAAACATCTACATTTGGTTTTCATGAACTTTTTCCTCTCAAAGCGTACGGAAAAGTCTTTTCAAGCCACTTACCGTTACTTTTGATGTCATTATAATCCAAATGTGAGGAGATTACTGAATAAAATATCAAAACAGCTTTATGTTGCTAACCCGACGTAAAAATCACTCCGTCTAGGTTGAAGTCAATATTATAATCAGAGTAAATACAAATGAGTAGGTCATCTTCATAAAAACGCCGAGCGCGGTTTGTATGTGAGCGCGCCAATACGTATGCGGCGCGCACGCACACACTGACAAAATTTAGCGTTGATTAGCGGTGAGTTGCCCCGAATTTTGTCAGTGTGTGCATGCGCGCCGCATACGTCGAGCCTTTACCGCCATTTTAGCGCAACCGACAAAAACCAAATTTTACAGGAGAAGGTTTTTTTTAAATATTTTTAATCAGAAGTGTGCTAATAACAAGAAAAATGACATACGTTAATGATTTTTAGAGATTTAAATATATGACTGAAAATAAAACAAAAATAATGAGTATTTATGCCATTTATGGCGCATACAATATTTTTGCTGTCACAGTCTATAGATATTCGGGCGTTTACGATAACATTACCTATCAAAATTACTATGTCCAAGAAATTATAATTGTTAAATAAATAGGCATTTTAAATGGTTTTTAAATGAAATATCCACATAATAATCAAAAATTATTTATTCATGAGAAATTTCTTCTTGTACAAATCANAAATCGATAAAAAACGGTTTTTTGACAAAAGTGTCGCTTACGATAATTTGGCGGTAAAGGCTCGACGTATTGGCGCGCGGTGCGTTTCTATGAAGATGACCTACTCATTTGTATTTGCTCTGTTATAATGTTGAAAGGAATATAGATTTTATCGGAATAAAGTTCTGAATATTATTATAGAGTCGGACCAATTTCCTAATCATAACACTGAACGGAAGTCACAGAAGAAATTTAATTTTCTAAAGAAGTAGCCCTTATTCCATTTTCGGAGGTATCTGTGATTTTTCATCTACAGATCATTAATTCAGATAAAGTTTCCTTTTGGATAACATTTATTTCAGGCATTTAATGATAAAAATACCTTTGCTATGAATACGTGACCTATATTTTATTATCAAGTTAGCATTATTTATGGTAATGAGCTTGTCTGTGATCTTTGTAACAGTTTCTTTAGAACCGTGTCTTCCCACCCACACTGTAGTTGTTCTGGGATAAGATAAAGAGAAAGAAAGATAGAAAGAAAAAATATTTATTTGGTACTAAATGATACACATTGACATTACAAAGCAAAAATAATATTCTTTCGACTCAAAGGTTATGGGTTCGATTTCTAATGGGATTAACTTAGTATGTAATTAGTATATCTTTTTATAGGATAGAGAACTGATTACAAACCAACAATTATTAGTAAGGAAATTGTCTACGTGATGTCCAAACAGAAAAAAGAACTTCAGAAGGCACGTAGCAACCTTTAATTTTAAGCTAATATAGAAGAAGAACCGTGTGCGAAACCGAAAAATTGGAGTTAAATTTGTAAATGGAAATATTTTGTCTTTCCAGGGCACCCAAAAATCAAGGCGTTCATCACCCACGGTGGCCTGCTCAGCATGTTCGAGACGGTCTACCACGGCGTCCCCATCGTCAGCATCCCGGTGTTTTGTGATCACGATGCCAACGCCGCCAAAGCAGAAGTCGACGGATACGCCAAGAAGTTGGAACTCCAGCACCTCACCTCTGACAAACTCTACAGAGCTATAATAGAAGTCATCAACGAGCCAAAATATAAAACAGAAGTCAAAAAGAGGCAGATACTTCTTAGAGACCAAAAAGAAACACCGCTAGAAAGAGCCATCTATTGGACGGAATACGTAATCAGGCACAAAGGTGCATACCACTTGCAGTCGCCAGCGAAAGACCTCAACTTCATCCAGTACTACTTAATCGATGTTACCCTTTTCGTGATTTTTGTTTTATTCTCAATATTTGCAATTTTTTCATACACAATGAGGTTAGCGTTCACAAAGTTAGCCAACTACGTTCAGAACAGGAACGTTTTGTTGGACAAATCGAACCATTTGTTAAACCGCTCCAAGATGTTAATAGACCACACGGTCATGTCAAAGAAGAAACTGTAAAGTTACCAAAACTAATTATAGTACTAAAAGTTACCATTTTAGTTACCACGAGAGATTGAACAAATACAAATTAATTGTGAGAAACGTGATTTTGACTGTAAATATTAAGATTTATTTATAGAGTAGTGATATTGTAAGCATTGAGGCGATGAGTATGACAAAAATATGAATTTGCTCACGATATAACTGTAATATTTAATTGTTAATGTGGTGATATTATATTTAGTAAGTTGTAATAAATATTATTCTTTAATTCACGAGTCTTATTTGCATTTCTAAACCAAAGCCTTCGCTTAAAAATACCTTATATTTATTTATAAATACTGAGAAAAAAATTATTTAGGATCAAAGGAGTAATTAGAATCTTCCTACACTTCCTCTAAAAATAGTTCTATCTAATTAACAAAGAGGAAGCAACCCCTTTCGAGTTTTAACGACCCGTTATTTTAATAGGCGTTTGATAAATAATTCCGTACCGCGNAATTAAGAGTAAGACATTCCCAAATTATAATTAATTCCAAATTTCCTTAACATTATAAACCTGAAGGTCGGGTACAAGACTGCAGGTAGAGTTAATCAGTTGGTATTAACTCAAATGAACGAGTGCCATTTCATTTCATATTCAGAGAACTTATGATTGTTATGCTTAACTACTTTGATCACTTCATTATAAAATCATACACAGAAATATACGCTCTTTGACCTATGCAGGGTGTCGGTTTAAGTATGGATCAAACAAAAAGGATTTATTCTAAATTGCTCAAATGCAACAACTTTCCTACGGAAAAAATTTGCAAATTCTCAAAAAGAATTACGTCCCCCTACTAATTGGCTGATTAATGAATCATTATTAATAATTATGATGTTGTACGGAAAAGTTTTTTTTTAAGTTTTGAACTTCCTTCTCTTGTAGAAAAAAGTTGCATTTCAGCAGTAGCACAGAATAATAATAAGTACTACGTACAGAAGTTTTACTTCGCGAAGGTATTTAAAAAAATGTATGCTCAATGTCATTAACAATATGGTATAATTTATTAGCCTGTCTCAAGAGTCAAGCACCATTTTGTTGACAAGTCAGTGATCGGCACTGTGCCGAAGCTATAGGGCTGACTTCGGCAAAATGATTTTCTTCCATCATACACAAGAACATACGCGTGCGTGAGTCAATGTTCGCTCGTATGTGAGGCCTTGTCGAATAGTATCCTGTAGGTGGGCCATCGTGCGTGTTTTGTTTTCGATGTAAACTCGCGGAGATGAACAGGCCTGGCAGTAGAGTTAATCCTTTTTGTTTGATCCATACCTAAACCCTACTAAGCCGACACCCTGTATTAAACCTTTACCTGGTAGTGGCAGAATTGTTGCCACCATATTTTGAACCTTATTGAGAAAACATGGTACAAAACTAATGAAAAATATTTATCTCTACACCAGTTAACATCAATTTCATATAAAAGTTTGAAACCTTTGTTAGGTACACACTTCAGACATTAATATGAAAGTTTCATTTCATCTTCATTCGAACTTCAGAATACTAAGTAATTGCTAATGAGTTCTTATTAAGTTTGCGTGATAATTACTTATACTTATTCTAAGTTGTTTAGCTTTAATTGAAATAAGACGAAGAAGGCAGTGAGTAGGAAGAGAGTATCCTATAGTTGGAACAAAATAAATTGATGATGATGATGAGATAATAAGGCACAAGATCAATTCGTCGTTGTCGTCGAACAAAGACGGTCGTCGATAGGGTTGATAGAAAGAACACATAATATATCTGTACTGCGTTAGCATAATCACATCCGTCGGTGTTTGATTCTGTAGCTTCGATAATAGGCCAGTAGAATTAAACACAAAAATTGATTAAATCGGAAATAATTCCTACAAAAGATTTTTTTGCTTTAATGGCTTCATTGGTTGCCCATTAAGACTCTCCTAAGTTTTCGACTTTTTCGACTCCTAAGTTGAAAACCGAAAAAACGCCCCTTTCGGGGGCCCCCACCACTTAAGCACAACTCCGTCGAAGTCGAAAACTTAGGAGAATCTTAATGGGCAACCAATGAAGCCATTAAAACAATAAAATCTTTTGTAGGAATTATTTCCGATTTAAAAGCTAATTCTACTGGACTATAATATGTTTATGAATTTTGAAAAATAAACATAATTTTATATTAAGGAGCTACTTTAGTTTAGTAAGAGCTAATGCCCAAAAGCCCAAATCGTAACTACGAGTAATTACATAGTTTTGCTAGAGATTTGTGCCTGCATAGAATGGTGAGGGTAAAGACTCCAGCCGGGCTAGGATGCGCGCCGTGATATACTTAATTTATCGCCGTCAAAATGTATGGGCAAAATCGACAAAACGGCGTGATAAACGCTTATCGCGGCGCGCATCCTAGGCTTACTGAAGTCTAGTCAAACAAAAATTTAAAACGGACTCAATAAAAATCGCAATAAAATCAGTTAAGGTTTATTACTAATAACATATAGGCATTCTTTATGCCTATCTAATCTATAAACGAAATAATAACCTAAGACTATTAAAACTAAAGAACCTGCTTCATAAATTATATTAAAACTAAGTGAGGAAATATCAAGAAAAAAATATACGTAGTTTGTGTGCTCTGCTCTACATTTAAATTCCTATAAAAACTAAGGTCTTTGGTATGTCTAGTTAAATATGTGCAGGTCTATTTCTATTCCTAACACGTGATACAGCAATTCTAAATGTTTGGGTCCAAAACATTGGAGAGAAACTATTAATGCCGTATCGGCGACTCCAACGCATGTAAAACGTCAGAAGTCGCCTGATTGAGGATTACATGTCCACTTTCGGGGGGTTCTGGGACTCCCCGATAATGCTTATGTCCTTCGGCTGGTTTTGCTGGTTAATCTCCGGATTGACCTTCGTCACCTGGGCGGAGCTCGGGGAAAGTGCGAAGTTGATCATTTTACCTGAAAATAAAATTGAAATTAGCTTTCTTTTTTGGTTAATTTAGTAATTTATATGTAGTTAGATTTCAGTTCGATTATCTTAAAAATAAATTCTTTTTTGGGTAAAGTTAACGGTTATGAAGGTAGGATTATAATGAAAATAGTTTAAAGGTTATATATTCCGTATAGGAGTAAAATTAGAAATAGTTACGTCTGAAATTATCTTCCTAAACTAGTCTTAAATTATCTTTTTATCTACAATCTTAAATTATTCTTAAATTAAGTATAATCTTTTTATCTGTTTCCGCGTAAGTTTGTAGAGGTACTAGTTATATGGCTATAATTAGCAGAAGAACTAATTATAGATCCTATAATTTTCGCGTGAAGAAGTAACGAACATTCATCTACCCACACAAAATTTCGCATTTACGATATTGTAGGTAGATTCTCTTCACAAACTAAGTGAGTTAGAGGTCACGGCAATCCAGTCCAGTTTTACGGGATGCTGCTATGACTATGACTTAATTTTTTTAATTTATTTTTATGTGACTCTACATAAAAATTGTTTGTATTTCATAAGTGCCAGGGGGGTAGGCCATTTTTGTCGATAAAATTGACATAATAACATCGCCTTAAATTATCGCGAGCCCTATCCCAAACACGCTAGTTATCTAGCACTTTTCCAGGAAACTGTGCTCCGCGTTAATTTGACAGCAGCGATGCATGCCGATCGTCTGCCTCGACTGGGGTTTATGCATAATTTAGGCAAATGGCGGTGCATTTTACATGCAGTTGTCTGACGGTAACAAGTCATCTGACAAACTTGCAACTTCTTGGCAGGTAACCAGATTTAGCAAGTAGGTCAGATATGAAAAAGCAATTTTAACAGTAGCATTGTTAATAAGTATTTCACTTTGGCTTGTCCATAATCTAGGTTAGTTAGTACTTAGTTACTTCGCGTTTTTAAACAACCAGTTCGTTTTTATTGTTGCTATGGGGTTTAATTAATAAAGCGCCATGATTATCTTCAACTTGCTTGTTTATTGCAATCTTACACATGCAAAATATAATTATTACAACGGAGCACATCAAAACAAAACTTTTCAGTCGGCCATTTTTCCACAGAGAGAGACCATAGACTTAGAGCTAGCTTTTTTTTAAACTCTAAACCATAAATAAATGTTTAGTGTTGTCATTACTCAACAGTTTTTATATCAAATCTACAATGCGCATTTTTAGCACTTTCATCATCATCAGCACCATAGATATCACAACTAGTCAGCACTAACCAAGCTTTTGTGAGTTAAAGTCGAAAGTTTGTGAGTGTATTGTTACTTCTTCGTTAATAATATTCTTCATTCTACCGTGTTCGTTCTACTATCATTTTCTCGTCTGTACTACCTAAAAATAATCTTAGTGATTATTATAATCGGAATATAATTCCGAGGACAATATATGGTCGGTTATTAGCAAATAACCCCCCATACGTCTAAACGGCTGGAGTGATTTTAATATTTGGCATGGAGTAAGCCGATACCCTGGATTGACACATAGGCCACGTGTTACTGCGGTTAACACCGCTGGGCTGGCACCTCATATATTATGTTAGCATCATCATCATCATCATCTCAGCCATAGGACGTCCACTGCTGAACATAGGCCTCCCAATGCTTTCCATGTTGCCCGGTTGGTAGCGGCCTGCGTCCAGCGCCTTCCTGCTACCTATGATGTCGTCGGTCCACCTTGTGGGTGGACGTCCCACGCTGTTATGTATGACCCAGTTATGTAGAACAGCTTTATTAGTGCTATAGCTTACACGAAAGCGCCTATAAATAACCGAACGATGATTCGACAGCGGTGATGCATGCCGATATTGCTCGTGGCGTGAGATGGGACGCATATTTTAGGGAAATGCATTCGATGCATTTTAATGCACTCCTCGGAAGGCTGTCTGTTAGTGAGCTATTTGTCTATTTGTTTTGATGCATGTAAGTAAAAGTATTGGACAGGTATTGGTTATTACGAGGAGAAACTTACATTCGGTTTGAGAAATGATACAATAAAAAGGTTTATATTTTGTGGTTTATGTGTTTGATACCATCAGGACATCATGTAATTTGAACTATGTAACGCACAATGCCTACTAAATTGTTTAGAAGAGAATATTAAAGTCCTTTATTAATAATATAATTGAATATGAGTCTCATACAGTTGCATTTTAACTGTAACTACTTCTATTTCATTACATATCTTCAAATAATCTCTTGGTAGAGCGCTATTATCAATGAATGCAAACGACTAAGAAATGTTGAATTTCTTAGTACCCATGCTATTTAATCACTAGGCATTGAATATGAAGTTAACTCTTTTGAAATCATTCGTTAAACATAAACAAAAATGTTCATGTATTACTTTGATGTCAACTTATCGAGCCAATAAGTTTGAATAGCATCGATAAATAACGACATCAAAGAATTAAATAAGCTCTTACACTAACGAGCCTTCTACGAGTATTTGTACCGATTTCTTTATTGCATCAGCCTGACTTGATTTGTACCCGCAGACGGTCCACAATCAAAGGGAAGCTCCGATGCATAGATGAAACTAATGGAAAAGGATCCTCTTCAGAAAATATGCATCGGATTCAATACTTGAAAACTACGCTTACAATAGCCACAACCTCTTGGGAATAAAGGCTTTTGAGTAACTTAGCTTGTGAGATAGACTTATTGATATGAAGAAATAGGTACTACCTATTTATCTCTAAGTATCTTTTGCGGCTTCAAGATCTTATTGAATCAAAGAACTATGCTTATTGAGAGAAAAAAGTGCTGTTGCGAGAAACATTGATTTTCTCTTGGCTTTTTTTCATCGGACAACTTGAAACTTACAAAACTTGCAAAATTATATTATTACAAAATAGCTTCATTTTATATCTCTCAGTCGCCAGTTTATCACTCAGACTGCAGTCTACGAGTAACTTACTTAGGGCTGATTTTTCAACCGTCGGATAACTTTTAACTGAATAATAAGTTTGGCAGATTGACAGTTTTAGTACGGGAAATATGTCAAAATGACAAGGTTATTCTTCAGTTAAAAAATATCTGACGATTGAAAAATCAGCCCTTAGTCGACTTTTGTTTATATTGTTTTGTTTTTTATAATTTGTAACACATTGGTGGTATTGAACCCACTTTTCCACCTAAATAACCTCCTACGTATGTTTTCAAACGGAACGTTTTTCATGAAACTTTAGTGAAATCCATAAATATAAGTTTTAATGGAGGGCCGTAAAGTAGGTATGTACTTTCCTTACCCTTGAACTGGTACACCAGAGAGCCAACAAGGCCCACGAATCCGACGCCAGCTAGCAACCACTTCACCACGCTGACGATCCTCTTCGGGATGAAGAGCTGGTTCTTCAGCATCTTCACGAAGGTTTTATTGAGGGCTAGACCCTGAAATATAGAACAACTATAAAATATATTTGCAAAAGGCCTTTATTTAGAAAGAGTAAGAAATATGTATCAATATAGCATAAATCACAAATAGGTTTAGCTTGCCCTGACCTTAAATCTGTCAAATTCCCTCTATGCTCAATATTATTATGGGGGATGTTTGGTATTATCTTTATTTTTAAGCTTTCAGTGTGTAATGTTTTTGTATTGTGCTAAATAAACTTTTATTGATTCTTCTTCTTCTTAAGTTTAAGTCTAAAGTCATATTATAAAGTCCAAAATCCATTTACGTGTCGGTTGATTGAAAGTTGACCGGCGACTATCATTCAAATTGTGTGAAAACTGTTACCTTCCTTTTATAGCATGTTAATTTTATATTAGGCTAAAGTTGATTTTCTCACTTCGCTGACCCTTGTTTAAAAGTTTGAAAGTGGATTATAAATTAAAAACCAAAAACTCAGGTGAAACTAATAGTTTTCTATTTTTGATAAATTTTAATTAAGTTGTTATAACTTAACCTTTCTTTGAATACTGAAAGTGAAAGGTAAATTTTATGAAAACAAAAACGCACTGAATTTGCAACAGCTGTGGCAGCGGATACGAATCCCTCTAGAGGCAAATGTCAAAGTTATAAGCACGAGCATTTATACCTTTAATTGAATTTCCTTTTAAAGGTTAAATGACTGTAAGTAGAATTATTTCATACTCATAATTATCATTAACAGTGAATTTAATGATTGACTGTTAACAAGCACAGAACAGAACCAGACTTAAGTATGCCTAAATTTTTGCTACTAAATATGAAGTGTTCAGTTTCATTGCCTAACACAAGCTCTGCTAATCATCATCATCATCATTTCAGCCACAGGACGTCCATTGCTGAACGTAGGCCTCCCCCAATGACTTCCACATCGCACGGTTGGTAGCGGCCTGCAATAGTCCAGTCAATAAAACATAGACGGAAATGCATAGTTTCCGAGTATTAAGCGAAAAACCGAAAAATTGTACCTTCGAACCCCCCTCTCTCCGTCGGGAGCGGGCTAAGGGCGGGAACTTTTGATATCACCTTCTAACTAGTCTAAATAAAATCCCGAAGTCAGAAATTGTGTTCCACGCATTTCTCTCTACACCGTCGTTAAAGCATTCATTGACTGGATTATAAGTCCTTGTTGAAGCGGCGCTCCAGGAACTTGACCATCGCCGTAAGGTAGCATCCCTATCGGTTTTCTACAGGCTACACTTCGTAGAATGTGCGAAAGAATTACACGAATTAATTCCACCAGCCCCCTTCCATCATTGGGGAACCAGACGCAGGTTAGCGTACCATCCCTATATTGTTGACATTCCACCAGCTCGCACTAAGCGTTTCGATGACTCTTTTATGCGAACAGCTAGGGACTGGAATTCGTTGCCTGCTGCTGTCTTTCCCGAAAACTATAATCCGGGCCTCTTCAAGGCGAGAGTGAATAAGCACTTACAGGGCAGATATGTACCATCCTAGACTGCATCCCACTTAACATCAGGTGCGATTGTGGTGAAATACCTGCCTTGTTATGCATAAAAAAGAAAAGTATTTTGATTTTTTATTTCTTTGTTTTCATTAGTTTTTTAGTACGAGTCTAGGCAATAGCTGTTTATTTTATTTTATTTATTAGGACAACCAACAAGACAAACACTATACTATAACTAAAAGTGCTTAGAACTAAGTGTTGTCATTATTAAAGGCTGCCACGGCATGCATTGTGGACAGTTGCAAATTTTAAAACTAACACAGTGACTATTTAGGTATTTGCTGACGCCGTAAGCTGTTGTAGGTGGTATGAAAATTTTCTTCTATTTCCTACTTAAGTTAGCCGTTAGCCGCCATATTCTCGAGCGGCCTGTAAGTGTAAGCCGCGACACGTGTCGTCAGTCATTGCCCCACGAGCGCGTTAACAACTTTACATGTTACGGATAGTCGGGATAGGGACTGAATATCAATAATGTAGCCGTTGAAACTTGTCCTAACATCTTAAGCTTAACGTCAAATTTTGGTCGACCTAGTAAGGGATTATTTATTTTTATTTAAAACTTCCAAGTACATAATTTAAGAGGTCAGATGGTATTAATCACCCGATGGTGTTCGACTCAATCTTTGGGACAAGCAGAAAAATTAGAACATACATAGGCTCAGTTTGATGAGGTTATGCTCTACGAATTATTAAATAACAAAGGATTTACATGACTTAGGGTTAGGGTGGGTTGCACCATCTTGCTTTAACTTTGACAAACGTCAAAAATCTGTCAAACTCCATACAAAAAGCACCGGTTATTGTCATTGTTACGGTTAAAATAAGGTGGTGCAACTCAGCCTTAATGAGCAAGTTTCAAATACTCGTAGACATTTCGTAGATCATTAATCATTATTATAGATTCACAATTTGATTTGATTATGGTAGTTTGGTTGATATAATTCTGCCTGATATCCTCAACAATCTAAATATATAAAAGGAGAAACTGACTGACTGACTGACAGATCAACGCACAGCCTAAACGGCTAAACGTAGGCACTTGAAATCTGGAAGGGACGTAGCTTAGGTACCGTAGAGGTGCACTAAGAAAGGAATTTCCGAAATTCCCACGGGAACGGGAATTAGCGGGAAAAACGGGATTCACGCGTACGAAGTCGCGGGCGGCCGCTAGTATATTACATATTTTAGACATAAAATATATAAATATTTTGTCTCATTCTCCAACTTCATATAAAAAGGAATCCAAATAAAATAATTCAGTAACATGTCATATTATATTTTTCTCTTGTAATATTTTCTACAGCTACGTGATGTTTTCGTTTTATTCATAATTTCAGTAACACGTGCCTGTATAAAGACGTCAAGAATTCTCAAAAGAAGGGTGCCAGTCTACGAGTAATATCCACTTCAAATGGTTTTAATAGAGCTCAGGAAATTATTATGGCGATTGTCGACACATTTTAAATCCTTATTCTTTTGAAACTACCTACCTACTTATGCCTTACGAAATCTCAAGGAAAACCGATGCTATTTCCACTACGAGCACATGAGGGAACGGAGGGAAGTCAAACCTTAACTTCGAACTCCTCCTATGTTCTTCTGATTAATTTCGTTGTGGGTCTACTGACAGTTCAACTTTCCCCCGGGACAAACCTGACCTTCACTGGTTGGGTCTTTATTGGCGGTCAAGCTATAGCTTGGTTCTGGCTACACAGGAGTTGCATTGGTGGGAAAGAGAGGTGGGAATAGTCCCGTACGAGCACATGAGTAGCGAAGCGAGAAACAGGGACGATTCACGAACGAATTTATTTGGGACAATTACTCGTAATAGGCACCAATAACTTTCCCCCTTTTTTACTTGAAGTATGAAACACCAAAATATGGATAATGAGTGCATTAAGGAAAACCTTGTTATGGTTTAAAAAGCAGCAATGAGTCAGGTCCCAGCTCATTATAGTTCAATGTTAAGTGGGGGCAGCTTGCTGTGATTCCCACACCCTTGCATGCACCCCGATGGATATGTTCCGCATGTTTTTTTCAATAGGTCAAGTACATGTCAAGAATTTTTCAATGCCTTTTAAAAATAGTAAAAGCTGACCCTGGTAAAATTGATCTATGGTAGAGCGACTTGCATTTATTTGATACTTAGTTATCTACCTAGATTCTAGAATATTTTCAGAATGTCTCTCCCATCTACGAGTATAATAACTTAATGAAAATTAACACGATTATTAGTTATGTACTGAAATCTTGAAATTCCTGAAAAAATGAGGTTGGGTTCCTGATAACTTTCTGAAACCAGTATGGGATAATAGAAAATGCTGAGAAAGCTTTTAAGAACCATAATGATACTTTTATGCTTTTATGGCGATAAAGTTGAACTCTCTCGACCGGTCTACGAATGGCGGATAAGCATATCGTAGTGTTTATCTCACCTCTTCTATCCAAAATAAAGGCGTCATAGTTCCAGGGAGGTCCTTGATGAGGTCCATTTTGTCGGTTTTCAGGAGTATTATGTTGAACTGTACGCGTTGTTTGGCAACCATTGGAGTTCCTGATATCTGTAATATTATAAAAAGTCCGCAAAGTGTTTACACATGTCAAGTGCAAAGAATACAATAATTAATTTGTCGCGCCAGGTAAATTAGTACATATTATAATTCTATTTCATCGTTGTCTAGCCTCATCGGACGAGCTTTGCTTAGCTTTGGACTAGATGGCACAGCATAAAAATATCGAAACTATTATTTTACTTTTATTGCACAGCGTAGATGTGACATAACCATGTTTAATGAAATTTAATGAAGTTATAAAAAAAACTGAAATTCTTGCTGAAAAATTATTTACCGGTTCAAAGTCAATTTCGATTCCATGCTCATTGGCATCGGGGCTTAATCCTTTGACATCCTTCAATAACTGTGGGTCGCTATCAAGGTAGTGTGGGAGACTGGCATACATCGGTGCCTTCATACACTTCATGAGGTCCATGAGGCCTTTGGGAGGGCATTTGTCAGGGCTGTCACAGTAGCACTGCAGTTCAGGATCATTGGCAAAGTCCCCAATGTTGGCTACGTAGCGGTTTGTCTTGATCCCTCTGTAGGAGGTCTTCTTTTGGTACCAGGGCTTGAAAGACCTGTAGAGAAAAAATAATAATCTGTAAAATCTTTGTGATTCTATTTAAATAAAATGCGAAAGTGTGTGTTTTCGTAACCTCTATACGCAAATAGTATTTTGATGACCGATTTTGTTGAAACTGTTCGTTTACCAAGAATAGAATAAGCCATTTTATGAGTTAGGCTATTTTTAGCGAAAGCTTACACGTTTGTTTTATTTACAAAATTCCTGATTGGTACGGACGCTACCTATTTATATTTTATGCTAATATCAGATCTGAACCAATAGAAACGAATGATATGCGGAATTGCAAATTTACAATCGAGTCTCTCGCTTGTTTTGCATCGACCCAAAAATAAATATTGGGATTCCGCCCCGAATATTAGCGATTTTGATCGACAGGTCCAAAAATATCTTACTGGATTGGTCTTGAATTCACTAGAGGAGAGCTGCGAGTATATTACAGAACAATGTGTCGCTCTAAGCTACATCGTCGTTTCAGCCAAATGACGTCCACTGCTGGACAAAGGCCTCCCCCAAGGTTTTCCATAATGAACGGTCTAAGCTACGTGTATGGTCATAAAACATGTTGTGGCCAGACACGCTGTATCGAAACCATATATTCGTAAAACGATTAGACATTTAGATGCATCTTAGGCACATCTACCTCCAGTGTCAGTGCTGCAGTGAAACGTGCCAAATGTTGTTACATGAGCTAAGTTTTTGAAGAAGACAATAGCAATATTGTCATTTTGCCCTTGCTTAGATTAATGTTTAAAAAGCTATGACTGACTACCAACCTGCAAAGGTCATCAGAGAACGACTCAAGGTTGTCCTTCTCAGTGAGGAAAGGTGGGAAGACCGTGCCGTCCGTTCCTTCGAACTCGTTGCATTTGTCCCTCCAGACGTCCTGCTCTGTCTTCCCATCTATGGCGATGACTTTTCCCACATCCATGACGTTCTTGATGCCTCTGCGCACGGTGACCACGTGGGGATCTATGGTGCCGTTTCGCTAGGAAAAAGTTAAAATGAGTGCTAAGTACAGGGTGGCCCAGAAGAAAGTTCACTTTTGAACTGTGCATTTTTATAGAACTTTAACTATTGCAATTTAAAGGAAATTTAATGCAATTTATATTTAAATTTACCTTTTTTGAATTACATCACCCAGGAGATTTCCTTGACGCTTACAACATTCGATCAACACACATCAAAATTTTGAAATGCGTTCTGTAGAATTACCTCGAAACCTATTTTCAATTTTTTGCAGAATGCTCAGCTTCAGTTGCTGCATGGTTGTTGGATTATTAAAGTATACTCTATTCTTAAGGTAACACCACAAAAAATAATTTTTTGGAGTGAGATCAGGGCTTCCTGGTGGCCAGGAGATGTCACCCCTGCCTGAAAAAATATTTTTGTGGGAACATGTCTCTTACCGTGTAAATGCTCTCATTTGAAGTGAGGCTATCCCCATGTTGATGAAACCAAGTGCTCCTGTCATAGCCTTGCGAATCTTGCAGCTTTGAAATCAAAAAGCTTTTCAGCCTACCAGTATAGCGCTCTTAAAAATTAATCATCCTTTCAATGCAACAAACCAATTAAGCAGGGGTGAAATCTTTCTGCCTCCTAGAAGTACTAATCTAATTCCAGCAGACTTCTTTTTGTGGAGTTACCTTATGAGCAATGTATACTCTAATAATCCAAAAACTCTGTAGCATTCATCCATCCTGAATCCATTTCAAGGTAACTCTAACGAAAGTTTTCCAACATTTTGATGTATGTTGACCGAATGTTGTAAACGTCAAGGGAATCACATGTACGATAAATTTTATAAAAGAAAGTAAATTTTAAAATAAATTGCACTAAATTTCCTTTAAATTGCAATTGTTAAAGTTCCACAAAAATGTACAGTTTTCGTTTCCTTGAATTTTCAAAAGTGAATTTTCTTCTGGGCCACCATGTAGATACAAACTGAGGGTATTGGTAATGATCAATTCTGTTTCTTTACAATAGTTGGTTATAAATTGATAGAATCAATAGATATGAATGAGTTTTACAGGTCGATTCCACTTTGGTGTTCTTTGATCACCCATTGATAAGAAGTTCACTTTGATCACCTGGGTGATCAAATTCTGGTGATCAAAGTGGATTTGACCGTTTTAACGGATCCGAATCCATGAAAATACAATCCGCGATAGTCGTGGAACTATTTGTATGGTATTTTACGTAACTAGATACGATTTCCGTCATCCGATTTCTAAAAAGTCAATTTTTAGATCCGTATTTTGAAGAATTTAGACCCGACGTAGTGTGAAAACGCTCTCAGGTTGCATTGAACAAGTTTCATAGAAGTACCTACAAATCAAATTAAAGATACTTCATAAACAAAGAAATTGGACAAACCCCGACAACGCTAACATGGGCAATGGAATGAAAACGATAAAACAGTGTGCAAGGTTTACAGAAACAACAATGCATGTGCATTGTGCCCGTTTTCTGAATCAACAACATCATCGTACGTACATTGCCTTTAGCTAGACAGTTGAATATTCGCCACCGTTCGTTCGTTCGTTTGTTTCAGCCGAAAGACGTTCACAGCTGGACAAAGGCGCGATCGCTTTCAATAAAATTCATAAAATCAATCCATCTGTTGTTATGATGAACTAGCGAGGTAATCACAAAATCAAACTGATAACGATCAAAATGATTTAGAGACACTGGCCCACGGATTCTGAATTGAGTTTTTAAGCTTGAGAGTGCTCATTATCTACTTATAGTATATGAACTTATAAAACTATTTTCGTTTCTCTGAATTGATTTGGGAAACCAAAATGGGCTTGGGTTTATGCTAAGCCCGAGGAGATAATGAGCTCGTTCAAGTTGAGACTCTCAAGTCAGAAACCAAGGATTAATCATAAATATACTTAGCAATCTTTTGTTGGAAAATGCTTACCATTCCAAACAACGAGAACCTAAACTGATTGTTAGGCTCAAAAGTCATCCCAGTAGCGCCTTCTTTCTTCAAAGCAGTGCAGACAGCTTTCGGCGCGAACTCAGTTCGGGCACAGTTGATGATGATCCCTCGGAACAGGAGGTCCAGGACCTTCACCCTGATGAAGATGTCCTTCGGCTCATCGAAGATCCCGTTGAAGGCTTTCCCCAGCATGTTCAGCATGGCTGGCTTTTCGTTGTTCACGATAGTGGCCATACTCTAGAATTACAATTTAGGTTTTTAGACTATTGTTATTTGCATCTAAGGACTAGAACTTGTGACCTTTTGGTGCACATTCTCTGAACAATAATGCAACCTGTGGGCAAGACTGTTATTCACATTTACATAAATATGTAGTAGGTTGGTATGACCACACATGCAATATCTTACTTAATATTATAAATGCGAAAGTTTGGATGTCTGGATGTCTGGATGTTTGTTACTCTTTCACGCAAAAACTACTGAACGGATTTTGATGAAACTTTACAGTATTATTGCTTATAACCCAGATTAACATATAGGTTATAATTTATGACGATCTTTGACAAACTAAATTTCACGCGTGTGAAGCCGCGGGCTTAAAATAGTTCTAGTTGATACTTAACTACATATTTAGATCACAATTTTGATCAATTTCGGATTTTGTTTATCGTCGAGTAGTTCTACTTCTATGAGTCTTTTAATGAATTTCGATACAGCAAAAAATTACTGGTAACTATGAAGTTATGCTAATGGTGAAAAACTTTAGAACTAGGTTACTCTAAAGTCGCAAAAATATTGCGGAGAATCGCACACATAAGAGATTATTGCCGTCGATTCTAGTGCAACTCAGCCGAAGTTGTTATTTGCGTCTTATTACTATGTAGGTAGGTGGTTTGATCAAATCTAAACTTATAACTTATTTGGGCAAAAGTAGTAAGTATATAAGTTGTGGTTTAAGTTTGAACTGAGGAACGAAAATACTTAGATGTTTTAAGCTTTCGTTACTTACTCATAAATCTTCTACGAAATATACGAAAAGTATCAAGCAACTGTCTAGCACAAACTTTAACAAACCATTCCAATTTAAGATGATCCTTATTAGTGATAATATTAAACGAACCTTACCTTATCATAAACTATGGTCAATCATCTAAATATTTAAAAGGAGAAACTGACTGACTGACTGACAGATCAACGCACAGCCTAAACGGCTAAACGTAGGCACTTGAAATTTGGAAGGGACGTAGCTTAGGTACCGTAGAGGTGCACTAAGAAAGGAATTCCCGAAATTCCCACGGGAACGGGAATTAGCGGGAAAAACGGGATTCACGCGTACGAAGTCGCGGGCAGCCGCTAGTAAAATATATTTTTAAATTGACTATTATCATATCATAGCAGGTCAGGTCACATTAAGGTAAATACCATGCCCTCATATACAGGGGTAATAGAGTCGATTTTGTAATAACTGATGTATTGTCGACCGTAATATCACTCTCCCATATCAAATAATATCTTCCCCGTAACAAGGAATTTTGGCTGTCTTCTTAAGTAGTAAGTAGTTCAGGGACATTAACGTAGGCCCATAGAATTAAAGAAACCTTTTGTGATTTATTAGTAATTTTACTGAAAATAATCCGACATAAAAACCCTACAAGAACTTTAGTAAAGATTCTTTTGTTTTTGCGAAGGAAAGCTGTTGCGTACATTTGCTCAATCGTTTTGATTTTGCTAAGCTAGTTGAGAGTGTAGAAGACGTATATCCAAGTATGATCAATATTCAGCTATTCCTAGCACCAATGGTAGGTTTAGTGATGCGCCGCATATGCGTATTCGGTAAGTTTGGCGCATCTACAAATTTACTCTCTAGATCTGCCACTTTCGTAAACATTTACGAATATGAAATCCCACCATCCAAACATTTTCATGTAAAATGTTGCTAAGACGAACCGTAAGGCTCGCACTGCAAAAAGTAAATCTCATGTAGGAGACAAAATTCTAACTTTACACGCTTTAACTTAACACCTTAGTTAAAATATGATGCATGGCCGTAACCACTGAGCTTTTGGAGCACATCTTGAGGTTGAGAGCCATCTGCGCTTACCCATGTCCGGTGAACTTGAAAAATTGTAACATCTACTGATGTAAACCCATTTTCGTAAAATAAATAATTTGATTTGATTTGAAGCTGAAAAAGTCGCTCACGGCTATCAGCACCGTCCTTTCGAAAAAAAAAATAACCACTGAGCTGCTACGTATCTGCATTCGTATCACTTCTGAAGATCCGTTACATCACTAGGGTACGTCCTAGTTACTAAGTCAGGTGTAACGCAACTAATAGCTTTAAGCCTCTGCAGAGAGCCGTATGTGCGGCGCGATGTACTCGTAAGTGCAACGTATTCCCAAAAGGTTAGACTGAGGTTAAAGACTAAAAACCCCGATGAAGTCCAAAGATTAAGATAGTTATTCGACTTAAAAATAACGCTATCATTATATAAATGTGATTTACCAGTGATATTTGCTGACCAAATTGGTAGAAATTATTTATAGAGATGTGGTGAAAGAGGACTAAAGGCTTTTAAAAAAAGATACACTCAAGAAATAGAATCACGTCTCTGTTGAATCAACTTTTTGTCTTTAAAAAAATAAACCATTACAATATGGTACAACCGCGTGCAGAGCCGCGGTAACAGCCAGTCTCTTTATAAGTACTAATACATCCTATCTATTCTTGTTATTGGGAATATGGATTTGAGAACTATTTTCTTCATATCCTAAGACTAGGTTTTGCCCGGAGCTTCACCCACGTGAAATTTAGTGTCACAGATCGGCATGAATTATAGCCATGTGAATCTGGGTTACAAACAACAATACTGTAAAGTTACAACAAAATCCGTTCAGTAGGTTTTGCGTGAAAAAGTAATAAACATACATCATGACACCCTAACATCCATACAAACTTTCGCATTTATAATATTAGTAGGATATAGATGTTATGTTCATTTCCAATATGTGTGGTTGAGTAACCAGGTACCTTATTCCATGCCTGCCTCCTGCCTCCTCGCTTATCATGTTCAGCGTGACAGTTATAGACCTAGTTTCGCCCGTCTGCTTGAATCGGATTGTAATATCTCGCATGTGACGAAACCACATATACAGGGTGACAGGAATTGCGTGAAATCTCCATAGTTACTCCAGCGGGAGAAGTGTAAGCCAAATAATTTGCCTGTGATAAATTAGATACGCCGTGCTACTGCAGTGGAAACCAGTTCACGGTGATGCAAGTCATCACCATAACTATTAAGCAATAAGTCATGCTGTAGTATGTAGTAGTCATGTTGCATAGAAATCAATCCCGATGGTTCTCATACTAGAATTTTCTCATAAATTTTGTAATACGAGTTGTTGGTGTTTACTTCTAGAGTAATCGATATCACGGCAACCCAACACGTGTAAAATACAAATTGTCTTAGTTTCATTTTGCATTGCTTGCATTAGTAGTCGATCTTATTGTTTAAATTACTAGCTCCTGAACGGTCGCTATTAAAAGAAACTACCAAAGGAATAAGGCGAAATTCAGTTGAACACCCTGTATGTTTGTGAATGAATGAATGTTTCAATTCAAAATTAGAAGGATTCCACTATACCGCCTTCCATGAAGTTATCTAATAGATGAGTGGGTAAATTGAACCCTACTTGCTAGAGATAACAACAATATTGTATTGATTACAGAAGAGTAAATGTAGCCTATCATTGACGAATACATTTTCTACCATCAAGACCGAACTTTTGGACCACATGAATGCAGTGCTGACTGATGTAGCCGACAAAGTGAAGCAACAGCATAATCGTACGCTGAACAGTGAAGATTTGAGTACTGCGGGGCCTAATAGGATGTGTCCAGACGCACCTATGCCTTCGAGGCAAAAGCCTCATAAAGACAAGGGGGCCAAGAACAAGAGTACCAGTGCTGAGAAAAATAAAGCTTCTCCCGTCGTGGTGGTGAACTCGCCGGAACTTGTTACTGAGGCACATCTGTTGACATAAGTGGCAATGGTGGAGATGATAGCGTGAGCGAAGCTTGGACAGAGGTGAAGCGGAGACCAGGGCGGCGATCACTCCCTGGTGTGCTTAGGGGCACTGCTGCTCCGGGAGCTACGCCGTTGAGCGCTGCTGTGAGCCGGCGCTATCTACACCTGTATTACGTGCAGGAAGGTACATCAGCCCAGGTGGTCAGTGGTCTGTCTCTGGAAGTAAAGAATGCACTGTTGAGGAACTAAAGCCTCGTGGGCGTTACGCGTCGTTTAAGCTCAGTTTGCCATCCAACATTGCTGATATCGTGATGAGCCCAGATAATTGGGCAGAAGACATATGTATTAAACCTTGGCGGCAGAACTTTCGTCCGAAAGAAAAAAATACGGGAAAGCGCGTCACAACTTAGAAGAATAAAAATCTTCCACCAGAATGTCCGGGGACTTCGGTCTAAGACTGTTGAATTCTACAAAAATATCACGCACAGTACCTATGACATAATTACCCTAACTGAAACGTTCTTAACAAGTTCAGTGTGTGACGGTGAATTGTTCCCGGCAGGGTATAAAGTAGTGCGTAAGGAAAGGGAAAAAGACTCTGGGTACGGAGAAGTGTTACTTGCGGTTCGTGACTCTTATTCTGTCCGTATTATTACTATCATCGAATCTCAAACTGTCGACATGGAACTGATATTGGCTATTATTAGTTGCAATAATGTAAAATTTCTGTGTTGTGTTGTATATTTGCCTCCTAGTTACAATGACGTTCAATATTTAAATGTCTTGTCTTGTATTGGAGACGCGATATGCGCGTACCCCAACATTAGTGTATTTATAATAGGTGACTTTAATTTGTTTTCTTGTTGCGCTAATGTCAAAACGCAATTTGACCTTTTGTGACTTCTGTTCTATACAGCAATACAATAAGGTGTACAACTGTCTTGGTAGAATGTTAGATTTAGTGCTGAGCGATCTTGTCCCCGATGAAGTCGTTGTTTCTCAGGCGGACCCCATGGTTCGTATTGACTCACTACATCCAGCATTGGAAATACTGCTTAAACTCCCGGATAGAAAGTTAGTAATACCAGCCCCTTCATCTCTGCCCGTGTATAGATCTAGCTGCAGCCCCGACTTCAATTGGCGTAAGGGCGATTTGCGGGGTCTATACTTGGCATTAGCAGCGATGGACTGGTCTGATTTGTTAAATGTGGTGGACTTGGACTCCGCCGTTGAGCTTTATTACTCTAAGTTATATGACTGTATTGAGAGCTTTGTTCCCATCAAGAAGCGTTCTACTAACAGTAAAAAGTACAATTATCCAAATTGGTATACTGGTGAAATAATAAGTAGTATTAAGAAAAAGTACTTTCCAGTGGCNTTAAAGATAAGAATTTGGCTATAATTTCTCCAAGCCGTAATTAAACCAAAAATGAAACTTAAAGGTTAAGGTCTAAATTTGAATTTCAGGTACCTTTAATGTCATGAAATAATTGGCCTTTATCTTTATCTCTTTATCTTATTTTTGACTTTCGAGTTGAGCTATGTCCATACGAAAGAAAAATTCCAAAATAAAAATAAACATAATAGCGAGATTTANAATTAAGAATACTCTGTACATTGATTTAATGGCAATAAACATTTTATTATTATTATTATTATTATTAATTTTTATCAAACGTTTTATAAACCTCTAATAAGCATTTGATAAAATGTGAAAAATGATTATGAATAAGACCGTTGGACTTTAAATAAAAGCAGTCATTATTGTAAGCCATTTTATTGATATTTACCTCAAAGATTAATGTATTTCATTTTATTAATAGGAAATTGTCGTAGCTTTTTAATATCCGGTATCCGGCCGGATAGTGAGTTACTATCCGGTATCCGGCCGGATAGTAAATTTAGGCCGGATATCCGGCCTACCGGATAGTTACCGGATATCCGTTTCATCTCTAATAATAAGTAAGTAAATAAGCTCATTATAATGCGAAAGTAGGTAAAATTTCGCATCTCATACTTATTAACCGGATTAAAATTAGCAATAAAAATGTCCTCATAATTTTAGAAACTCAGCTCAGTTTGTGACTTGATCAAAACTGAATAAAAAATCTCGTGCTTGTTAATTTAGTTAAATCTCGTATCATCTCATGATACTTAATTAAAAATATTTGCCTCGATGGTATTACTAAATGAGCTCTAAAATAATGCTGATAGGGTTGAATTTTCCATCTGGTGTGTGGAGTTTCCTAAAACACGCACGATGGCCCACCTACAGGATACTATTCGACAAGGCCTCACTTACGAGCGAACATTGACTCACGCACGCGTATTCTTGTGTATGATGGAAGAAAATAAAGAAAATGGTGTACTAAATACTATGCAGTATTTAACTGCCTAAATAATAATAAAAACACAGAATGTACTTTTTTAAGTTGCCTCAAGACACTGAGAGGTAAATAAGTAGTTAATATTATTCATGCTAAATCATGTATTTCCTCCGCCATTTTCCGCAGTTTGGCACCTCACGTCACATCATTTTACCGAAGTCAGCCCTATAGCTTCGGCGCAGTGCCGATCACTGACGTTTGTCAACAAAATGGTGCTTGACTCTTGAGACAGGCTAAATTACACCATATTGTTAATGACATTGAGCATACATTTTTTTAAATACCTTCGCGAAGTAAAACTTCTGTACGTAGTACTTATTATTATTCTGTGGTAGTACCTACAAGACAGTATACCTTTGACATTTGACTTTACGAGATGCAAATAAATTGATGATGATATAAACACACGAATTCTTTTCACATCACCATTTCAATGAAAATCGTTCAGAAATAGATTCCCTACGTTCCTAAATCAGACAGAAAAGTAAGCTTCATGAAAAGTTAAATTTGATTTGCAAACCCGATAGCTTGATTTACCCCTGCTCTTCATATCGGATGATCTATAGACAGAAACCATGTTCATAGCAACAGTGATATTAAAACCGTACTACCTAAGTGAATATCTTTCGAAACAATTTAAGGTCGACAAGAATAGAACTTTCGCTAAGTTTCAAGTGGCATCTAGCCACAGAGTATGTCTAGCGACACATCAAACGATCCTATACAGGGTGGAAACGATAAGTGATCTCACCCGATTATTTCTAAACTATACAAAGTGCTTCACGAGCTCTATCCAACGGTATCAATATCAAGTTACAGAATATACTGGATCTATCCTAAAATTCAATGTTTCCGTCTTCCATACATTTAGTACTATCACAGTCATGGCACTCATCTCTTGATAATTTTATAGCAAGTAAAGCCTGAAACTTATGTTTTTCACTAATAATTTTAAATAAGATGCAAGTTACGAGTTTATTTAACCGACATTTTAAGTTTATTAATTAACAAAAAATAAATTACACTTCTAATAATGTGTCGTCGGCATACATTTAGTATGGAAGCTGGAAACATTGAATTTTGGGATAGTTCCAGTTTATTCTGTAACCTATTATTGGTACCGTTTGAAAGAGCTTGTGGAACACTTTCAGCATCAGTAACCAGTTTTTAGATATCTTGTATAGTTTAGAAATAATCGAGTGAGATCACTTATCGTTTCCACCCTGTATAGCTGAAACCCTCACAAGTCGTGGTCTGGTTAATATCCTTTAGCTCTACATTAACGCCCGTATTCTCAAACAATGCTTGCTTAAGTGAAGCAGCAAATCGAAAGCACAGCGGTGAATAGAGCTCTGTGATTGTTGTGTCACCCTGTGCGTCCACGCGCACTGTGAGACCTCATAGTAATGTTTATGAATACGGGCGTAACTCAAATTAGCTTGCCTTGTAACGGAGTATCAAACGCCAATGTTTGCCAAAGGTTTAGCTCGCTGTAACAGCATAATTGAACGCTCAGAGGAATTGCATAGCCGCACCCATAGAGATCTAGAGAGATGCCGACTAATGCGCTAAGTTCCAAACCCAGTGTGCTTTCATCATTGCTGTCGCGAGCAATGTGTTCCGTTTTTAAAATTCAGCTTTAAAGTTTTCCGAAAAGTTAAAAATGGACTGAACATTTAAGTTTACAAGGGTATAATTTTTTTTTTAAAAGAGATAGCGATCTTCGGATTTTATCAAAACTTCTCTAGTCTATCCTCATTCAAACGGTATACTAATCTTGTTTAAATAATAACAACAACTTCACAAATTCCTTAAATTAGTGCATTGACTCTACTCGGACTGATTTGCGAAATTTGTGTTTATAGCTCCTTTTTGTGTGAATAGCACGTAGAACACATAACAGGTAAAAATTATTTATCTTATGCAATGTAAAAACCTTTTCCCTATCGTTTTTCAATGTGGATTTCTTGAAATTAAAGACGAAAATAATTATTTTGATCGTTTATTAATTATTACAAATTTTGTTCAAAATGTCCGCCTCGGCAACGTATACACTCAAGACATCTTCTTCTAATTTCGACTGTTGTCGTATGCAGCCACATTTCTCTTTTTATTACTAATAAGGCGTTTTCTATTCGTTGTAGTTTTTCTATTGTTTGAATCCGTTACGTACACCAGTTCTTTAGCTTGTCCCCAGACGTAAAAATCGAACGGAGTTAGGTCTGGGGAACGTGTAGGCCACTGTATAGGGCCATCTCTTCCAATCCACGAGTAGAAAACGCCTTTGTAGTAATAANATAAAATCCGAAGATCGCTATCTCTTTTAAAAAAGAAAATTATACCCATGTAAACTTAAATGTTCAGGCCATTTTTAACTTTTCTGAAAACTTCAAAGCTGAATTTTAAAAAAACTAGATGATATTTGCCAGTAAATTTAGATTTGATGCAACCCTACATTAATGCACGTCAAAACAAAATATTTACTTTAGGGCTGCGCCTAGTAGTTTTTTTTTTAATCGAAATTAAATGATGCGATTTGGGTATTTTGGTGAAATTACTAAAAAAATTAATTTAAAAGTAGCCGCCTGGCATGGAACGTGTTATGGGGGCTGAAAATATAGGAAATGACCCATTCTATCCGCCAAATCATTTTGGCACACGATGCGCCAAACACCCTGTATTATACTAGATTTCCGCCCGCAGCTTCACCCGCGTGGAATTTTGTCTGTCACAGAAAAACATTATCGCGCGCGTCCCTGATTCAAAAACCGGGATATAAACTATCCTATGTCCTTTCCCGGGATCATAAAAATCGGATCAGTGGTTTAAGCGTGAAAGCAAGACAGACAGACACGAGTTACTTTCGCATTTATAATATTAGTAAAGTTTAAGCCTAGATTCAGGACAGATTTATTCCACTTTGAGCACCCGCTATTAAGTAAAACATTCTTATTCTACATTTACTTCCAAAATCTGACTGCAAACATTTGACATAGTGGCCTTGCTTAAATTTTAAGGTAAGTTCAAAGTGAAAAACTCGAAATTTAGTCACAATTTAGTCTTATGCTTTAGACTTGGTGAGAATAATAATATGACTCAAGGTGAGGCTAAACTTAGTTCTTAAAATACAGAATAAAAAATAAAAAAAATTTTTTTTCTTCACAATGGGCTTAGGTATTGAGACAATATTTGACAAGATATAAGAATGCAGACAAATTAAGATTTTTGGTGAGTGCTTTTTTCTTTAAAAATAATAAAGTATGACTCTCTATGTAACTTATACAGAGACTCATCAAAAAGCAATTACTTAGATAAAATTAAATATCATCTTTTATTATAATCGAAAGCTTAGGTACTTTTGGTATTGTTGACTTAAAGCGACTGATTTTTCTTAGGGCTCTGCAGAAAAACGATCTTGTCTTAGAATAAAAAAGTTCCCCCTAAATTGGAAACCTAGCATTCTTCACAAAGTTATTACTTGTTCGCCAGACCCAGACTTCGAAAGAAATAAAATGGGACTAGGTCACTCATAGGACTTTAGTAACGTACTTATTTAAGCGAAAGTAGGTAGGTAGTAGTAGTAGTTTTATGTGATATTTTATTAAAGAAATAATTAACCCATTAGAGGTCCGGTGAAATGGTCGGACTGGCCGACTCGTGAACCGAGGAACGCGGGTTCGAACCTCGCCGCTGCTTGACTATTGTGGCGAACCCTCTCATAAAACACTCAGCATACGAGTATTCAGCCTACTACGAAGGGTTAACGGGATTATTAGTAATTTGTATTTGCAAACTGCAAAAGTTTTCTACATTTCAAAGATCGTTTATCTCCCAGATAGACATCGACCGACGTCTACTGAAGAAACATAATTTTGTTTAATCCAGACAAACTCGGGACGGGCTTAGTAGTATTAACTAAATAGTTATTTTCCTTGCAATAACAACTCAATTAGGCAACCCAAGGGAAAATCAACATATGCCATCTCACATCTTTGATCTAATATTCAAACACACACTACAGCAACATTATACAAAAGTGGCAACAAATTACAGAGTAGGTACCAAAACAAGCATGAAAATAAGCGTTTTGCACAACAGAAACACTTCAAAGAAAATTACAGGTTTAGGTTTTTATTATTACCAATGTAGTGAATATGTTTTGTTATTACAAAAAGGAGCTGTGGAGTATCTATAAAAATATTTTATACAGCGTAATTTGATGAGGAGATCCGTAGACGAACTAAAGTCGCTGACATAGCCCGACGGATTGGAAAGCTGAGATGGCAATGGGCAGGTAGTACGCAGAACTGACGGCCGATGGGGCAGCAAGGTTCTGGAGCGGAGGCCAGTACCGGAAAACGCAGTGTGGGATGTTCACCAACAAGGTGAACCGACGATCTCCTAAAGGTATAGCTATATGGGCCGCTACCAACCGGGCGTTGTGGAAATCATTAGGGAGGCCATAATATGTTCAGCAGTGGACGTCCTGTGGCTGAAATGATGATGATGAATATGATGACTTAAAATCATCGCGAACAGACAAATTCACAGGGCAAAACTAGTAAAAATACGATTTGTATGTGTACTGAAATAGAAATCGTTTCCTCTCGTATATTTATTTCACGTATACTTTTGATACGAGATACAATTTTCCTCAATATCCCCTTATAGCAAAAAATATTTTTAACTTATAGAAAAAATACGTGATCTTTCAGAAAAAGTACCAATTTGTGTTAAAGATATATGTACCTACCCACTATCGTATGAAAAAAATACTACAACGTCATAAATTTTATTTTTAGGAAGATATTTATTAGATTGTGGATTTTATACAGTCCCAATAGTGGATTGCGTTTTAGACAAAATAACAGAACCGATTCAGTGTGTCTAAATAGTATTGTGTAGATTAAATATCGTGATTGTAGCGATAAAATCACAATAATCTTTCCTTTCAATTAGGTCTTTAGAAAATATGTGACATGACTACTCTACATAAGCGCATCCGACCGATCGTCAAGGATTTCCTTAACGATCGGTCTTACTGGTGATTCCCTCATTACTTATCATCATCATCATCATAGGTCTCAGTCATAGGACGTCCACTGCTGAACATAGGCCTCGGACCATTGCTTTCCATGTTTCCCGGTTGGTAGCGGCGTCCAGGTTCCCAGTTGCAGGATGAAAACGTATACTAATTCAGTCGACCGAGTAATGAAACGAAAAGTTAAGCCATGTATTCATTAGGCAACATTTGTTGATACAACAGTTTATGACTAGTGTGAAACATGTTTACCATAAACACAGGTTTCTGAAACTCGGCCGTCCACACTTGCTCTCCACTCATAGCGGGGAGCACGGCAACATGTATCAAACAATGTTTCACCACCTATGGTTATGGACTGTTTATAAACTGTTTACAGAGTAGATGAAACATTATGAAACATTGTTTATGAACAGTTTATAAACAGTGTTTATCAACAAATGTTGCCTAATGAATACATGGCTTTAGAAGTCATTATTGTCAAGAACTTGGTATTATTACAAGAAAAAAATTACTTACTCAAAGTGAAAAGGCCCGATTTCCTTGACGATGGGAGCGGCACCCTTCATGATCTCCTCCACATTGGTGTAGTTGAACATGTACACTTTGAAGTCCAGGGCGAAGGGAATCTTCTCCCACATGGCTCGCACGTCGGTTTTTTTCGACAACGCCATTTCCTAGTGAAGAACAAAAACATATTACCAAAAATAATTTGGCTGCCGTTATTTTACTACAGTGCCTAGTCTTGATAAAGTGCACATATGAAAATAGGTGAAACTAGACCTATTTTTATCGAAGAAATACATGTCAAAAAATATCTGTTTATAGTTTATCCGGAATAATTTGATCCCTAAGCCATGCCATGTCCCGTTGATTTCATTAGTTAAATGAATTTCCTTGTAGTGCACCACGTGCCACTAATTGTTTTCCCGAAAGTACAAATAAAATGCAATAAATTAAAATAAACACATCATGCTTAGTAAGTAAATTCTACTAATATTATACAAGTAGGTAAATGCGAAAGTTTGGATGTCTGGATGTTTGTTACTCTTTCTCGCAAAAACTACTGAACGGATTATGATGAGACTTTACAGTACTATTGTTTATAGCCCAGAATAACATAAAGGCTATAATTTATGACGATCTGTGACAAGCGAAATTTCACGCGGGTGAAGCCGCGGGCAAAAGCTAGTGGTAAATAATGAGATTAAAAATAAATATGAATTACACAGCTGATACTCGGGTTTTCATTAATTCATCTCTGTTTACAAACAAAACCCTGTAGTGTTCACGGATTATAAAATTAATTAAGTACTCGTGTAGTAAAATTAAAAAAAATCTATTTAAAATAATTTGTATTTATAAACAGATTTGTATTTTGGTTAAAAAATATGACAGTGTTATGCAATAAAAGTTATGCTAACCTATTTGAATACATTTTCAGAATCAATTATTTTCAAAGCATTCGTTATGTTAAGTGAACCTTTTGGATGTTTTTCATCCATAATAATATTGTCTTTTCTGAAAATACATATAATCGTACGTATTTAATAAAAAAAAGTAATTAATTTAACCAAATTTAAATAGCCAACAGTCGGCAGCACATCAGACCATACAATAAATTTTGTAAAAAATAGCATCTATGACAACTTAACTACTCTTTAAAATGCCACAGTAATTAATTTGTTTTATTCTTTACAAAATAAAAAATGAGTCGCGTGTATCGCGACATTCGCAGGGTTAAACGAAACATTATTAAAAGAGAATCAATCTCATAAATAAAAGCTATGGGAAAATAAATCACAAAATACCTCATTGATTAATTATTCTTCATGACGTAAGTTGGTTAAGCCATTTTATGCAGCTCTGTAGGTACTGATTAATTAAAATTCCAACTTAGCGGTGACAAAATACAACATGATTTTTGGCAGTAAGCTCACGCTTATCTGGTATGCTTCAAATACAAATGAAATTATTTATGTATTTCGTCCATTCCGACAAGTTAGACAGACGATCTCATAAGAC
This sequence comes from Ostrinia furnacalis, assembly GCF_004193835.3. Classification (NCBI taxonomy): domain Eukaryota; kingdom Metazoa; phylum Arthropoda; class Insecta; order Lepidoptera; family Crambidae; genus Ostrinia; species Ostrinia furnacalis. Next base: position 120,331 of record NW_021137694.1, read on the forward strand.
GGCACTGGATGCAGGCTGCTACCAATCGGTCAATCTGGAAAATATTGGGGGAGTCCTTTGTACGGCAGTGGATGACAGACGTCTTATGGTTGAAATCATGATTATGATGAAAAAATAAGTGCCTGGATGCGAGCGGCGCAGGACCAGTCTTTGTGGAAATCCTTGGGGGAGGCCTTTGTCCAGCAGTGGACGTCTTTCGGCTGAAACGAACGAACGAATTCCGTACTTTGAAACAATGCCTACCCGTTGTGCAACTTTATAACCTAAAGCGGCTCATAAATTTTGACAACGTATTTTACGTCCAAATGTTACAAGTAACATGATAAAGAATAGAAAAAGAAAAAAAATATGACTGTGTGCTACCGAACCTTCTATATCTTAGCCAAGTGGCATACAGCCAAGCGTTTCAGATTTTTAATTATTCACATTGTTGTCTGTGGAATGAATGTACTCTGTACTCATAAATCCCGTCGATTCTGATTTGGGACATGCAGTTGGCGAGAAGTTCGTTAATTTCATGAATTGTTAATTCCGACGGAAACGTGATTTTAGGTAGGCACGGACATTTTTATTGCTGCCTCGGGGAAAATGAAAATGTTTTAACGCAGTTTCACTACCGTTATAGTCGCTATTTTATTAGTTAGATGATACTTCAAGTTATTAATTAATTCTTTAAAGTCAAGGGATTAAAAATTGTAGGACTGTTTTTGCGTTTAGTTAGGTAATGAAAGTTTGCATATTTAACAGGCAGGTAGGTACCTACTCGTAGTTACATACTTACCTCGTTATTATATTTTACTGTTGATTGTAATAAAATAGCACAAAATCGATAATTTTACATTATCATTATCATCATTTCAGTCACAAGAATTTAAACATTACTATGAGGTCTCAACTTTTTGGTATCTTCGCGTTTCTTTTCAAATAACTCTACGATTCAATTACAATGTCTGAAGGTTGTCTAGAAGATTTCCGTTATGAATCAGCTTGTAACGCTTCATTCAATGTGGTTTATTAAAAATAATCCACTTATTTATATATTTTTTTTATCTTATAATGCTATTTTTTGGAAGATTTATTTTTGAGTAGGTACTGTGTTTACCGAGTAATTTACTCAGTTTTTGGGAAGATACGTTACTGCCTTTCCTTTTTTACTGGAAATCGGTATTATGCATTTAAAATAATGTTAAATTGTAAGAATCTCTGTCTGAGCAACTTATGGTATGAATGCGAAAGTAATTCTGTACTTATCTGAAGGTATGCTCTGACACCTAGAGTACTTTTAATAAAGTAGATAAATTGGACCTGGACCGTGGGGCAGGCACTTTTATAGCATGCCATTGCCCACTTGTGGTGAATCACTTAATATTCTATATTCTAAAATGTCTCTGATTGATTATTCATATTTAATTGGGAGTTTACAGAATAGGTAACAAATGACTCTTTAAAAAACTATTCCATCCATTACGATACGATACGTGTCTTTGTCAATTTGAAAAGAAAATTACTAGTTCTTCAGCCCCATAACAAACGAGAATGGCCTCAAAGAGGGTTTTTAAATCTATTTTACTAGTAAAAAATAGAATAAGAAATCAGGTATTTAACATGTCCAGCACACATGAGCTGTCCCACGGCAATACCATTGAGTTTAATGATAGCTTTGTTAACAGTACTTTTAAGTCAAGGAAAACAAATAGATAATTAAAGTACGCCTTTCTGTTATTAGACAGAACAGGGAATTAGGTACGACAAAATACTAATTACATTTGAAATGTTATGCAGTAGAGATCAATCTTAATGGAGGGCATGATCTTGATTACATAATTTACGACAGATATTTTTTGACTGCAGTTGATTTGACTCTTGTACGTGTGATAATTTGTCCATGTTTGACCCCTAAACTTATTGTCCTCGTCATTCAAACTCCTCTATAGCCACGTACAGCTTGGCCTATGAAACTTAACTAGTAAAGATGGAACCTCAGTCTCTTAAGTCGTAGATATCAAGTTTTTTTTCTTTTATGATGTTTTAACATATGTTCAAAAAGTTCTTAATTAGTATGTTGGCCCTTTCCAGGGCACATAGACACTTCCCAATATAACTGCCCATAATTACCTTCTGATGCTGAGAAGAAGTGGCAGTAGAAACCTTTAGTATAAGTATACAATACCTTCTTCAACTGGCTCTTTAGGATGACAGGGAACAGCACCCATCCAAATATGATGCCGAAGAGCCCCGCACCCATCATCCCCAGCCCGATCTTGAGTGGTTTCTGCAGCTGCATCTTCTGGACTGCCGAACAGTCTGGTTACATCTGAAATAATATGGGTTGATCATCAACTCGTTCTTGGCAGAACTTATCTTCACACATAATCCTCAACTAACAAGGAACTGGATATCTAACTACCAGAAACAATAATACTGTTGACATTGTTGTTATAGCTAAAAGACTCAGGTAAGATGATAGTAGCTACCTAGGCGGACTAATAACAGGCCTACCAAACCGAATAGAAAAATCTTGCCCCCACTGAGAATCTAACCCGGGACCTCTGGGCCTAAAGTAGGTAGTTTTCCCACAAGACCTGTTCTAGACCCACCTGGCTAGCTAGTAGCTACCAACATGCTAACAGCATTGTTGTGTTTCAGCAGTTGGATGTAAGATACCCAGTTCCTTTGTGGTTGCGGATCCCAGGTGAAGCTGGCTTCCACCCTCGACCTAATCATTATCTTCCATCAGGTAAAATGCAAGCCAAAAGCATCCCAGTAGTGGTGAAAAGTCGAAGCAACCCGATCGCGTGGCAGGTCACCAATGCGCTGGACCGACCAAGTGAAATCAGCAGTGGGAGACGGCGTATGTGACTGCACCAGACAGTCTGCCAATAGAGAGAGATGGAGGGAGATCTTGCGGAGAGTTGTAGAGGCGGACAACCGATGTGAACAACGCCTCAACGTGACCACGACCGCTCTGCCAAGAGCGTAACGAATAAGAAGAAGAAGAAGAAGTGGTTAAAAATTTCAGTCTAGAGCTAGACCGCCAACAGCTGGATATAGGCCTTGCCCATCAACTTCCAAAGCAATGGCATTTAGGTTGGTTGAATAGCAGTTGTCATGGTTCCTAATTATCATGTCATAAAAAATTATAAGTGTACGTGGGGACGTAAGGTTAGTCGGCTTTGTGAGGCTAAGGCATCGTGTTCACTGGTGAACAGTGATAGGTATCTCAATACGAAAGCATTATTGAAGGTATTTTTAAATGAGACTAATTTCAATTTACACAAGGGTCAAAAGTGGGCAGGCCTAGCTTACACTAAGTGGACCGACGATTTGGTGAAGGTTGCGTGAAGTACCTAGAAGCAGGCAGCGCTGAACCGGTCGTTGTGGAATCCTTAGGGAGGCCTTTGTCCAGCAGTGGATGTCATTTGGCTGAACACGAACGAATCCCACAACGAAACACACAGCAAGCCTCAAATGAAATCCAAATAAACGCAACCCAGTGAAGGATGAGTAGACCCGGGGGATAGCTAAAGCTTCAACCACACCAACGCTTGCAGATCGCCATCGCCGGCGCGATCACAGCGCGGTCAAAGGCCAATGACAGGTCGCGTGAACTGTCATAGGTCGCGCGACCTGTCATTGGCCTTTGATCGCGCCGGCGATGGAGATCTGCACGCGTTGGTGTGGTTGAAGCTTTACTGTCTTGGAACCCACGAATTTAATCAGAAGAATATAGAGTTCGAAATATAAAATCGGCTTCCCTCCGTTGAATAAAAATAAGACGTGACCTAATAAGATGTCAGACTAGTGAATACTAGGCTTAAATTAACTTATTCATCACATATGTCACAATGCTCATTGATTATCATAGAAATTGGCCATATGGCGAGCATTGAAGTGTTCACACGATTTTCCTTTCACGGCCATGGGTCATGACTAGCTCATTGATTTCTTTAGTCACCTTCAGATTTTGCTATTATGAGTGCATCCAGTCCTAATATTGTATAGTTAATTCAAGCTCGAAATGCTATTTTTGGAACCACATTGATTTATTAAAAAATATTATTCATTGAAAAATTAAAGTTACACATTTGGCAGTAGCTATTTAGATTTAATAAAGTATCTAATACAAAATGAGATGTCTAAAAGGTATCCATAGAATAAAATACAATTAAATCTATAAAATATGAACACGTAACCAGGAAACTTCAGTACTTTACAACTTAAGCATAGTTTGAACTCTCTGTTTTTGACAGCCTGCCCGTTACATCCCGTATACTAGAGATAAATTATGCTAGTGATGTCAAAAGTTAGACTACTTCTGACGTCATAACAGTTTAGCTTAGAATCGATACAAGTTATGGCATGGCAATAAATTGTCATAACCTAAAATGTGCACGCAAACTTTTAAAATATCGTTACTTCTAATATGAGTGCGATTTAACAAGTATATGAAAGAAATTGAATAGGTACCTAATTTTCAATTCATAGAAACTCATAAAACTCATTTATTTCTGCAAATAGGCTTAAAAAGCACTTTTACACGTCCTAGTATTAACCCTACCACTGCTTCAGAACAATAAATGGAACTTTATGTTTACTTTTGAATTAAAACATCTAAATATAGCAAGAGATATGAAACTTTTGATAAGGTTCGGAATTGTCAGAACTGGACAAGACATAAAACATTCAAAACAAGTTTGCCTTTTTAGATTTTACTGGAAATTCAGAACTTTTATTTCGGGTAACTTTCAGGTTTTCTTTTCACTGAAATTCTTAGATTGACAAGTAACTTTGTTCGTTCGCAATGATCTATGGTTTTGTTTGCTATTGAATATCTTTTTTTAACTTCTTAGTCTGAGTTGCACCATCTTATTTTAACTTTACCAAACGTCAAAAATCTGTCAAACGCCATACAAAAAACACCGGTCATTGTCATAGTTACGGTTAAAGTAAGTTGGTGCAACTCAGCCTTAGAAAAACTAGTATAACGGGCATTTTCTCTTGAAATGTTTATCACTGAAAAAGCAAGTTTTTATTTTATAGTAACTTAGCATTTATTTTAATAATTTTAATTTTAATAATAGAGTTATTAAAATAAATGCTAAGTTACTATAAAATAAAATTTCATGTTTTCAAAGGTACGAAAATTTATTCAGTTGTTGTAGGTAGGTATTTGAGTATTAAATACGGACGTTATTATTTCCCGTGCAACAAAACAAATCGTCAAATGACAAAATTCACTCACAAAATAATTGAATGCCCGTGACTCGAGTTTTAATTGTTTGATCGCAATTTTAACTATCGCATCATATCATTTTGTTTAAAATATCATTTTGTCTAAATGGACAACCAAAAAGCTTTATAAATGCTATCGCAGTAGATAGCGTAAGAAAATTTGTGATATGTACGATATTTTTCAGTTAGAGTGGTAAATATTAATTAATTAGGCACCTAAACTATTTTTACTTCACTGAAAAAAGTGTTTACTAAAGACTACGTAACAATGAAAGTAATTTTCAAAACGCCAAAAAAATTATCTATTTTCAAAAACGTTGTAATAGTTTTCAATTACACATAGCCTTGTTTTCAAAAGAAATTATTTCCTTCACTCAAACACTATCAGAAACGACATTTATTTTCCTCACATTTTTCTTGTAAAATTTCAATTAAAGGAACTTTTCTGTGTCTAACACGGAATATATCACTTTGGAGTCTTTAATTGAAAAAAAAAAAGAAGTTAATTAATACATACGTGAGCGCAGCAGTACTGGCCGTCAAGACGGTCCTTTGAAGTCTAGTTGTGGATGCATTGCTTTAATCTGTGGGCGGGCTGGTGTACACTGGCAGGCAACAGTCACTATTTTTTTATACATATATTTTTATTTAATGTTTTTTACAGTAGGTATTGTACATATTTGACTACAGTACAACTCACGGATATTACAAGGCGGTATTTTGTATTGCCCCCTGAAGAAACAGTGCTCTTAAGTACTGTAGATAGAAAATTTTAATCAGAGAAAATATTCCTGTATTTTGAAAAGGAAGAAAACTGTATCAAAGATTTCCGAATCCGTTGTTACATAACATGCAAACAACGACGAGCACTCAGAAGGTCCTATTCCAAGTATAATTTTCCGTTCTGAATTCGACTCCGCTGAGCTAGTCTTTTATAGAAAGGGTCTACTTGGGAATAGAAATACATTTTTAATTAGTACATATTTAAACGACAATATTTTCATGTCCTTTATTGTTGAATTACTCAGCTACCTTCTCTGTGACCCTTCTCTATGATTTTTTTACCCATGGATGTAAATAATATCTAGTCTTTTCCGTGTAGTTTTCCACAACATAGAGGAAAAATGCTAAAAAAAAACCTGTCCACTGTTGCCTTCGTCTGTACAGGTCCCGCCTCTTAGACAATTGGTCGGCTCCTCATACGTCATTGATCGAAACACCATTAAATTGCCATAGAAATTGCTTAATATAGGACGTTTATAGGGGAAGTCCATGTAAGTGATACTTACTGTTTCTGTGTAAAATAGTAGGTACCTAAGATTTTTACGTGTACCTACATAATATTTTTTTTTACGATTTTCGCACCTAAAGAAGTTTATGAGGATCTTGCATTGCTGACAATTGGAGTTACCTACTAAATTCCCAACGCAAGCCTCCTAATGGGAAACTTTTCGTCCAGCTGTGGACTTACGATGATGACAATAATCACTGAGGACGAAAACTATTTCAAAAATTCACGTAGCCTCACGTAATTTAAGAAATTCATACACCTCAACTCTTCTGTACTACAGGTAAGTAAAACTGTTTACCAGCTTAAAGTGTCAAAAATAAGTTCGTATCGGCAATAATTTTGATGTATAGCACAATAAAATAAAGGTCCAATACACCTGCAATAAAGTTAATGTATGAGACGGGTATTACCGCCTGTTTGGTGCGATAACACGGAATAACGTCAGATTATTTGAATTATTCGCCTCATATTTATAAACTGCCTCGTGAAGTTTTAAAGGCGGGATGTGAGTGGATTTTATGATAATAAATGAGGAAAATCCTTACCTTATTCCCATTTAACACTTCACCTGCATGAATTAAGAGTATTCTGATTTTGCAGATGTTTGGTTACACTGCTGGGATTTCGAGTTGTGTCTATCTTTTTTCTACCAAAATTTGGTGACTAGGTGGACCGACAATCTGGTGAAAAGGTCGCGAGAAGTACCTGGATGCCAGCCGCCAAGGCCTTCGTTGCGGAAATCCTTGGGAGAGGCCTTTGTCCAGCAGTGGACGTCATTGGTTGAAATTAAAGAACGAACCAAAAGTATAATAATTTTCCAATATTTAAATAATATAATTAATAAGACAAACGTATAAGTACTATTATAATTTTTCTTACTTTTAACTATCTTCGTGTCTTCGTATCTTGGCTATGGCAGAATAACAGGGTTTGTGGGTCTCCTGCAATCATTGAGTCATAGACCTGCTTTTTGTATCTTATGATTTTTGTATCTGTAAAAAACTGTAAATGAAACCTGTTTTGAGACAAATAAATACTTTCTATTCTATTCTATTCTATTTTAGGGGTTGGAAAATAGTACGTCACAGATTTAATTTGACTAGTACAATTTCCTAGTTGACCCAAGGGCTCAGACCCTACTCAAAAGCAACAGGAGTTCCCACAACCAAATTCCTATATTGCCAATTACTTCCTGGAATTAGACTGTATGTAAAATATACCTAACTATATTCTGGTATCATAGAGCGCTAGTAGGACAAAAAAAAATCAGACATGTTCCTTAAGAGTATTTAACGATTTTTAAGAATTAATTTAATTAGTCTAACTAAACAAAGATATTTTTGACTAGCGGCCGCCCGCGACTTCGTACGCGTGGATCTCGTTTTACCCCCCCTTCATCTATCTTACGCGGTTCAGATTTTTTCATACAATATTTCTTCCTGCTAACTCCCGTTCCCGTGGGAATTTTGCAATATCCTGTTGTAACTAAGCTTTAAGTTTACTAAGGTACCTGCATGCCAAATTTCAAGCGTCCACCTTACGCGGTTTAAATTTTTTTATACAAATGTTTTTTCCCGCTAACTCCCGTTCCCGTGGGTATTTTGCAATATCCTGTTGTAACTAAGCTTTAAGTTTACTAAGGTACCTGCATGCCAAATTTCAAGAGTCTATCTTACGCAGTTTAGATTTTTTCATACAAATGTTTTTTCCCGCTAACTCCCGTTCCCGTGGGAATTTTGCAATATCCTGTTGTAACTAAGCTTTAAGTTTACTAAGGTATCTTCATGCCAAATTTCAAGGGTCTATCTTACGCGGTTTAGATTTTTTCATACAAATATTTTTTCCCACTAACTCCCGTTTCCGTGGGAATTTTGCAATATCCTGTTGTAACTAAGCTTTAAGTTTATTAAGGTATCTGCATGCTAAATTTCAAGCGTCTAACTTAAGCGGTTTAGATTTTTCATACAAATGTTTTTTCCCGCTAACTCCCGTTCCCGTGGGAATTTTGCAATATCCTGTTGTAACTAAGCTTTAAGTTTACTAAGGTACCTGCATGCCAAATTTCAAGCGTCTAACTTAAGCGGTTTAGATTTTTCATAGAAAAGGATTTTCCCGCTAATTCCCGTTCCCGTGGGAATTCCTAAGTATCCTATAACCTGCCCAGGTGTATGAAGAATAATTGTACCAAGTTTCGTTAAAATCCGTCGAGTAGTTTTTGTTTCTATAAGGAACATACAGACAGACAGACAGACAGACAGACAGACAGACAAAAATTTTACTGATTGCATTTTTGGCATCAGTATCGATCACTAATCACCCCCTGATAGTTATTTTGAAAATATATTTCACTAGCTGACCCGGCGAACTTTGTTCCGCCTTAATGGCAATAAATAAGCAGACTTTTTTTATTTCGAACGGGATAAAAAGTATCCTATGTCCTTCTCCTGGCTCTAAACTACCTCCCTGACAATTTTCAGCTAAATCGGTTCAGCCGTTCTTGAGTTATAAGTGGAGTAACTAACACGACTTTCTTTTATATATATAGATGTACAGAATTGACCTCTCTACAGATTTATTATAAGTATAGATTTTGATTTTGAAGTATAAAGTGCAGTGTCAAAGTTAAAAACTGAGCCCCGTACCACATCCGTACTATGTCAATGAAATAAAGGATTAAATACATAGACAAAATTCAGAATAAATATGTTGTGAAAGAGTGCGACAGTGTTTGTTTGTCATATAAAATTTGTCTGACCCACTGCCCATAGCAGCTTGTCTTGCTTGGTTTGCGTACTAAACCAAGTTGACCCTGTCAAGCTGCATTCGTTAAACCTAAAATAAATTTTAATTTAATACTTATTGAATCAAGGAAACAATAAAAAAAACTATTTCACCCGTGCCACATCAATATTCTCAAAGGCGTACTTACTAAATATATTTTTGAACACACCACTTTGCATTTTATATGGAACTTTTGAAGAACTCTATTTGATGGACGTCAAGGGGTTAAAACTGTTAAATATTTAACGAGGTAACTTTTTATAAGTAGCACGAAGTGTGGGTTAACGATTTAACTATACTAGAAGAGATAAATGTTTGTCTGTTTACAAATATTATTTAGGTGATGCAGAAATTGGCTAAAAACCAATTTCATGTAGTACAAAAGTTACTTGAAGATTTCTACAGGTTTACTAAGGCTGGGTTGCATCATCTTACTTTAACTTTGACAAACGTCAAAAATCTGTCAGACTTCATACAAAAAGCACCGGTTATCGTCATAGTTACCGTTAAAGTTTGGTGGTGCAACTCAGCCTAAGTAATGCCTCCGAACTTTTTAGTCAATGTAGTCTGTCTGGCCAAATATCATGGATTCAAGTACCGAGGCGATATTTTCAAGTGAAAAATCATAATTTTGTGCTGAAAATGTTTTTTCGTCGTTAGAGAATACATTATTGTGTTGAAAAACACTCGAAAGTGGTGCATTCCCTTCAAATGACGTCAAGTAAAGCTTAATGTGTCATTAAATTTTATAACTTTAATTTTTGATGTTAACATATTTTATGACGTGATTGATATTTACGACTCATTACAGCTGAATAGGGGTTTTTCTAGAAAACCACCAGGATTTGTTGAAAGCGGTAAATGTAAACAGAAAAAATTAAATATACTTTAAAATAATGAAGGATTTTAAAAGTATCAATTTCTAAGAGCTCTAATTCTCATTAAAAGAAGGTGAGTCACTAATTTACCGACACAGACCCCGAGACTGTTTCAACATTAAAACAATATTTTGAAACCCACTCATGTATTTAATTCAAAAGGTTTTACAATAATATTGATGAAGGATTAGCGAATAACACTAAAATAACTGAATTGTTGATTTTAATTCGTACTTGACACAATAACATTATGTTTGCAGAATAAATTGGGCAGTGCGTAATAACCTTAATTATCCTGCTTTCGCCTCCGAGATTTATTTTACCATGTAGTACCCCTGTACGACAACCCAATCCGCACACAATATTCAGCGTAGTAGTATTAAAAAACAAAAGAGCGGGCAACCCCACCCCTACCACGCTGTGGGCTCGGTGTCCGAGCGGTCTCATTCCTTTGTGCGCACGCGCAACGACCGCACGCAGTATAAGAAAAATGCTTAAGTGACGTCACCAGGACGTTTTTACCGACAAAAAACGTAATTATTTTAAGTTGTGCAGTGTAGTGACGAGAATTAGACCCAACAAAAGGTTGGTTGTAACAACTATTTTGTGCAAGTGCTCGTACATTTTTATTATAAGCGTTGTGACACGACGCGTAACTTTGACCCATTTTTAGCTCCAAGTTAACGCGCGATGTTAACCAGTAGCCATTTTTTTAAATAATCACTTTCATTACACATACTTTTATGTACCTATGTAGGTATTCAAAATTACAATTATTACAATAACAAAATATTAATTAGGTACTAAAACAATATCTACCTAATCATTACAATAAAGTAATAAGGAACCATTTGTTCATTACAGAATCTTCTGTAGGTAGGTATTTAAAATTACAAAATAAAACTGCGCGCGCGTTGTCTCCCCCCGCCCGTCCCCTCAAGCCCTCCGCCGGCCTGGCGCGCCCATCGAATACATTTTTAGCCATTTCGTTTTGGCTAATGTGCACATTAGCCGGCTAAAGATGGAATATCACGACGCAAACTAACATGTTATCGAACTTTAGCTGCTTCTCGAAGATAAACTTAAGTTTAGCCGGCTAATCTTAAGTTTATGTTCACAACTATCTTTAGCCGTAACATATACAGGGTGTTAGGTAAATGGGTATATGAGCCGAGACCAGCCCATGTTAACATACTCATATAGTGAATATGAGTATGTTAACATGGGCATATAAANTCATTCAATTAACGTTTAATAAAAATAATTTTCGTACTTTAATTGGTCAGATATTGTCAATTGTTGAATCAATAACTTATCGAGATTTTTTACCAATATTATCGATTCCCATAAAAACTTTCCCTTCATTTATTCATATAAATGTTTATAACACACTAACTTTGCAATTTGTGTCACATTTGTTTGCAAACCCTAAAGATATAAATAAAATAAGTTAAAATATCACATTTTAAGTGGTTGATAGACGCACTTCAAGGCTAAGGTATTCTTTCCTAGTGAACATTTGCACCAAGCGTTAAATTTTCAAAGAATAAATAAATATTTTCGTTAATTTATTTATTTTCCTGCGGCTGCGGTTGAAGGACAAGTTAATTACTTATTAAAATGTTGCATGTAATATAAATATACATATTTTATAATATGGCAGCTCCCTTCAATATGCTACGCACGGTCAGGGAAGTAACGGACAGCCCACCGAAATTACATTAACTTGTACAGTTGAAGGCAGAAGCAATATAAAAAGCTTGAAACAAACAGGCCATTAATGAGTAACTAGAAAAAAATGTTTTTTAACACAAAATGAATTCGCTCTAACATCACTAAGTAGAAGTGGGAAAAGTAGGATAAACAGTGTGGAAACGATTCTGCAACCTATTATTGGTACCGTTTGAAAAAGCTCAAAATCACTTTCAGGATCAATAACCAGTATTTTGATATCTTTTATAGTTTAGAAATAATCGAGTGAGATCACTTATCGTTTCCACCCTGTATATCTACACTTGCGAGCAAAAATATGGAATCACTTACATGAAGTTGTTTCCACGCGATCTTGTGAACTAACGAATTTGTTAGTAATAAAAAAAGTGGCACCATTTTAAAGATTAAACTTTTAACTTTAAATTGATACCAAATTCATTTAAATCACACCAGTATTTAAAAAGATATCCCGGCTGATGTAAAGAAGTAAGGAAAAAGACATGTATCAACTGTTTGATACGTCGCGAGTTGCGGCCTATTTACCCCCTATAAAAGCACGTGTTTTCGGATTTTTGCTTTCACACGTTGATCCTTACACATCTCCGCTTCTTCTGACACTTTACCTGGGATTCTACACCTTCAGAAGCAGCACAAATCGTTGCATTATTGCAAGAAGGGCTCAGCCAGCGGGCTGTCGCACGTCAGCTCCACATAAGCCAGTCTTGGGTTTCTAAAGTTTTAAGACGCTTTCAGGAGACTGGTGGCTTTATCCCGAGACCAAGTTCTGAACAGCGCCGGTGCACATCGCAGAGGGATGACCGTTTTTTCATGTCAAACTCTCTATGAAATCGTTATTTGACTGATATCGACGTCCAGCAAGAGCCCAGAAATGTTTGTAGGAAAGCTGTTAGCGAGTGGACAGTTCGTCTAAGATAAGATATGAGCAATAGAATTTGACTCCAAAAAGGTCTGCCACAGGCTCGAAACTGACGGCAAGTCACCGACTAGCACGCTTTCAATTAGCTCGCACTTATTTTGATGGGAAGGCGAGTAATGGAGGCGAGTTTTGTTCTCCGATGAATGCAGACTGTGTTTGCAGTGCAGCAGTCGAAGAGGTCGGGTCTATAGGCGGCCTGGGGAGAGATTTGTGCAGTGCTGGTTCGCTGAAACAGTGGCTTATAGGGGTGGCTTGCTCGACTTCCCATCGAGATGTGTACGAGCAAATTGAAAGCGTGCTTATCGGTGACCTTCCGTCAGTTTCGAGCCCGTGGCAGGCCTTTTTGGAGTCAAATTCTATTGCTTATATCTTAGACGAACTGTCCACTTGCTAACAGCTATCCTACGAACATTTCTGAGCTCTTGCTGGACGTCGATACCAGTCAAATGACGATTTTATAGAGAGGTTGACATGAAAAAACGGTCATCCCTCTGCGATGTTCACTGGGGCTGTTCAGAACTTGGTCTCGGGATAAAGCCACCAGTCTCCCGAAAGCGTCTTAAAACTTTCGAAACCCAGGACTGGCTTATATGGAGCTGACGTGCGACAGCCTGCTGGCTGAGCTCTTCTTGCAATAGTGCAACGATTTGTGCTGCTTCTGAAGGTGTAGAATCCCAGGTAAAGTGTCAAAAGAAGCGGAGATGTGTAAGGATTCATGTGTAAAAGCAAAATCCGAAAACACGTGCTTTTATAGGGGGTAAATAGGCCGCAACTCGCGACGTATCAAAGAGTTGATACATGTCTTTTTCCTTACTTTTTCACATTAACCGGGATATCTTTTTAAATACTGATGTGATTTAAATAAATTTGGTATCAATTTAAAGTTAAAAGTTTAATCTTTAAAATGGTGCCACTTTTTTTGTTACTAACAAATTCGTTAGTACACAAGATCGCGTGGAAACAACTTCATGTAAGTGATTCCATAGTTTTGCTCGCGAGTGTAGAATCTAGACGTATTACGCCACTTCCTAGATGACATTGCTATTTGCTCTGCATGGAGCACAAATCTAAAAAAGTCAACGTATGCTTTTAAAATAAGATAAGAAAAGTAAAATAATCTGGTCAGATGATGTCGTAAAATTGACAGTTGCATCACAATACCTTTGACAAAATATCAAAAGCAAAAAGGGAAGCAAGAAAAATTTAGAAGCTTCATAAATACCTTCTACAGTTTTCAGCTGTAGAAAGTGACCATCAAATTATGGAGCTGACTCTTCTTCCATAAATCCGATTATGGCGAATTATGGCGGACGTGCTGCCTTTCGAATATTTGACCACTTTAGCCCTCGTCCTGTACGTTTCGGGGAAACTCAATAATTTCAATTATTTGATTGATCCTCTTGCAAGTAAACCAATCGCCTTTATCTATCTTGTCACAGAAAGTCTGAGACTCGTCTGAAAATTGATCATAGTACAAGGTTTTACACTTAAATAGATTCAAAGTCTTTCATTGGTTCAAATAAATATTAAAATTCAACAAAATCATGCTTGAATTTAAGTCCAGTTTCGACTTTTCCATGATTTCATGTTACGAACCCAAACTATCTAGTTAACACTTGGAGACTTCAGACTCTATAATCCAGTTGGAATTATTATTCCAAGTGCTCACTAAAGTAAAAAAGACAGGGTTTCGGCCCGTCAAATAACATTCCTAAAATTCTAGGTACGGAGTGCAGCACGTGAAGCTGAATACTGTTAGGTCTTATATGGTTGTAATAGGGTTGAGTTTTCAGCAAAAATGCACAGTCTGATGTGCGCGGCGTCTGACATTTTGAATGTCCCGTTTAAATCTGGCCGGACTCCACTAAATGGAAAATCTTGCTACGTATGCGGGACTACGTACCATTCCGGTTTATTTAAACTCTATTCTCAGATTTTGTGATCCCAGCCGGTGATCTGTTCGGGGTAGAATCGTAAGTTTGACGGAATGGGGCCATAACAGAATGTTGGCGTTTGCCCAATTCTTTGCCCAGCTAATGGTTCGGTTGTCGTTGGAACGTTATGGCGGAGGTCCGGTGCAGTCATACTGTAGATTTTAGCAGCAAGTTTGTTCTCAAGTTGTATTGTCTTGGTATTATTTTACAAGCTTTTATTTACTTTCACATGTCTGGTGTCTGTCGTCAAATATTGTAACGTAAAATTGACCCACCTTCCGGTTTTCAATCGAGCTGAAATTAAGAATAAACTCAACTCAGGGTCATAAGGACGTAATCAGGATAGTAAGTATATCTATCTATACGTAGTCCTCCGCCGCCCACAAATCCTTACTCTTTAGAAATGTTCCTTCGTTCGTTTCTGCCGAATGACGTCCAAAACTGGACAAAGGCTTTACTGTATAAATATACGCCATGCCATCCAATTTCACTCGTGTACTCGTAGATTCACGCTGTATTTACTTCTACGTAGTACTTATTATTATTCTGTGCTTCTACAGACAAAATGACTAAATAATTCATACATTTTGGTTAAGTTTGGAACGGCATAAATTAGGAAAAGGGTTACATTTGTAATGAAAATAATTACCATTGCTTTTCCTAACCAAACCTTCTGCCAGCTTAGGTTTTCGGGTTAGGTTTGGAATAATTAGCAATCTGAATTTACAAGAGTCATTATTACTGAAGATATAGAATTCTAATTCATATACAATCTCACACGAATAAGGTTTTAAGTTTGTCCTCATTATTATGCGAATGGGATTCTTAAAGCTTCAAAAATAAGTCCCTTTGACTTGACACAATTCAAAATGTATAAGGTCATAGCAGACATATCAACTCGGAAAGGGATCAACACCATATCACAAAATAAGACCGTATCGCCTTTTGCGAGCGAGCTGTGATCGCCTTTTGCGCGCTGCGCATCGCAAACCGCGAGGCGAGGCGTTTACGTTACGGTGCGGATAAGTGTGCGTTGCAGCATGGAGTTGCATACAAATAACACTAACCGCCACGGTTATGATCCTTTTCCGGGTAAATTAAAGCGTTGGACGTCCACCCACAAAGTGGACCGACGACCTGATAAAGGTAGCAGGAAGGCGCTGGAAGCAGGCCGCTACCAACCGTGCGATGTGGAAGTCATTGGGGGAGGCCTATGTTCAGCAGTGGACGTCCTATGGCTGAAATTATGATAATGATGAAAATAATGTTCTACGGCCTTTATACGAAAGATATTAGCTATTTAAATAAAAGTTCTCAGGTATCTAGAATAAACAGAGTCTACTTCTTTAACTTCCTATTTGGTGGTGTGGTTTGAATGTAGAGCCACGTTGATTATACTTGGTTTGGTTGCTGACTTGACGAAGCTATTAGTTTTCTTATTGTTCTCCGAAGCAATTAGACTAATGGTTTACTAGTCTATTTGAATGTATTTTTATTTATAACAGAATTTTGATTAGTTACTACATATCGTTAATGATGATGTTACGGCTAAAGATAGGTGTGAACATAAACTTAAGATTAGCTGGCTAAACTTAAGTTTATCTTCGGCGAGGTGTTAATGTTAGTTTCTTCTATCTTTAGCCGGCTAAACTTAAGTGTAACCGCAGGACCTTGGCTAAAAATGTAGAAGGAAATGGAAAAGGAAACAATATAATAATGTTTACTATTTTGACACGAAACCTTCATTAAAAAATAATCACTTTCATTACACATACTTTTATGTACCTATGTAGGTATTCAAAATTACAATTATTACAATAACAAAATATTAATTAGGTACTCAAAACAATATCTACCTAATCATTACAATAAAGTAATAAGGAACCATTTGGTCATTACAGAATCTTCTGTAGGTAGGTATTTAAAATTACAAAANACACACTCACACCGATACACCTCAAACTCATACACCTCACAATGTACTATTTTATCAGTTTTTTTGTTTGTGAACATTAACACTTTTAATTTTTCTTTGTTTATGATCTGTGGAAGAGGGCGCTGATCTTCTGAGATACAGGTATTCTATACCTAGTTCGGAAATCAGAGTTCTTTTAAAGTCTCTGTATTATGTTACAATTAATAAAGAAAATTATTATTATTATTCTTTTATTCATCTTACTTTCTTATTTTTAATTTTTTCTTTTTACAATGTAATTATTATCAAAAAATATTTTTTTTATTATTATTTTAATCAACTAATATAAGATCTAGGCCAGTAGAATTAGATTCTAAGTCGGAAATAATTCTTACAAAAGATTTTATTGCTTTAATGGCTTCATTGGTTGCCCAATAAGACTCTCCTAGGTTTTCGACTTCGACGGAGTTGTGCTTAAGTGGTGGGGGCCCGGGGGATTTTTGGCGTCGAACCTTAGACCAGGCATACGGCTAGGCAACGTAGTCGTGCAGGAGGATACAAGGAAGAGGGGCAGCCACAGTAGGTAACACAGAGTCGTTCAGGTGAGTGCCAGGAAGAGGTGCAGCAACCGCAGTTAAGAAACGGCTGGGACGAACAAGGTTAGGCGCAAGCTCGTGAGCCTTGATAGGGTTACACTGGTTGAGGCGCTCCAATCCAAGACTTGGAAGCCTGCGGGTAACGAGCCATTTGACCTGGAGAGGGTCATTAATTATACACATATTTTCTACTTTGCCGAACATTTGCACGAGAACGGTTTGTTCAAAACATATGAATTTGGTCTTATTTAATGCAGGATTAAATGCCTTTCAACTGTCAGGAAGACCACTTTTCGATAGGGTAAGTCCTTTACGCGGTATAACCGGAAAACCTAAAAAGCGCCCCTTTCGGGGGCCCCCACTAGTTAAGCACAACTCCGTCGAAGTCGAAAACCTAGGAGAGTCTTTATGGGCAACTAATGAAGCCATTAAAGCACTAAAATCTTTAGTACGAATTGTTTCCGATTTAATTCATTTTTGTGTTTAATTCTACTGGCCTAATCTTTAAAGTGTAAATAGGTGTATTTTTCAACAAAAACTATTACAGTACGTACTTATATCCACCCATTGGTCCTCGTAACCAGCATCCAGGCGGGCTGACCTAACAGCTTCTCTCAAGGCGTGTGTAATCACCACAGCTAAACATAACGCCGGTTCCCCAGTAGCTAAAATTATAGAAATTAGTAGGAAGTTACCTAGTTGAAAATATGATGTGCATGTGGATTGAGTGATCCTTGCTTCAATCTTAACAAAAATCGAGGAAGTTTTACTTAAAATATGTTAAAACATTGCAATGAAGTTTAAAAATTTGTTAAACCTAAGATAAAAATGTTATGGCCAATAAATAGGAGCACTCATACCGCACGCTTTAAGAAAACGTTAACATGTTTATTTCAGAAAATAAAGCCTTTCCACTTCTTTTTATAGTATTGAAAAATTGTTAAGAATATGTTAAAACTATTAACAAATTCCGAAATCCCTTGCACGTCCCGTTCCAAAGTTATGACGATTATTTAGGATCACTCACACCGCACACGGGCCGTATGAGTGCTCTTCAAAATCATGACTATTTATTAATAAATACGTTTTATTTCTGTTGGGAAATGTGTGCAAACTGACGAGCGAATTTGTTAAAGAATAAGTGTGACAAAACTTAAAAGATGAAGGAAGAAATTAACCTTTATTCTTTCCTCCAGTATGCCGTGTGAGTGATCCTTACTTTTACCTCTATCTGCTCANCAATGACATTATACAGGATGTTAGGTAAATGGGTATATGAGCCGACACTAGCCCATGTTAACATGGGCATATAAATGGTATGGTGAAGTTAGAAATTTGATAACATCATTTTTTTTTAATTTTCATACAAAACAAATTTTATAAAATCCGATTTGTATGAAAATTAAAATAATTAAAATGAAGATATCAATTTTCTGACTAGTGTCGGCTCATATACCCATTTACCTAACACCCTGTATGTGTTGTGTTAATATTTATTTTACCAAACCCTAACTAGTCTAGCCTAAGTTAGTCTTATTTTATTATTTGTAGCTAATCAATTATGTTTCTTGCGTATTTATGGTTTTAGATAATATTTATTTTTCTAAAAGAATACAATTATATTCACTTATAAGAAAAATACAGAATACACTTTATAATAAATAAGCAGCAAGTGCACGCAACAGACAAGCTCGTTTCATTTATGTATTAAATGAAACTAGGTACAGAAAATAATGAAGTTAAAATAAAATAAAATAATAACAAACCGCTCAAATGCTGTATTTTTTCAAATTCAAGTGTAGTTTTATTCTTAACCTACCCACACTGCAACTACAAAACCAGCAACCTGCTTGGCTTCCATTACGTAACGCTCAACAGTTGCTATCACAGTTGCTATGTGACCGGTTTTTTTTTCTTTCCTACATTACAAGTAATAAAAACGCGAGAATGTGAATGAATGAATGTGCTCGTACAATGAACCAGATTGATTTTTTTTTTTTTTTATAAATAATAGTACCAGAATTAATAGAAATCAGTACTAGTTCAATGTGATAATTAAATCATTAATAACAATTAGCTGATCACAATGTCTGTTTAATAATAGATTATACTGCAAAGTGACGCACGTGAATTATTAAACGTTTATTACTACATTGCAATTAATTAATGCTGCTACGATTATTGGCTGTTGACAGATTGATGGATAATTAATTATGATTTACGCATTGTACGAGTAAATCCTAGCCGAAAATCGTTGCTAGAAAAGCCGAAATAAAAACTAAAAATGAAACAAAAATGAATTAGTTGCGTTTTATTTTTAAAATCAAACATCGAGGGAAACTACTTCACAACAAAAGAAAAGAAAAACATCAGAATAAACAAGCGAGTTAAAAACGAATTCGAGTGTAACATTTCGCCGGCTCAGGCCAATCATTCTCCCAATTTCACTGCCATTACGGGCTCAATGTTCCCCGGAACAATAGAATTTTCGGGGTAAAAATTCCACCTCCTCACTTCAACTTAAAATGCTCGACTTTATGCCCGACTGCCATGAAGATGTTTTCCACTGTGCAAGGATTCCCTGTTAATAAAGAAAAATATAACTAAGCAATATTCTACGTACTTTACGGCCCGTTTAATTTTATATTATTTCATCACTTTGGTTAATTATTTTAGGATGTTTGAGCAAAGAAGCCCTTTTGTAACCCGTAGATTACTTTTAAAACCTATTCAAAGACTTAAATTAGGTACTTTACTGCCTATTTCGTATATTTACCACAAAACACGAGTAATTTTTCATAGTCGGTGTACTGATTGATAGTTCTAGTTAAAAATAATTGTAACATGTTGCTAGAAATTCAAATTCAAATTTTTCAAATTCAAATTCTTTATTCATAACCAGGTGTTTTTACATTTCCATATTGCGATCGAGGACTTCGTTTAAGTAATAAATACTTGTGGTAGAATATCCCCGCTCTCCATATTAATTTAACATTAATTGAAATTTTGCTAGGCACATCAAATTTTATTTGATTTAATTTAAAAACTAAAGTAACAAATTGGCTGCTTACGCTTGACTACCAGAAGACTGAGGAACTTTTAAAAGTACGTTTTTAGCTCACACAGAAATAATTTGCTCTTANCTAAAATTGTTAATCGTTTCTAACAATAAGTTGGCATATATTTTGCTTTTATTAAGGCCATAATTTAAGAAATATCAGGCTTAGATGATTCCTAAAGGAAAATGTTGATTAGGGTAGGTACATATGATTTTTTATTTTGTGAGACTGTTTCAATTCATCAGAAGTTTTCCTAAGGACGTGTACGAGCTAATTGAAAGCGTGCTAGTCGGTGGCCTGCCGTCAGTTTTGAGCCTGTGGCAGGCCTTTTTGGAGTCAAATTCTATTGCTTATATCTTAGACGAACTGTCCACCATCCACACGCTAACAGCTATCCTACGAACATTTCTGAGCTCTTGCTGGACGTCGATACCAGTCAAATGACGATTTCATAGAGAGGTTGACATGAAAAAACGGTCATTCCTCTGCGATGTGCACCGACGCTGTTCAGAACTTGGTCTCGGGATAAAGCCACCAGTCTCCCGAAAGCGTCTTAAAACTTTCGAAACCCAAGACTGGCTTAAATGTGGAGCTGACGTGCGACAGCCCGCTGGCTGAGCCCTTCTTGCAATATCGTATATCGTCATAAATTACCTATAGCCTATTGAAGACTACGGGATACTGATTTAAACACGTTCACACGCTCTAAAGTCTTTATTTGGGAAACCACGCCTTTAGAGTGAAATACAAAGCGACATGCGCTCGCGCCCGGTGATGCTCACAGACTGGTAGCGGGCTCGCGACGCGTCGCGCTCTTTAACATTTTGCACAATGTAGGTAGTATGCATACTAGTACATTTTAAACACACCCTCAAAAACAAAATAAAAATTAAAACCATAAACCGTCATCAACACCTATATTATATTATTCTGGGTTATAACGTCCTTAGGAAAACTTCTGATGAATCGAAACAGTCTCACAAAATAAAAAATCATATGTACCCTAATCAACATTTTCCTTTAGGAATCATCTAAGCCTGATATTTCTTAAATTATGGCCTTAATAAAAGCAAAATATATGCCAACTTATTGTTAGAAACGATTAACAATTTTAGATACTAACTCAGTCTGCCTACGAACTACATATGAGCAGATAGAGGTAAAAGTAAGGATCACTCACACGGCATATTGGAGGAAAGAATAAAGGTTAATTTCTTCCTTCAGCTTTTAAGTTTTGTCACACTTATTCTTTAACAAATTCGCTCGTCAGTTTGCACACATTTCCCAACAGAAATAAAAAGTATTTATTAATAAATAGTCATGATTTTGAAGAGCACTCATACGGCCCGTGTGCGGTGTGAGTGATCCTAAATAATCGTCATAACTTTGGAACGGGACGTGCAGGGGATTTCGGAATTTGTTAATAGTTTTAACATATTCTTAACAATTTTTCAATACTATAAAAAGAAGTGGTAAGGCTTTATTTTCTGAAATAAACATGTTAACGTTTTCTTAAAGCGTGCGGTATGAGTGCTCCTATTTATTGGCCATAACATTTTTATCTTAGGTTTAACAAATTTTTAAACTTCATCGCAATGTTTTAACATATTTTAAGTAAAACTTCCTCGATTTTTGTTAAGATTGAAGCAAGGATCACTCAATCCACATGCACATAAAATATGACCTGAAACTTAACTAATACTATTTCAATAAAAGCTTTTTGAACAAAATCCAAGAAAGGAGAATGAAAGCTATGCAAAAACTTTCATATTTATTGCATGAGCTTTTGCCCACGGCCTCGTCTGCGTGGTTTTTGGTCACAGAAGGACTTAACACGCGCATTTTTCATATTATTTTAGACATAAATACCTTTTGATTGCAATACTCCCAAAGGGTTGCTAGCATTTCTTCTAAAATAAACTCTAAAGTCAGCTGGAATGTCCTTGATTCCCGGTGGCTTGTAAGTCCACGTGCGATCAGTAAGTATTCTTCCGGTGTCAGGATCCATGATGTTATTTTCAGACGTCCAGTAACCAAGACCCATCACGAATGCTCCTTCGATCTAGAAGTAAAATACTTAGATTTCGATCTTAGGCACTCTACACATCAAAGCTGTCGGCGGTTTTGTGGCTATGATATATTTAGATTGAGATTCTTAAAGAATATCTCACAAACAGTATCGGTAGATCCGCAGCTTCGGTGTTAAGGTGTACTTTTAATATTTAGAGTTTTCTTTTACTAACACTTACCTGTGCCACATCGATTTGGGGGCTCAAACTCCTTCCAGTATCCTCAAGCAAATCAACCCTTCGAATATCATGGTTTCCAGACAAAATGTCCAATTCTATCTCCATGACAACCACTCCGTAAATATCATACGGCTTTACATTATCTTTCGAGGAGTAAGCATAAGATGCTTGCAGGTCTACCCCAGCGGCATTTGCTTCTTTCACCAGCACTTCCCAAGTTGGATTTTTTAATTTTTCTCTAATGGGTTTCAATCGCTCCAAAATTATTTCACAAGCTTTCATCGTGGCGAAACATACACATTCGCTACCAATACTTGCTCCTGTGGCTGTGCAATTTGGAGATGTAAAACTAGAACTTGGTTTCACACTCACTTTGTCTAAACCTATACCAAACATGTACGCGCAGACTTGAGCTGCTTTTGTGTTTATCCCTTGTCCCATTTCAGCTGCACCATGAGTAAGAGAAATAGACCCATCTGCATGATAAATAGATACAATAGAATTGTAAGGGCCGATGTAAAATGTATCGTAAGTCATTGGAATTAGTTTGATAGCTCTTTTCCTCCATCTATTTTCGTCGTTAAATTGCTTCGCCTCATTTACGCGTTCATCGTAGTTAGAGTCCTTTTTTATTTGGTCAATTAACTCGGGAATGGGGTTGTCTTCTTTAGCCATATTTTTCATTCTGACTTCCAAAGGATCTTTACCCAGATTGTAAGCAATTCTTTCCATGATATATTCTATCATCGCTATACCTTCAGTTGAAGCTGAAACCCATTAATATTATTCATTAGCATTCGTCTTATTTCTAATCGTAAAATCGTCGTCATATCGTAATATTAATCTTTGGTGAATTTACTTACACGGCGCCCTACACCAAGTGTTGGAAGGTGTATCAGTAGCAACACTATTAGCTTCAATGTACCATCGTCGAGTGTCGTAGCAATTTAGAACGTGATTCACTGTAACTGGGCTTATATTTTCATTGTTTGAGCAACCATTGTCTTGATAGAATTTGTGTTTTAAGAATTGAATCACACCTTCCTTATTTACACCAACCTGTAAAGGTATTTTTAGGTAAATAATGGTATAAAGCTTTGAAAATAAGTGTCTAAATATGGATATACCTAATGTCGTCTTTAAGTCATAAAAAGCATAAGACTTTTTTTGGGTGTAGGTATGTACCTCAAAATTGCAGGCAGTAGATAGCCTTTTACCAATGATTTTCATATTAGTTTGCAAAGGCAGAATAAATCTACAAGTCCTCCCTAGCAAGTGGGTCACCAAGGCCGCGCCACATGCAATTTGGCATGAGCGCGTTATTTTGCCTCCGTAGGCCCCTCCCACTCGGCGTATGATGACATTTATTCTGAAACCACAAGCAAAAAGCTTCATGTAACGAGGACTATAAAATGAATTGTATTAATTAGTGTGATTGTTGTTCGTTTTGGTATCATATAAATAGGAGTATGATCAATAATCATACTTATTCACTGGCATTTTAAGACTTTGTGCTATAGCAACATTCGGCAAATCAAGCCACTGACATGCAGAGTATACTTCCATTCCATCTTCGGTTGGTTTAGTTACACAAGTTTGAGGTTCTATGTAAAAATGATGCTGGGTTCCTACATTGAATTCTCCGTATAAAACACATTTTACATCATTGCCAATTTCAGTTGGTTCAATAGTTCTGGCTTTGACAATTCTTTGATCCTTGTCTGGTGCTTTCATTGCATCTGCTATAGAAATAATAGGTTTATTTTTATTTGTAGATGAATATGTAATCTTAACTAGTTTTGCGGCTTTATTGGCTGTTTTCTCTTTATCAGCAACGATTATTCCGGCTGGTTCTCCATAGTATTTCACTTTTTCAGAGCATAGAATTTCTTCATTTTCTATTATGATGGGCACATTTGGAGGAGTAAACGAATTATCTCCGGGTATGTCTTTAGCGGTGTAAAACGCAATTACTCCAGGACATTTCTGAAAAATCAAAGTCAAAGATCAAACAAATAAGAATGTGTATTAGTTACCTTAAAGTAGAGATAACATTGATACTCACGAGTGCTTCTGTGGCATCAAAGCCACTAATGATACTCCCAGGTCTTATATCAGCTGTAACAAACGCTGCATAAACTTCTCCAGTTTGCTTTGGCAGATCATTCGCAAATGTGGCTTCACCTGCACATTGTACCAGAGCTTCCAGCTTAGGTACAGGTTGGTTTAAAGGCCAGACGCTTTTATCAGTATCAAAAGTCTGTGTTCCTTGTGATGTGTGTCGTTTTATGGCCTCACCACCAGATCGAAACTTCTTGTCAAGTTTGCCATCCGGGCATAAGTACAAGATTGCCTACAATTTAGAGATGTTTATATTAGCGTACCTAATCAAAACAAACGAATCAAATGTCAACAATAAAACAAACAATACGTACCTTATAAAATAAAGTAACCGCTAACATTTTCCTGTAAGCTGCTGAAGGCTCTGGAGGCATTTCTTCTGGTGAAACTTCATCTAGTAATGTCGTCACGGCTATTTGAAGTGTCTCATTTTTAAATAGATCTTTTCCAGCTAATACAGCTTCTGTTTTTGTTGCATGACTGAATTTTGGCGTTATGCTACCAAAGACAAGCGATGCTTTTTCTATTATACTAGATTTTTGTTTCAATTTGAAGAGGAAACCAGCATTCACAACTGCGTGTGCATTTTGCGACCGAGGCATTATCTAAAAAAGACGAGATTTAAAATAAAGCGTTTTCTAAAATAACATTCCTTGTTTTCATTCGAGTTAAGCAGCTGTTCTAGATCAGATAATACCTACTGTGACTGTGGTTTTTTTATTGTGGTCATTGCTATGTTTAGTAAATTACATCACATACCTACCTTGTATGACTTAAATAAACAGCATTGAGACAACGGTGGCAGCAAAACATTCATTATAATTTTGCCTTTCATGTCAGTATTGAGGAATTCAATAAAAGTAACAGCTTTCGTTTTCTGAGAAGCTTCCGCTATAAAAGAAAATATCATTAAATATCCTCCGTAAAATTAAAAAGATTTCCAAGATATTTGAATTCGTATTATTTTTACCGATTGTGACCATAGCACCAATTGTTTCGAAAAGCAAGAAAATATCTGATTGAAAGTCGTTGTTTGTGTGTTTCATGAATAAATTTCCTCCTATAGTTCCAATCTGAAACACAATAAAAATTATATTCAGTAACTCTACATTACCTTTGAACGTTACTTATTATTTATTTACCCTTACATTTCGTACAGGAATATGGGCGACAAGATCCATGTGCTCGTGAAATTGTTTCAAGTATGAAAAGTCTTCATTAGAATTCGACAGTTGTAGGAAAAGGTCCATCATTTCAGACAAAGGCATTCCAGCGCCAAGTATCAAGTTGACATCAATTGTGTGGCCTTTTAGTTCTGGTACGTTGAAGATGTCTATAACTGTGCCAGGGTAGTCTGTGACATGATAGACACCTGTAATAAACACACAGGCATTGTGATATTGGTTACCTACATTTCATGTCCATGAAATACATATGAAATCAAGGTGTCCCGTTTAGATGACTTACTTAGAGTTGTTTTCTATTTTTTTTAATCTTAAATGAAAATTTGATCATTGGAAGAGGTTTAATATTATGTCCTTTGGGTTTAAATGACGATAAAACTTGAACTGGACACAGAGTTAATAAAGTAACATACCTTGTCCTGTATTCCCAGCTATCAACTTATAGTCATCCTTGGCTTTGCCCATTACTTCAAAAACGTCATCTAAACAAAATGCTTTATACCATTTATGAGATCCGCAATCTATGACAATCATTTTATTATTATCTTTGGCTAAAACGCACCAGTCACCTTCATTAACCTCTGTATCATGGCACTTAGTTTTATGTACACATTTTTTGTTGCAAGAAACTCCGCATGGCTTGAAAAAAGACAAGTCTTCGATATCATCTAGTTTGTTTTTTAGGTCATCATGGACGTCAGTTGCGAATGTTTTGAAGGCATCAGCTATAGGTCTGTATCCTGTACATCTGCAGATGTTACTTGCAAATGAGTTTTCTATCTCTTCCATGGAAAGCTTTTTGTTTTTTGATTCGTAAATACTGAAATAAAGTTTCCATAAATAAAGTACCAGCAATTCCGCCTGATTTTTCATCGAATTCCCGTACAACAATAAGATATTTTTCTAAATTAGACAGTACACATAAGCATTTAGAACTGCCATCCACGAGAACACCACTAGCCGAGAGACTAGTGGACACAGAAATTTTCTATGTTTGGTTTGTAACTCCCTTATCGTGGTCACTCATTCTGGTAGACTATAAAATGAATGTCAATCAAAAATGGCGCCTTACCTATACATATTCATAATCCACCCTGGAGTACAGTAACCACACTGTGTACCGTTGAACCTAGCCAGTCGAGTCTGTATCTCATGATATCCAATAGTTCTGTTGCCGATTCCTTCTACTGTCATTATCTCCCATCCATGGCATGACAGTACGGATACAAGACACTGCAAAATCATTACTAAGTAAACCTTCTTTATTTTAGTTTAACTAGATAATTAATATACCTAGTATAGTATTTAGGAGGTTGGTATTTGACAAATTTTTTTTCGCAATTTTTACCAATTTAAAGCTTTGCAATGCCACTGAAATACTTAAATACTTTATTTCTTTCAAAACCGTTATCAATTTCTATAAAAGTAACACGTTAAATAGTCCCTCCTCAAATATTTATTTCCTTTCATACTAACGTTGGCGCCTAACCCTGACTCTGTTTCAAATGAAAAAAGTACCTATGTGGAAATTCTTGGGGGAGGCCTTTGTCCAGCAGTGGACGTCTTTCGGCTGAAACGAACCTTTAGAAGATGAAGACGTTTCCTTTACCTCCCATAAAAACGAATAATACTCGTAGTAGAGTCGAATCTAGGTTTTAAACATTAAATCAAAGCTAAACGTCGAAATATCTCCTTTGAGTAATAATGAAGAAATACAATTTTAATTAACTTTCAGATAAAAGACAAATTTAATTAAAACAGTACACATCCGCAAGATAATGACATACCTTCGTATTCCTTTCCATTAATTTTGAAGACAATTTTCGACATTATGACGATCCACAAGTTAAACGCTTACTGAAATTTAAACATAAGTATTAATATTAAATTACATACTTTTTAGAAACATCACATATAGAGTTTAGAATTTATATGGCAGGCAAAACACTGGAAGAAACAACATGGAAATAAATCTAAACTTTGGCCGTACCATGCGAAGAAGGCTTCCACTTAGTATTATGCTACTATTTAATTATACATTCTTAGTAATATCTAAAAATGATAATCTAATCTTCACACCAGGAAAAAGAAAGAAAGAAAGAAAATATTTTATTTGGCCCAACATTTATTAAATTATTACAGTAAACAGTTTACAGTACCTACTTCAGTAGGTACCAATAATTCAAAAACAAACTCTACTTACAAAAGCGCCTTAACATTTTTAATCCACGAAAAAGATCCAACTAGCTAGATACCAGTCGCTCGTGCCGTTAAAAATCAAATGTGGCCAAATTATGGTTCATTTTCGCAATTTTTCAAATTCAGGGGCCTATTCGGCAAAGTCGATCTATTGAAATAACATTACGTGTTCTATCTGCCTCTGTCTTTTCCGGAACGATTATAAAGCGAGTAAAAGAGATGGATAGAGCGATATGTAGAGCACAATTTTTTTGAGTAGGACCTCAGGATTTGTCTAGTTGTCGACTACTTATTACGAATAATGAGATGGCGTAAATAATGACAACTTCCGTTTGTAGGTACTTGGCTAATAAGTTATTAGCCTAATCACCCGGATATTCAGTTAGGTTACAAATATTCGGCGATTAGTGGTCTTTGTGTTCCAGATTAATAGTTTAGAACTTCATTTTATGAATGTTTGAAAATTTGTAAATATTGTAACATGCAAGTGTTTTACATTTCAAAGTATGGAGTAGGTACTTTTAATTTCCTTAAAGAGTTAACCAAGTTAGTTCATCAACTGTAGAATAGGATTGTAAAAAGTTAGAGTGGGGCGTAGTCGTAGTTTGAAGTCGATTACTTTTTAAAGCTAGTATTTTTTTTAATCGACTTTAACGAAAGGAGGAGTTTCTCAATTCGGTTGGTATGTTTTTTAGAATTTCTAGACATATTTATATTAGACTTCTTTTCAATTGAGTTTGGTTATGAAAAGAAATAAGTTTTCAATACGAATATTATGTGGGCGTCTGGACAAAAAGTTCAGAAAAATTCGAAGAAACATTCCTTCAAGGTATTTTAAAATAAACTTTAGACAATTTTCAGGCCAATAACTTTAAAAAGACAAGCTTTTTACTTTCCGACGATTTTTCCGGGAAGTGCTCATTAGCCTTGATTGTTTGTTATGAAAGGAGATAAATTACTTGCGATTGAGTAAAACGAGTTATGGGTTTATTTCAGTGTAAATAAGCCTAGAAATAAATTGTCGGGCTCCTAAATTAAATCAGTTTTAGAGACGATACGACAAAATAAGAAGACCTACTTAAATCGATCTACAGGTGGTTTTGGAAAGCAACGTAATAATGTGAACAAACTGTATTTTAAATAATGTAAAAGCACAGAATAAGTAATAGTATACTTTTGTTAGGTGTAGGTACCTTTCTAAAGAAAAAATAACGTATTTCATGAAGTTTCCGTAGGAGAACCATAGTGACTGACATAGCCCGCAGAATCGCTAAAATCAAGTGGCAGTGGGCAGGGCACATAGCTCGTAGAGCTGACGGCCGCTGGGGCAGGAAAGTTCTTGAGCGGACGACGTAGACGTAGCGTGGGCAGGCCTCCCACTAGGTGGACCGACGATCTGGTGAAGGTCGCGGGAGGCGCCTGGATGCGAGCGGCGCAGGATCGGTCTTTGTGGAAATCCTTAGGGAGGCCTTTGTCCAGCAGTGGACGTCTTTCGGCTGAAACGAACGAACTAATTTTTCTGTAGCAATTTGATAGATTTCTTGCAGTATTTCTTTTCAATCACCAAAAGTTTCCTCTACCATCTTTTGACCTTGGCCAAACTTGTTTAGTTATGATTGATGCGTTTCTGACAAAGTTTCATAAATACTAACTTTATTAGGAGTGGCACAGTCCAATTGTTTTCAAGTTAAGCCTCTAGTACACAGCAAGTATGACAGAGGCGCGACGTAAGCGTGACGTAACTTTTCCATAATACGAATTTCATGATGATTTGGTGTGCTTACTGCGTGATCCGGCATGAGGGTGTGTAGGAACTAGGAAGTTTGATGAGACAACTGACAATAGTGATTATTTTTGAGATATTTGCTTTTGTAATGAAAAACCTACATCTAGAATGAGAGTTTTATTTAATTACAAAGGCCTCCGGCCAAGTAGGTACTAAAAATATTTTTTTATAGTTTATTTATTGGTTTATTCAGTGATCAGTCTGCTAAACGAGGTTTTTTAGGTTTTGTTAGACGACTGGCATGCTATGTCACACGTATCACAGCTAAGCCAGTGTAGAGGAGGCTTAATTTCATCGAGAAACCTTCGTCAGGGTGATGGCCGAAACAAGGATTGGATTTGAGCTTGCTTTCCCAAACTTTGCTATTTTGTTTATTTAATAAATGATTGATTGATTACAGATTCGATTGTTGATTTATATTTTCACAAATTAATATTGGATTTTTTGCAACAAAAAAAAATTAAATGTAATGTAGCAAACTTGATGTAGGTTCTAAGCATAGATTCAAGATTGGTTGTAATTCGACATTTGTACAAGTTTTAATTTATGTGGCTTGAATATACTTTTGGGTTATAAAAACATTTATAAGATTCTACAAAAAATAAAATAGCCTTAAATTACTTACCTACTTATTCAAAGATTGTCTTCATCTATCTCAATCTAAAACCCAGTCGAACTGACATGAGATCAACTTCGGCTATTCTTATATAAACTATTGTTTTGTGTAATTTAATTTTGATTATAGTTTTAGCAAGTGGTGTTTTCAGGAGTTAAAAGCGTAGCTCCGTAAACTATATTTACTCGGACTAATATTATAAATGCAAACAGAAATCTGTCTGTTTGTTGAGTTTTCACAAAATCGATGAATTATGAAAAGAGATAATAAGTTTATGATTAGGTTATCTACAATCTAGAATTAAACTTTGAAGGGATGAAAGTTTACATCGAATGGAAATCTACCAATTTCTTAACTCTAAGGGTGATGCAATCTAGACAGACACCAAATAGAAGTCGCGGTAAGATGATAGTTTTGACGAAGATAAAAAATAATGTGTATTGTGTATGCTATTAATAAGCTCAGAACATACACATAAAGATACATACAAGCAATTTCCAAGCTATTCACTTGATTCTACAGTGATGTTTTTATTTACAGAAGGTTTAGTAACCATTTAATTTTTACTTTATAAAATGGAAGATCATTGTTGAAGAAATTAAGGTTATACCTACTTATGTTAAATTGTATTGGCAATATAATTTTCTGTATCTCACTGACTCGGAACACTACCTACACCTGGCAGACATTCACCAAATGGATATGGCTTATTCTAAGTGATTTTGCCAAGTGTTTTTTTTATTGTTATTTTGTTTCTCCATGTGTACAATGCCTTGTGATAACATGGTAATGATAATGTTTTGAGCTATTTTCACAGTTGGGCGAGTCTCCAAAGTGCTGTTTTATTACCAGTTCGCTTTATGCCACTATTATTAAGGCCTGCGTGCAGGTTGTCATGGTGATAATTGTGTAATTCCAATACAATACTTAATAGAGGCAGATGTACCACTCATTCAGTGATATACCGTGAAGTCAGTCATACATTTCAAAGTCAAAGTCAAAATTTATTTATTTGTTTAGACTAATAAAATAGTTCTTACAAATCGTTATTTTGCTCTTAAGGAGCTTTTCGGAGCTTCTCATTTTGCTCTCATTAAATAAAGTAAGATAAATAATATTATTACGTCACAACTGCAACGTTAACTTACACAAAACCATGATGAATCTGGAAAATGAAAATTGGTTCTAAAGTTTCAAGAAGCAGCAGGTAATAAGCAAATACTTAGCTTTACAAAATGCTTTTTAGGTGGTTTTATTGCTGGATTCTCAGGTTAAGCGAGAGCTCGATATAAAGGAATTCGCTGCCTGCTGCTGTCTTTCCTGAATACTATAATCCGGGCCTTTTTAAGGCGAGAGTGTATGAGATGCAATTACAGGGCAGATATTATGTATCATCCTAGCCTGCATCTCACTTTACACCAAGTGCGATTGCGATCAAATGCCTTGTTATGCATAAAAAAGTGAAATATCCTATAGCCTGACCAGGAACATAAAAACCCTGGCATAGAGGCGCATCAATCGCATTTGATAGTGCAACACTGAGTACAGTCGTACCTGTGTTAAATTAATAGGCTAACTTTATTTATCAGGATTAAGGATTACGGGCTAATTTAATATTTTCATAAATTAACGAAAACATATTATTATAGGTAACCTGGTTTAAATAAATTAAATGAAACCATCAATCGAGCTAGTAGGATTTTTTTTATTATTCATCAATAATCAAATTCAGAACTTGAATATTCAACTGCAATGTCTGCTCATGAACGCTTCAAACTCGGTACTTCTTTCCCAATTCCATAAAATTCAACACTTAGAAAGTGACAAAAAACTTTAAAATTGNTGACCAGTATTAATAACGGTACACGTAACTCGTCCTTGATTTCGTTGAGTAAAATATATTGTTTCACGCGACGAATATATGATGGCCATTGCTTAGAGTGTACATCAAAAGGTTCTAATGTACCAATAGGCATTTTAACACTAAAAATCACGCGCGTTGGATTCGATTATTTGCTTAAAAGCAGCCCGTCGCCAGTGTAACGTCAATCAAACACAGAGACTAGAAACTGACTGGTTTATTATTGTATAGCGCATACCCACATATACAACCAATATAAATCTAGATAAAACTACCCAACAAAAATAGGTAGTTGAAACAAACCACAGCTAATTTTCATAGTGGACTGTACTATACGATAAACATGTCAGTCAATTTGACAACCTTTGTTGGAAACATTATTCAATGAAAATATTGTCCGAACCCTTGGTATTTCTCTTCGACAAATACTTTAACACATTGTGAACCACTTTTCTTTCACGACTATAAAAAGATTTTAGCAATTTCATTCACAAAATCAATTGCGCACATTTAAAATAAAGTTTGTTTACACTTTGACAGCAATAGACTGACATGCAAGGTGACATGTCAATGAAGTTTTTAGTTATTGTTGCCATTAAAAGAAATTAGTACCATTAGATTTCCGCAACATGGCGAGGGTTTTTATGTTCCTGGTCAGGCTATACATAACTTACTTTACTTTTCAAATGTTTTTGTGAGATAGTCAAACAGCTGAAATAAGAAGCAGCCATTTTCAGTTTCAGGGAGTCAGTCACTCTCCAAAAAAAGTGCCCTTAAAACAGGTTTGGAATTGAAATGAAACCTTCGCCACTAATTATGTGCCAAAAATGAATTTGTGTGTTCATTATGTAACCGCAATTTTTGACTGACTGTGCGGCCAAAATGTCATGACCCCAATTTTAGAGGACGAGCATAATTTGGTACATTGTTGTCGTAACAAGTACTACCTACCTACGACTATTATTCAAGGTACACGAGGAGGTACATACACGAGTGTTCTATTACTTTGCAAGTACATGCTACTAAGACTGAAATAAACTTTTGTGTTGTTTAAGAAAAATCTTCAAAATATGAAGTCAGTTGAAAAATGTTAAGCTGAAAAATATCAGATAACCAGTGACATTTTTGAGGCCGATAACCCAAAGCATCTCAGCAATATCCAGCCTGAGATAGTATCAGTCAGTATCATTTCAGAATGTTCACGGATTGATCGGATGCTTCCTATAATCGCTATGACGAGAAACCTCTCATCAAAGCTGAACTGAAGAATTCGCCTATTTTTGAAGCGGCGATGTAAAAGTATTCCTTTCTAGAGCTCTTTCAAATTAGACGTTTTAGACGTGTTTCCAAAACCGCACATCATAATATAACATCTAAAACAACTTCTAATTTGAAAAAGTCCTTAGATTCTAGTAAAAAAGAAATCATGCAGGGTCATTTTCATCTCTCTTCTAACACTGAAGTTCCCAAAACATTACGTAATAAGGGTAACTCAACTTCAAAGCTCTCAATGTTATTTAAGAGGCATAACCATAACATCGTATAATAACGATCAGTTAAGTGGAATATTTGGAATATCCAAATTCCAAATAACCCCGTAAACGATTGAGACCGTTGAATTTTACGGTATCGATAACACAATGTAGGTAGAAAGAGTAGAATCTCTTTCAAGCACATGAAATAAATAGGTGGTCAACCCAGTACTTACTTGACTTAAGGTTCTATGTCCCCTAGATGGGGTCCACAACAGTCCTCCATCGCGTTCGGTCTTGAGCTTCGCGCTTGATCTCGCTCCAGGTCTTGCCGATTTTACACAGTACTTAAATATATGTCCAGTTACCTGCTGGGTAATGATTTTTATATTGTGAAACCTCCTCAGATGCATTGTTTTCAACATAGCTGTTTAGGGTCTGCTTAATCATTCCTACTTTGAAATGGTGTACCTACCCTAAAGTTATAAGATTTGAGGATTTTACTTTGAGAGATTTTCTTTCAATATTAGACCAATCACAGGATATAATGTAAGACTGAGGTTTAGGCGTTGTTTTGAATGAATTCCAGGTTAGTAGGCATACCCACTTACCTATGGTATACTTACTCGACGCACTATTGCCGGAACACGAGGGTTAATACCTAACTAACATTGGTCGTTATTTCTGATCCGTCTCGTTTTCTCTATTTGAGAGAGAAAAGGAGAGAGATATTCGCGTTGCGGAGAAGACAGCGATTAAATTTTTCTAAATATTGTTCAACACAGAAGATTCTACTGACTCTCTTAGTAGTAACAGTACATTTTTATTGATAGAAACACGTGTAGCTTTGTAGATTGGAATGCGAAACTAAAATGAAAGGGAAACGAAATACCGGGAATAGTTCTTTGTCATTCCAATAGCACGTGTCAGCTAAAAAGATCAATCATCACACCTTAACCCTTAAAAATACACAATTCGCGTAACACACGTATCGACAAAAGTAAAAATTGGCATCTAAAGAATAGGTATTATTCGTACAGTGTTAGTTAACGACCTGCTCCGGCTTTAGACGCGTACAATGTTAATATTATCTAGACCTTCTTTTTGACTTAGCCTAGTTTCAATCGTACAATGAAAACTGTATTGAAATCCTTTGCGAAGTTTAAGAGATATGAGAACATTGATAGATTATCTTTTTTTAACCACAACAAGCAAGCTCTTGGCCTGCATCTCACCTGATGCAGAATGATCAGGCCGAAAAGGAGGAAGCGAGCTTCACCTGAAATTCTCAACCACAGAGGAACTGGCTATCTGACCCAACTTAAAACATTGTTGTTACTGTTACAAAATTAGGTTAGATGGTGGTAGCTATCTAACCAGGAGGACTTAGAACAAATCCTACCACCAACCAAACAGAAAATGTTTCCCCCACTGGGAATCGAACCCGGGAAACTGAAGCAGGTAGTCTTACCATTATAACCACCAAAGAGGCGGTTAAAATTAGTTCTTGTTGTTATTTGATTGAAAGAAGAATGACAAAGGTGACTGAGTTTCTTCCGCCACTTCTTCTCTGCACCAGCCCATATGTTGTCCCGAAGTGGTGGCCAGGGCAAATTATTTGGGACGTGTATGGAAAAGGCCTAAGTACTGATAATATAAAAATTTGATGTTGACCTTTGACCTTTTCTGGATGAAAATACTTTTGACAGAGTGCAAGACAGAATAAAGATCAAATTCTACATAAGCAATATTCGTTTATGTAGTGTAGAGTCCATCTATCTACTAAACTCTTTATTATTTTAATCACAACTTCAGCGTCTCGGAACTTTTGCTAGGAAATTGTGAATTAAAAATATGGCAGCCTTTAATTAATTTTAAAGTTCGAGTATGCCTCAAGATTTATTGCTTTTGCGTAAGTTTATTTGTTCCTTTTGGAACTTTAATCTGAAATAATGATTCGAAACAATTTTAACATCATGGGAACGTTTAATTTTGATGATAATAATTACTTGTAGGTATTAAGGCATTAAGTCCGCCACTGTATAGTTGTATGTGCAAAAGTGTAAATAAATAAAAAAAAAATTATAACCGAATATTATCGGTCATCATGATATCTGAAAGTTTCGTTCCAAATAAAAGGGCCTTTGGTTCCTTTCATGTTTTATGTACGTGAAAAAGATTCAACACAGATTCGTGGTGTCAACATGGTTCGTATTTATATTCCTTATCTTTACAAACTCATCTCTACAAAGTTCTTTCACACTTTCAACAACTTTTCTCAACACACATAACTTGTAATTTATAGTTTGTAACAGTCGCTATGTTCCTTATAACATAATCTAAAGGTGATTAACTTTTGACAACTTCGAAAGAATGATTGTAACACTAAATTAATAAGATTTATTCCCTCAAACCTTACTTTTTAGTAGCCAAAGCTACTAAGTCCCTAAAACCATCCTGACCCTCTATCTTCGAGTGACATCCGTAGGTCGAATTAATAAAAAGGATTGGGCATAACTTTTTGCAAGTTTTGCGAAATCTGAGCTAAGGCGACCCTAGTTTTATTCAATTTGGGAGGCCGACAATCTGGGCCTTTACTGCTTTGGTTGGTTAACTTGAGAAAAATTTGTACAAAAACTTTATTTTATCCACGTTCATAGGAATACCTTTTGCACGATATGATTAGGTAGGTAGGTACGACATTTTTTATGACTGGCACAATTACCAATTACCACAGGGCAATCCTTAGAAAAAGTAACATTATGTCAAATCACATACTTGGATCCTTGATTACTAGGTACAAACGCGTGCTGACTAAAACAGTAAAATAATGTTTTCTGTTAAGCAACAATTTATTTCAGTATTAAATTACGAACTAATTAGGTAGGTAACACTAATTAACATCAAAGCCAACAAAACTTCAATTTTGATATTGCTTTTAGTTAACCATTCGTGTTTGTAACAAAACCAGTGAAGTTTATTTTAACCTAAAATCGTCTAATTTGTGTCCAACAGCTTTGAAGATATTTTCCACAGTGCAAGGATTTTCTGAAAGGAATTAGTATTTTAGAAAATAATTGTCATTACATTATAACGTTTAATAAACTAAAAAAAATGCTAAAACAATGGTGCTCAATAATAATAAATGTATTTGTATTAAGTATGCGGTTTTGCAAGGTTTTAGGTATTTATGCCATTTTAACTCATTATATTTGTCTCATATTTGTTGGTGAAAGTAACAGTTATACTTTCACCATTTTAAAGTGAGTCTCTACTTATGACACCTGTGTGTGGAGACTCATTTTAAAAGGATGCCAACGATTGTAATTTCACCATGTAGTTACGAGTAGGTAGTAAAAATGCTTACCCATATCAAACCATTCGTCTTTATACCCTGCGTCTAGCCTTGCAGAACGAACTGCTTCTCGTATGGCGTGTATTATCACGGTTGCTAGACAAAATGCTGGTTCACCAGTTGCTGTAAGAATAGAAGAGAAAAAGGAATAAGTTAGTAATCACTTTATTAGTTTAGTCATATTATTATAATCATGTTGGTGTTTGATCATTTACAAAAATTTAATTCTTGTTGAGTTTATTGTTTCCCAGTGTTTAGTTTGATGAATGCTGTCTAAATATAGGTACTCGTGCATAGTAACAATGTGACGCGCCCCGCGACGCATCGACAGCCCTAGCACCCAGCACGGAGATTTTGACAACCCTACGGCTGCGCGGCCGCACGCCGCACGGACCGAGCTAATATATGAGACGGCGGCGACCGCGGGCGCCTAGTATTCGCTTCGCATCGCTCGCACGNTAAACTTAGTCAGTGAAACTAGAATAAGTAAAACTATTGTGGAACCTGAATTATAAGTGCCATTGTGTTATTGATTGTGTGTTTCCTTGGTCGAATATCCCTGTAGGCATCCTGGATAGGTACACATCCCTCATCGCAGAAGGCGAACTGGGACTTAGTACTAAACAGCGGGGTGTCAGACTGAGCTAGCTAAGACGCCCCGTTGCAACAATATAAAACAATAGGTAACCCTATTGGTAATGCATTTCTCACGTAATTCGCCGATATAAATGTATTCGTACACTTTTACAACGTTACCACAGTTCGGATGCGACCCGGAATAATAATGAACTACTTCCCTAATAAAATGACTACGGTCCCATTAGGTTTATAAAACGAATCCGAACCGAAGAATAATGAAAAGGAACGAACTTTATAGGATTACGACACCATTTGTAAGTTATTCCTAAGTGCAATGGAAGTATCCATTTCGCACTAAGACTTAAACGATGCAATTCAAAAACTAGGTAACTGTTTTACTACTCCAACGTCTCTTCACAACAGGGAATAACTGACCTTTAGATTGAAGAACTCCAAAATCATTTCTACTATTCCTCTGAAAATATATCCTCAAGTCCGCTGGTATGTCTTTAATGCCAGGAGGTTTGTATGTCCAAGTGCGATCGGTTAACAGATCTCCAGAAGAATCGTCATAAACAAGATGTTCTGAAGTCCAATAGCCCAAGCCCATGGCGAACGAACCTTCGATCTAAGAGAAATAAAAATAAATCACAATGTGTCTTGATCATGATTAATTTATTACTTGAAAAATGAAAATATCTGCCTTGACATAACTTTTAGGGTCCGGGTCTCAAACTTTAGATAGTAGGTATATCATTTATAATAACAAAATTTTCAAGTACGAATGAGTATAGGCAAATGTGTAAAAATACTGACTTGTCCAACATCAATTTCTGGATTCAAACTCCTGCCAGTATCCTCGAGTAAATCGACTCTTCTCACATCTTGGTTTCCAGTCAAAATGTCAATTTCTACTTCCAAAGCGCATACAGCATAAATATCGTATTTTTTTAACTCTCCACCATTATTAAAACAATAAGATTGTTGTAAATTAATGCCCGACTCGTATGCTTTTTGAACTATCTCTTCCCATGATGCATTTGGCATATTTTTCTTGATAGGTTCTAGTGCTTTTGCAATTAATTCACATGCTTTCATTGTAGACAGTGCTATACAGTCACTCCCAATACTACCACCGGTTACCATAGCGTTTGGTGTGATAGTGCTTGAACTAGGTTTAACACTGACTTTTTCAAGAGGCACTCCCAAAACGTAAGCACACACTTGGGCTGCTTTAGTATTAATGCCTTGACCCATTTCTATACCACTGTGTGTAATAGCAACAGTACCATCAGCGTGAAAAATAGAAACTAACGAGTAGAAAGGTCCAAAATACTCTAGTTCATACGTTAGTGGGACCAGCTTCAGTCCTCTCTTTCTCCATCGATTTTGATCATTAAAAGTTTTAATTTCTTCGGTTCTTTCATCAAAGTTGGAAGATTTTTTTAGTTGTTCAATCATATCCGGAATCATTTTGTCTTTTGCATCAATGTTCAATAACCTAACGTCATTTGAATCTTTTTTAACAGTAAAAGCTATTTGTTCCATCATATTTTCTATCATTGCTACACCTTCAGTTGAACCTGTAATAAAAATAAAATGTTAATATAAGAAATTAAGTAAGGCTTTTAAATGCTAAACATTTCCATTAAAAAGCCATACATACATGGGGCTCTACAATATGTTGTTGATGGTGTATCAGTTATGACACTGTTTCCCTCCATGTACCAACTTTTTGAATCATAACCGGCTTTAAAGAATTGTATTAAGAGATAAGTCATATTTTCATTGAATGAAATACCGCTATCTGAATACATCACGTTTTTCAAATATTGGATTTTTCCATCGTCATCAACGCCTATCTAAAAAAAGAAATGTAGATTAAGTCCCATAGTAGGTACACTTTAATATCTTTAATTATTATTTGTTGATATTCTAAGTATTTGTTCATTAATTACCTCATATTTACAATTTGATGATGCACGTTTTCCTACGGATTTCATATTAGTTTCTACAGGTAAAATAAATCTGCACGGTTTCCCTTGAAGATGTGAAACAATTGCAGCAGCACAGGCAATGTGCGTAGCCCGTGTTACCTTTGCACCATAAGCTCCACCTAATCGACGAACGACTACATTTACTCTAAAAATAAATAAAAAATAATAATTAATACGCCTTATTTTATTTCATTTACGACGTAAGATTTATGTTTTAAGTAGCCAGCTAGGTATATCATTGTAACAAACTTACTTATTTACTGAAATGTTAAGGCATTTAGCAATGGCCACATTAGTTAAATCCAGCCATTGTGTAGCAGCATATACGTCCATTCCATCTTCACTAGGAATGACAACACTAGTTTGAGTTTCCATTTGAAAATGATATTGGGAACCTAACGTAAATTCTCCTTTGATAACATGTTTTACATTTTTCCCGATATTTTCAGGTTGAATAACAATATCTTTATGTATTCTTGCCTCTGAGTCATTGGATTTTAAAACATCTTTAATAGTTATTAGAGGTTTTCTATTGGTCGCTGATTTATATTTTACTTTGACTAGTTCAGCAGCTTTGACTGCTGTTTTTTCTCTTTCGGCAACAATGATAGCAGCAGGTTGACCAAAATATTTAACTTCATTCGTGCATAAAACTTCCTCTACACCAGCTAAAAGTGGAATGATCGGAGGGGTAAAGTTATTTATTCCAGGTATGTCTTTGGCCGAATATAATTTGATGACTCCCGGTAATTTCTGTAATCAGTAAGCGAATTTGTATGTATTCATGGTACAAAAAATTTGATGCCTAGGGTATAATTTTGATAGATGTTATAACGCTTGTGAATATTGAATATTGATTTATACTTACTGACGCCTCTGAAATGTCAAATCCTTCAATGATACTTCCAGGTGGAGCGTTGGCTTTTACGAACGCACCAAAAACTTCATTATTTTGCCTTGGAAGGTCATTGGCAAATATGGCCTCTCCACTACACTGTACTAAGCCTTCCATTTTAGGTATTGGTTGATTAACAGGCCAAACGGTTTTATCAGTGTCATATATTTGGGTTCCATGAGACGTAGATCGTTTCATTGCTTCTCCCCCTGATATGTATTTTGGATTTACTTTATCTTTTGGGCATAAGAATAGTATTGCCTGAAAAGATTCAAATTATTTATGTAGTAACTGCTAGGTATGCTTTTATTTTGTTGGAGGGATATTAGGGTCTGATAGCAAATTTTTTTTTTATCCACAACGAGGAAGCTTTGGCCTGTATCTCACCTGATGGTAAGTGACGATCAGGCCGAAGGTGGAAGCGAGCTTCACCCGGAATCCTCACCCACGGAGGAACTGGCTATCTTACCTCTAACTGCCGGAACACAACAATGCTGTTAACATTGTTGTTATGGCGACAGATTTAGGTAAGATGGTGGTAGCTAGCCAGGCGGACTTAGAACAAGCCCTACCACCAACCAAACCGAACAGAAAAATCTGCCCCCACTGGGAATTGAACCCGGGACCTCTGCGTCTGAAGCAGGTGGTCTTACCACTAGACCACAGAGGCGGTTACCTACAATTTTGAACTCTATCATAATGTGACAAAACTTACTTTATAAAAAAGGGTCACTGCTAACATACGTCTGTAATCAGAAGAAGGCTCCGGTGGAAAGTCTTCAGGAACTACTTCGTCGTAAACCGTCTTCAAAGCTAGTTGTAAAGTTTCTTCTTCGTAAAGATCTTTCCCAACTAATATTGCTTCAGTTTTCGAAGCGTGTATAAAAGTTTTGGAAATGTTTCCATAGACTATTCTGGCTCTTTTGACTTTGCTTGAATTAGGTTCACATTGAAATAGGAAACCAGCATTGACGACTGCGTGTGCGTTTTGAGATCTTGGCATAATCTGGAATTTGATGGAATTCATTTATTATGGACGAGTGAAGTAACTTTTAAGACGATAAATCATTATATTTTTAATAAAAATATTACAGAACACGTCTACCTTGAATGTTTTTACAGCACAGTACTGAGAGAGCGGCGGCAAACTTATGGAAAGTATTATCTTCCCTTTCATCTCGCTTGTCAAAAACTCAGGAAAAGTTACCGTTGTTTGTTTTCCATTTCCTTGCGCTATTAAAAGTCAACAAAGGATTTGTCTTCAGAAAACTATTTTACGTTACCAGCAAATAATATTTTCAGAAGATTTATTGCTTCAAGGTTGTATTTTAAGTAAAGTAGATTGTGTAAATAAATAACTGTTAGGTAATAAAAATAAGCCTATTATTATTATTCAACCATTTCTCTCAAAAATAACTAAAGAAAAGCGTTTTCAGATCTATAAATAAATAAAGAGATCAAAAATAGGTGTCAAAAGAAACGAGACGACGAGATCATATTAGTTCAGGATAAAGATCAAAGCAAATATCTCAGTTAAAAAGTAGCAAAAGTAAATTACCTATAGTAATCATAGCTCCAACGGTTTCAAATAGCAGAAACAAGTCCGATGGAAACTCATTATTTTGATACTTCAAGTGTAAATTTCCACCGATAGTTCCAATCTGTGAAAAGACAATAATAATCATCACGTAATATTTTTTACCACTGGCAATTTCAAGTCAATGAAACTTAGGATTCTGATAAAGGTTGGGCAATTAATTTAAGATGCTGCGGAAAGACGTTTCTCAGAGATCTTGTTTCCACATTATTTTTGTAATATCTTAGTTATTGGAGACACCACAGACAATGTTATTAATTGCTGCCTTATTATTACTTTATAATTATTTAACTCAGAATTACTTACATTTCGAACCGGCAAATGAGCAACTAAATCCATGTGATCATAAAGCTGTTTCAAATATAAGAAGTCTTGGCTATCAGTAGAAAACTTTATGAACAAATTCATCATGTCTGACAGTGTTATCCCAGCGCCCAGTACAAGATTAACATCAACGTAGTAATCTTTCAGTTCTTTTACATTGAATATGTCTATGACATTCTTCGGGTACTTAGACACGTGGTACACTCCTGAAAATTAAATTTTACTTTCATATTCAAATCTTCCAAGAAGCTACAAAAATGAAGAAACACGTAAAGCTTCGATCATACCGTGGAGCAAAATCTAATCATACTTAGTATTATTATCATACCCTGTCCTGTGTTGCCAGCAATAAGTTTATAATCCCCGTTTTCCATTATTTTGAATATTTCTTCCAATTTGTAAACTTTGTACCATTTGTGAGTCCCACAATCTACCACGATTGTCTCAGCATCTCCTTTAGATAATATGCACCATTCTTCATTACTAATTCCATTTACATCTTTACATTTATGCTTGCAAGATTCTTTGCAGTTGACACCGCATGGTTTCAAAATAGCTAAGTCTTCTAAATCTACAATTTTGTCTAATAACTTCTGATCAGCGTCTTTGGCGAAAGATTTAAATGCATCGGCGATAGGTCGGTAACCGGTGCATCTACAAATATTGCCAGCAAAAGAGTTTTCGATTTCTTCCATTGTCATGTCTTTGCCTTTTGATTCATGTAAGCTGAAAGATGGAAAAACAAAATTGGTACCTATTTAGCATTTATATTCCCAGGATTTTACATGGTGGTATTTATTATGGTTTATTGTTACTTCTACAGTAATAAACGATAGTGTTTTATACGGATACAGATTTAATGTGTTTACGATGACGTAACCAAGTATGTATGAACATACGTTTAGTGATCGTGGGTAATTTTTTGTTAGTCCTCGTAGATTTTGTACACTCACGCTAAATATTAAATATTCAACATAGAACTCATGCACCCTTCTGCTGAAATACTCGTATGATCTGAGTAGAATTCTAGGGCAAGGCTTTTATAATAATAAAAAAATATTATGTTCTACCTGTACATATTCATAATCCATCCAGGCGTACAGAATCCGCACTGCGTGCCACCAAACTTGGCCAATCTGGTCTGGATGTCATGGTACCCTTCTGTCCTGTTCCCCACCCCCTCCACCGTCGTCACTTCCCAACCGTGGCACGAGAGGACAGAAACAAGGCACTGGAAGCAATGTTGTCTTTATTAGGACTTCAATTCAGAGTTTTCCGGAAAGTAATTAGGGCACGGTAAAGAATGCAAACCTCTTTTTGTAAAAAATATATCAGTTTGGTTAAACGTTTCGAATTTTGAGAATTTATTTATATTGGCAGTACCTAAAAATGTTGCATGACATTTCATCAGGCGCATAATTAACTAAAATTGCTGGCTCATTATGAATAGAAGTTTTTTTTTTATTAGCGGCCATGCTGTAAATCCTGGCAACACAGGAGTTGCAGCGGTGGGAACGTGAGGTGGGAATAAGCCCGTAAAAGAACACAAAAATCTTAGTCTTTCTAACTTACTTACCTGCCATTCTCTCTAAGTAAAAACTCACAATCGTAATATCTTTTAAAAATACGTACCTAAGTAATTATTCCTTACGGAAACTTACAAATTAAAATTAATTGTTATCCTAAGGTAACACAAAATATATTAAAACATAAGCGCTATAGGTAACAATATTTTTTCCCGTATATTAAGGCCTAAAACACACACAGAGCCGGAATTGGTGAAATGCCAAGCATAGTTGGTTTTGCGGTCAGAGGATTTTGCCGAGCTGATTTTCTAGATTTAAACTCGGAAAATTTAATAATGTCACTTTTGCTATTTGCGCAAGTCCCATACAATTTTCAACATTATTACGAGTAA
The DNA here is from genome assembly GCF_004193835.3 of Ostrinia furnacalis. NCBI lineage: Eukaryota > Metazoa > Arthropoda > Insecta > Lepidoptera > Crambidae > Ostrinia > Ostrinia furnacalis. Next base: position 164,820 of record NW_021137694.1, read on the forward strand.
GTGCGTCGCTCCGAATAGTTTCTGCTTTCTGTATGTGAATAACGATAAGTAAAATTTTATTAAAAAAAATAAAACCGACTCCAAAAAACCTACACTAAAACGTAGAAAAATAATTACTAATTACCTACTTATTTATTAGGACGAATTANGACATGCAATTTTTAGTTTTACAAAGATAATACGATAGAGAATAATACAAAGTAATAAAAACCACCTATTATAGGGGCATTTTTTGGAGAAATTTATCAAATAACCAAAAAAACACGAATTTAAAAGCAGATTTTTTTCAAAAAGTATAATTTTTTATTATTTGTTGGCATTTTTAGTGTATTTTATGTATTTTTATAGTATCGCCTGTTATTTAGCATTATTACTGTTTTTATTTTATCAGGATATACCTCTTACTTTAAAAGTTATTAGGTTTTCTTTACAATAAGTAATTGGAAGAAAAAAAAATCTATAAAGAATTAAAAATTATCGCAAAAATTGTTTGACCTCTTTTTTGTCGATAAAAATAGGTCTAGTTTCATATATTTTCATATGTACACTTTAACGTGACTCACACTGTAGGTATACGATAGTGGCAGATAGAATCAGTATCCAAGTAAAATATTTAGATTAGTGCGAGGGGCTAACGTGACTATTATTACTAAAATAACCTTTAAAAAAAAGTAAAAAGTATTTTATTGCCAACAAAAGGTTTAATTTAAGTAATGTACGTACATGGTAGCAATCCCGTCAGTAATAGACAGTTCTAGCGGCTGCCACTACTTACTTACTGTGCTTTTATCGCGGCAGGGAAATTTAACCTAGTCGGACTTCTGAATTTTGATTGTATTTTATTTACACCAAGTTGTTTAAATGATTTTTTATTTTGAATAGGTTCTCAAAACTTAATTACTTAAATCGAAAATTAGTTTCGAGTTTAGGAAAAAATTAAATCGCCGTTGGTGGCCTCGCGCAGTTCACAGTTGCCTTATTAAATGCCATGGTCATCCATTTAGTCTATCTTCTCCTTAAGTTTGGCACGCACTTTTTGGGACACCCTGTGTATTATTTAAATAAAGAGACCCATGAAAGAAGAAAAATATCTGCAATTTCAGCATTTCGCTTCACATTAATCATGGTCGGTGACGGTAATTTAAATTCCTGTAGATTCGCGCGCCTCGACATTTTTTTAATGTACCTATCCATCCAGGCCTGTGGGTCTAGACAAAGTGCAAATTATAATCGCAAACCAGTCGAAAAGTGGTCGAAAAGCCCCTTTTTTGTATGGAGTTTTGACGGATTCGATTTTCGATTCGATCAAAAAGTGCGTTTTGTCTAGGGGGGCTGGAATCCCGTCTATTGGCCAGATTTGTTATCTAGGTTGTATGAAATCTCCACAGATATGGATTAGAGTAGATACAGCAAGTTGATCGTCAAAGCGTGCCATTCCGATATGTCCAAATGGACATACATGGTCGAGTGATGTTCATGTNTCATTGAGGACTCTAATCGCCCCGAACGTTTTGCAATGAAATATAATATGGGATACCCTCATCCCATATTTAATTATTTCAGACTCGTCACAACTATTTATTCTGCTGATTGAATTCATTGTGAGTTTCGAAACTGTAAACTATCCCCCGGGACTACTCGACCTTCACTAGTTAGGTTTTATTGAAGGTCATAAGGTCATTTATTTTCCGCAAATAGGCTTTTACAGGTTCTTTATTACTACTTTAACCCTACCACTGCTTCGGGACAATAAATGGGCTAGTGCTGAGAAGAAGCAGCGCAAGAAACTCAGTCACCATTCAATCAAACTGTAGATCCTGGCCATAGGTTTTACCAATCGGGATTAGTTCTATTTCCTTCCATCAATTTCAATGTCATTATCATTATGGTATTAACAATACAATATTGCATTATTTTGGCAATAATAATGATGACTGGGCTACTCTTTCTGGTGTACAAGAACTCTAACATAAGGTTGGATAGTATAACTTTATGACAGGGTTTTTTATGTAAGAAAAGAATGGTTGTTAAGTTGTAAGACGAAACGTATTGGAAAACTCTATATCCGATCTTTAAGGTTCATAAAAGGAGAGATGAGGAATGTGGATGTCATATAACTGAGATATACTTACGAGGCGAAAATGAAATTGTGTAGCTTTTTGACATATTCTTATTTCTGAATTATAAACAAAACTACCGCAAATCTACAAAATCTAAAGCTGTGCCCGCGACTTCGTACGCATGAAAATAGTTTGATTAATATTTCCCCTTTTGGCAAAACATTTTTCTTTACTGCTAAAGCCTGGTCCGTGAGCACGTAGAATTTTGTCCAATGACCCCAAGCTACCCATCCTTATCGCTCGCGCGTAATTACTCGTATATTGCTGTCGCGACTGTGCAACGCGCGCCCGCAGTGATTGTGAGACAAAAATATTTTTTTCAAATCAGATCAGTAGGTAGTTCCTGAGATTAGCGCGTTCAAGCGAACAAACTTTCTTAAATAAAACAAACTTTTCAAGTTTATAATATTATGTATCTATAGATTAGATAGAAAGACATGTGACTGTACCTACATAGGTCCAGAAATTGATGAAAAATAAAATTAACATAACTGCTCTAAATGCAACTTAAAGCCTCTTGTTCACAACCCTGTGACACTGTATAGGTATAGAGGATCTACATAAGCTTGAGCGCCAATAAAAACCCAACCTGTGAAGGCCAAGTTTGCTCCAGGGGAATGTTAAAATGTCACTGAACCCGGAAAAGACTGAGTTGAAAACAGAAGGATTTGTAGCTTATAAAAAGGGTTTTTCAAAATAAAAGATGTAAAACAACTATCTAGTACGGTTCATGTTAATATTTGTAAAGCTGACAGCTGTAACTGAATTTCAGTTGAATCCTACTGTTTCTTTTTAGCACGGGCCCATATAATAAAAATAAAAATAACTTTATTGTTACTTATACAAACTTGACCTTCATTGGTTGGGTTTTTATGGCGGTCAAGCTGTAGATCCTGGCTACACAGGAGTTGCAGCGGTGGGAACGAGAGGTGGGAATAGTCCCGTTTATTGTTACTCCCCAAACCGTCTGACCAGCGTGGGGAGTGTAGGCAAAATACTCCATTTGCCTCTGGTAAATTGGAGAGGGTCGTGCTCCTGAGTGAAGACTAGATGACTAATGATGATAATTAATGATATTTTATTGTACACCACAGAAGGTACAAGAAAAAGAATGAAATACACAAAAGAGACGGCAATTAAGCGGTCTTTGTAGCTATGAAGCGATATCTTCTAGATAACTTAGGTTCAGGATAGGTAGTTGTTTAAAATAGATGAGATGTAATTCAAAGCAGTTAAAGATATATCGGGTCGTGTTTATTATGTGCTTTATAGAATCCAAATACAAACGAATGGATTTTGCATTTCCATTTCCATTGATAGTTTATTGCTTTTCAATCAAAGATGAAAATAACCATCTTTTTATTATGTTCAATTTTCCTTATACAAATTGAATATGAGGCTGTGGTATTTAGAAAGATACTGATGGAAGCATATCAAGTTAAATAATGTGGTATCATAAGTATTTGTTATAGGGACGATTTTAGAACAAAATAAAGAAGCTAGTCATACTGGAAAGAACCCTTATTTTTACGGAGAGGGTGAAGATGATTATGTTTTCTAGGAAAAAGGTGACTCTTACTTTACTATACACGATATACAGTGTGAGTCACGTTAAAGTGTACATATGAAAATATATGAAACTAGACCTATTTTTATCGACAAAAAAGAGGTCAAAAATTTCTGCGATTTTTTTTTAATTTTTTATAGATTTTTTTTCTTCCGATTACTTATTGTAAAGAAAACGTAAAAACTTTTAAACTAAGCTAAAACTTTTAAACGATCATAGCAAATGTTGTGATAGGGATATAAACATGCATTTTAAAAACATGCGTTTTACAAAGATAATACGATAGAGAATAATACAAAGTAATAAAAACCACCTGCTATATGGGCATTTTTTGGAGAAATTTATCAAATAACCAAAAAAACACGAATTTAAAAGCAGATTTTTTTCAAAAAGTATCATTTTTTATTATTTGTTGGCATTTTTTGTGTATTTTATGTATTTTTTTAGTATCGCCTGTTATTTAGCATTATTACTGTTTTTATTTTATCAGGATATACCGCTTAGTTTAAATGGTATTACGTTTTCTTTACAATAAGTAATTGGAAGAAAAAAAATTCTTTAAAAAATAAAAATAAAATCTCAAGAAATTTTTGACCTCTTTTTTGTCGATAAAAATAGGTCTAGTTTCATCTATTATCATATGTACACTTTAACGTGACTCACACTGTATACGAGACACTTATTGGTAGTCTTTGTTATTAATAACTACTTACCAAGCCTTTTCCTCAATTAATTTTAAATTGAAACAAGAATAGATGTACCAGCAGGTGCAGGGTGGGACATCCACCCATAAGGTGGACGCATGACCTCATAAAGGTAGCAAGCAGGAAGGCGCTGGATGCAGGCCGCTACCAACCGGTCAGTCTGGAAATCATTGGGGGAGGCCTATGTTCAGCAGTGGATGCCCTGTAGCTGAAATGATGATGACGATAAATAGAGTACATCCAGTAATGTTGAAAATTTCAATATGCTCACGCTCTCTGATAAAACTAAAACATGAAAAGTGTCATTTCAATGCATTTCTAACATAAACTTCACCGATGTTATAAATAACTTGGAATTTATGCATGACTGTGGCAAAAATACATTTACTTATAAATATTTACGGGTCGTTTCATTATGATATGGAAGAACAAGACATAAGTTACAGCGATTTGATCACAAATACGGGATTCAGAGTGACAAGCATTTATTAACAAAATGGCAAGTCCTATTATTTTTGCATAAAGTAAATAAGTAAGTAGGAAGGAATTTTAATCAAATGACTTTTTTTTTACTTTCTTTTTCCCAAGACACAAGTTTAAAAGGTGGATCGAAGACCTCATAAAAGTAGCAGGAAGGGCGTTGGATGCAGACAGCTACCAACCGGGCGATGTGGAAATCATTGGAGGAGACCTATGTTCAGCAGTGGACGATTTGTGTCTGAAATGATGATGATGAACTTCCTTTTTCGTCATGAACAAGTTATGAACCTAAACTAATATATCACACAATACTTACCAGAGTATTACTCTATGAGAGTTCTTTTTCTCTTCTTGATTAATTCTTGGTCGTTTTTCATGCTACTTATTAAAGGCTTCGCGGATTCCTTTACTTACATGGTAGGGTTAAAAATACGCTACGAAAAAATGTTGTATACTGCTATATAAAAATTATTAAAATAATCCCTAGAATATCTACCAAAACAGCTTCAAAATCTTGAACTGGGTACTTATAAATAAAGCAAAAAAAAAAGAACATTAATAATATTTCAAATAAGCCCGCAAAAGCGTGTATCTTGAGCCACACAAAAAAAACTGGTGTTTATAAATATTACGTTGCTTCGGTTCGTCTCGGACATTTCTCAATCTGTCCACGTGCTGCCATACAGCAATGCGCCCATTTATTTGTTGGACTGCAACATCACATAAATAAAACAAATCGGACGAGTTTTTTCGATAAATGACTGTGTTGGACATGTGTAGCACGTAATAATTTAAGATGAAAAGATTTTACACGTATATGAATTGTACTATCATTAGTCTAAGCCTATGTTTTGGGTAATAAACATTTAATTTACTAGCGGCCGCCCGCGACTTCGTACGCGTGGACCTGGTTTTACCCCATATTTCGTACAATCTTTTGTTTGATATTATGTTGATAGATGGCGTTTCACGGCTTCCCCCGCAGGATATTTTACGAACGTCAAAAACAGCAGTTTGTCCAGCGCTGTAGATTTTAACCAATGGCGATAGATGGCGCTTTTTAGACACGTCTTATTTATTGAAACCTATTTGTCACATATCGTCATAAATTATAGCCTATATGTTAATCTGGGTTATGAACAATAATACTGTAAAGTTTCAACAAAATCCGTTCAGTAGTTTTTACGTGAAAGAGTAACAAACATCCAGACATCATGACATCCAGACATCCAAACTTTCGCATTTGTAATATTAGTAGGATATTAGTAGGATACTGTAAAGTTTCAACAAAATCCGTTCAGTAGTTTTTGCGTGAAAGAGTAACAAACATCCAGACATCATGACATCCAGACATCCAAACTTTCGCATTAATAATATTAGTAGGAAGTAGGATTTAAAATATCAAAAGTCAAAAAGACTGCAGTTTTCATCTGATACTGATTTTAAGAATCGAATGACATATTTTGTGCACCAATAGGCTGAGACTGAAAGTCAAAATTATATTATGTAATTACAAATAAGTAACTAAATGACGTCCACTGCTGGACAAAGGCCTCCTCCAAGGGTTTCCATAACGACCGGTCTTGCGTTGCCCGCATCCAGGCTCTTCCCGCGACCTTCACTAGTAGGCCTAAGATGCGCGCGATGATAACTTTTATCAACGTCAAAATGTATGGGCAAAATCGATAAAATGGCGTGATAACCGCTTATCGCGGCGCGCATCTTAGGCCTACAGGTCGTCGGTTCACCTCGTCCACCTCGTTGGGGGCATGCCCACACTACGTCTTCCGTCTTACGTCAATTTTATAGTTAGTAGAGTAAAATCGGGAACAAAGTAAATTTTAAACCCTTGCAACATCGTTATGGTTTATCGCCCAACAAAATTTATTAAACCTTTTTACATACCTGGGTTTACTTCCTCATAAATTTTGACGAATTTAAATCACAAGTTCCGGGATGTTGTATTAATTTTATCTGTTCTCCATGAAAATAATGGGTGTTCTTATTTTTCGGAACACGAATACTTACCTACTTTTCCGACTCAAAATTAATGATCCAATGAAACTTTAGTAAATTTTAATATTTAATTTCTAGTTATTGAGCCTTTTCTTAAAAATATTACTTTTTCTTAAATCTATTTTTATAAGCATTACCTGCCACTGCCAGATTACTATAGAAAATATTTATATCAAATCTTATGTTATGTGATTACTTTAGAGTGATTCTTGCATAATGAATAATTAACGTACTAAATTAGGATTTTTTAATTTAAGTAGCTCTAAAGTCAAATATCGTAAAGCTGTCCTTGTGTCAAAGATTCAATAAGCCTTTGTGAGTGACATGAGCTTAACTGAAATTATAGAACTTTAAAGCCAAGTCATTGAACTCTATCAAACTATACCCGTATCAAACAAAAGCTTCGACTAGTCTAGGGGACAGTCATAAACAAAAACGTAGAAACACCACAACAGAATACAAATATTGGCTGAAAAATCAACCCTATTCCATTGACATATAATACTACAGTATTCAGCTTGCCATGCTATCGTTTTTATGAGAAAGTACTTAATTATGCAGCAATAAAAACAGAAGACAATCGCATCATTTTGATGGTGGCAATAAATAATGCACCAGACACGATGGTGAATGGAGACCATAAAACTGTAAGAGAAGCAATATTTTGTTCCGAACTTAGATTTTTTCGTCTATCAATTATTATGTGTCATCTTAGATTTATATTCTTTAATCTATACATAATAAATATGTAGAGAGGTCAATTCTGTACATGAAATATATTTTAAAAATAACTATCAGGGGATGATTAGTGATCGATACTGATGCCAAAAATGCAATCAGTAAAATTTTTGTCTGTCTGTCTGTCCGTCTGTATGTTCCTTATAGAAACAAAAAATACTTGACGGATTTTTACATAACTTGGTACAATTATTATTCATACTCCTAGGCAGGTTATAGTATACTTAGGAATTCCCACGGGAACAGGAATTAGCGGGAAAAAATATTTGTATGAAAAAATCTAAACCGCGTAAGATAGATGAAGGGGGTAAAATGGGATCCACGTACGAAGTCGCTGGCGGCCGCTAGTCTTTAATATAAAAATTTCGTGCTTGTTTGTCTCTGTAAAATTCTAAAATTTTGGTTAGGAAATGCATAAGTCAGAGAAGGTTTAAGGTCATAGCAGACTTATCAACTCTGAAAGGAATCAACACCGTATCGCCAATCGCGCGCTGTCGAGACGAGGCGTTTACTTTACGCTGCGGATAAGTGTGCGTTGCGGTATGGAGTTTCTTACAGAATACTGACCGCCTCGAGTTGATACGGTTATACGATCCCTTTCCGGGTTAATAAAAAATGTTCTACGTCCTTTAAACGGTGAGAAACGGTTTTTATAAAAGAAAAATATGCCGATACGAAGTTCGCCGGGTCGCTAGTTCTAAATGTTTTCATATGCATTTCTATAAATATTAGTAGTAGTAGTAGATACCTACTTAGTATATTTTGTGAAACGCACATATTTTGGTACCCACTCTCCCGGTCTATATGTACACAATAGAGCGTATTAACAAAAACTGCCTCCTCCAGCAATTTGCTGAAGTGCGCTGCCATCAGTCCTGTAACAATCAGGGATCGACAACCCTGGCTTATACGGCCAGTACTCTGGACTGGCTGAAATAGCAGCGTGCCAGTTACATTTAAAAGTGAAAAGAATTACTCACTACAATTGACACGTTCGAAATAAATGTTTTTTTTTTACTTTTATGGCCAGCTACTCTTAAATAATGTAGAATTCTACCTCTATTTTTTGGAGAAAAAAAGAATGTTTTACTGAAAAGCTTTATTTTGTGCAATAGAAACGAAAACCTTTTTGGTTGAATTTTAATTCTAGATAGAGTCTAAAACTATGTTGGCTTACGTTTATGACTTATGTTGCTACAACTAATGCCTCAGTTATTTTTTTAAACACAAATTTTTCATTCAATCTGTTTCCATATTTGCCCCATTTCATTACAGTATCTTTTTTGACTACAAATCAAAATATTTTATAACTTTAACTAATATCAAATAAACTCTTCGAACTTTACAGAACTTAGTAGGTGTTAAAATACACCAGCTATTTATTAAACTACTGTAATATTATTTAAGTCTAGTCCAATTTTGTTAAGTTTTTCTAACTTTAACATTAAGTTATCTAACGTGTACGTTTCGTGCCGACGCCATTTTTCGTAAATTGTGTTCGCCAACTTTTTAGGGATCACTCGGTAGGGCTCAACCTAGTTCAACCCCAAGAGGATTGGTGAAGTTTGATTGGCAATTTATGAATACATTTTTTTTGGCTCTGGAACGAACTGTCGTTTCATAATTCAATACCTAGTATTTTTGATAAGTATTGTGATTCTTTTGCATTTGGCCCTAAAAGTCTTAGTAGTTGGTACATACATATTTGAGACTTTACAACATCATAAATGAGTCTATAAAGGCAGATACATCTCGTCAAATGAAGAACAGACGCTTCATCAAATACCCATAATAAATATAAATATTATCTCAATAAAGGACGTAACACACAACCCGGAAATGGATAGTAACCTTTCAACTCGAGGCGGTTTGAAACTCCATACTGCAACGTCCACTTACCTTATTATCCGTACCACCATAACGTAAACGCCTCGCCTACGATAAGTACGGTGTTGATCCCTTTCCGAGATGAAGTCTTCTATGACCTTAAACCTCAACATTAACTTTTACCGAATAGTACCTTTACAGCACATCCTATTCTTAGTCCTTTTGCTCGCTTGCAATCGACTAAATAAGTTGTTGATACTTATCGGCAACTTAGCTATCTCCCAGTTAGGCACAGCTTATCTAGTAAGCACTTAAATAGAAGTCTTTATGTACCTACAGGCTACCATTTTAATATTGCGAAAAACTCCGTGTTTCCCTCGCATCCACTTTTACTTTATATTACACAAGTTTGCTGCTCATTATTCTGCCCGCGCCTCGACGAGGTCAATTTACCGACACAAATGGTGAAAGGTCAAATTTTCATCGAAAACAGACTTTATTACGATATATTTCGACAAAAGCTCAAAAACGTAACAGTAATCGAAGTAAAATTGCCGAAGAAAGGAGAAAAACACCAAAAAATATTTCTTTTAACGTGTACTTTACACAGAGAACGAAAAATACATGAGTGTTCTTTTTTTCAATTCTTTCATTAATCTTAAAATTGCTACAAATATTATAGTTATTTTACTTTTTTCACTTCGCACAATGTTTTCTATGAAGCTCAAGAGTCATATTTTTTAAGTTCACAAACCCTTAAAACAATTTCAAGAATAATAAAACATTAATAAAAATGCACTCCTCGAAATAACCAAGTCCGTAGGTATAACAAAACGGAACAAACAACATTTGTATGAGAAATGCCCAATATCAGTTAAGCTTTATGTTGCGAGAGAGATAATCATCAATTTCAATGCATAGAGAATAGAAAAAAAAAGAAAAGCGCGCGCGTTTTCATAAATTTTTGACAAACTGCACTAACTTTTTTTACTTTATGGCTCGTGGAAATTTTGCGGCCAGTAGTTTTTAAAGTTTTAAACAAAAAGTATTTGCGCTAGTATTTTAGAATTTCATGGAGTATTTTTGGAGCGTAAGTAAACTGAATTAACATTCTTGAAGTGAGTACTAGATTTTTGTGTTTCTAGAACTAAATTCGCAAGTTAGATGTGTGTCGTGGTTTCTATTAAAACTTGAGCAGTTGCAGCTTGATTCAATTTAGGTTAATGTCAAATTGTTTCGTGGAAATCACTGAGGTGAACTATTTTGTAGTTCCTGGATTTGCATTCACTCTTAGTAGACATTCTACATCTTGTAACTTTTAAGGTATTTGTTGCCATGTGGATACTTACAGTAAAAAAAATGTCCTAAAGGCTAAAGACGTATTAATTCGTATTACGTAACTGTAATAAAATTACATTTTCGGTTAGGTACTCGGAATTCGGAAACTAAGTTATATTAATATGTTAATCGCGTTTTGAATATACATTAAAATTAAATTTAAAATAAAATTTAATACCGTCTACTTTATTTTCAGTTTGGCCCTAAGGTTGACTGGAGGAAAATGCCGAGAGGCATTAAGTCCGCCTTATGTACAATAAGTTATGTGCATTTAAGTTTAAATAAATAAAAAAAATATTGATTCTTATTGTTAAATGAATTAAAGAAAGAAAGAAAACTGTCATTTGGTAGCAAATCACATATCTTACTTCCCAATCATCATAATTATTTTCAGCCATAGGACGTCCACTGCTGAACATAGGCCTCCCCCAATGATTTCCATAATGAACGATTGGCAGCAGCCTGCACCCAGCGCCCTCCTGCTACCTTTGTGAGGTCGTCGGTCCACCTTGTCACCTTCCAATGGAACATTATAACTAAAGTTCATTTGTTTAGAATCGTTTAAATAAATATTCGCAAGAAAAACCGCGGGCGAAGACTAGTGCATAAAGTGTGGAACAGCCTTGGACACAGTGCCGTAACTAGGGCGGTGCCAGCGGTGCCCAGGCACAGGGCGCAGACCCTGGAGGGGCGCAGAAATGACCAGACCAAGCATTATTCAAGGGCGCAGTTTTGAAAGCTCGCACCGGGCGCATAAAAGGCTAGTTACAGCACTGCTTGGACATCAATTCACACAATCGCATCCCATTCGAGCTGATAACCTGGCCAGCATCGCATTCGTTCGCACCTGCTAAGCGCTTGAAATAAAATGAAGCTGGGCTGGGCGCCGCAATGGCGTATGATTCAGTAGGCTTATTTAGACCTAATTCATATACAGCGTGTTAATGAAAAAGCGCAAAACCTGAAATTAGTTTGTTCGGAATCGAGAGTAGCATCGATTCCACTAATAAAAAATTAACAAAACCAAAAAAATATTTTCATTACGTCGTGTTACTTAACTCTATTATCAGAGGTGAATGAACAACGAGTATCTACGTTAACTACTAACCTACTCATAGGCGTGCGTGCCTTGCAATCAGCGTATGAAAGGTCAATACGTTTCCAGAAATGCGTAAAGAAGAGATAAAAAGTCCGCGGGGCGAAAACAAAAAGAGTGAATATCTTCGTAAATAATCCGCGAATATTAATTTGAATAATTTACATAATTCTTTTATAATAAAAATAAGTTGGGGTGTCTTGAGGTTTTGCGCTTTTTAATTAACACGTTGTAGATATCAAACTGTAGATCCTGGCTACATAGAAGTTGCAGAGCTGCATCGGTGGGAACGAGAGGTGAATAGTCCCATAACTAGCAATCCTTTCGGCGTCATCATCATCGGGTTTTTGAGTCTTGTCTGTAGGAGAGAGCAAAAAGGATTTGGCTTATACTCCCCCGCTATCCAGACGGGTTCGGTTCGCATTTGTCCCTTAGTCCCCTTTGTTATATCCAGGGGAAGAGTGTGAGAGGTCCAACTCTAATCGGAACCATTTTTCTAAATCAACTATGATATTGAGGGAAAAGTTCCTAACAACCTTTTAAAATGTTTGAATAGCATTAAAATCTCCTATAGCAGAATTGTAAAAAACCAACACTATTTTATTAATTGAGTGATGTAGAGCAAATGTAAAATCTACACTAATATTATAAAGAGGAAAACTTTGTTTGTTTGTTTGTAATGAATAGGCTCAAAAACTACTGGACTCGGCATCAAATAAATCGCACTTCCCGCAACAAGCACTTCTCAAACGTATGCATCCCCACTTCCCACCAACATTGATTCCATTTGAAAACCTAGATCTAAACTTGATTTCATTAAAGGAAAGGTTTTTACCCCAAAAATGTGTTTTTAGAAGGATCCAGAGTCACTTCTTCAAAAAATAGGTAATTACGCTTGAGCCAACTTTTATGGCTATAAAACTGTTAAGTTAGGATTAATCGCTATCCATCTGTTAAAGAGGACACGTGTGATCATTATTTGGTTTATTAACCATAAAATTTGGTCTAATTGATCCCAGAGGTGAGCCCAAAGTGAGGTCTTTTTTCAGGTCATATTGGTATATGTTAATCATTTATTAAGAAATTAAATGTGTTTTTCTTTAAGGATATTTATTGGGCTTTCAAATAACACCAATATTGTTGGGGCACCATGATTGTGTCAGAAGAAAATCTTTAAAGTTCACGTCGCGGAAGGTGCGGTTTATTTGATGTTGAGTGTATGTAGATAATGTAGTCCACGCGCGCGAAGCCGCGGGCGGAAAGCTAGTAGATTTATAAAATCCAACCTAAAGAAACAAAACAAATAATAGATTTTGAATGTTGAAGCCACGTAACTACTGTTCATCTCTACATTATGCACTGAAGTGTGATTCATTGGTGTTAGGTATTTTTGTAAAGTACATTCAGAATCAGAGTGGCTAAATAAAGTTGTCAGAACACGCACTCTCGTGAAGGGAGACTAATTAGATACTTTCGAAGAATCATTGCTCGCGGTAGAATTTAAGTAATTAGCATTTTCACGTTGTAGAGCGCTATTCAATTTTCAGTGGTGCATGTTTATACTCTAAAAGCGAAAGAAAGAATTAATCATGGGCATACATATTTTCTAAGTACCTATTTTAAATTAAGCAATTTCAGCGTTCCTCAAAATATTAAGGTCAGATTAATTCTAAAAATCCCAAAAATATATTTTAATACAAACCAAACAAATGGACGTTATCCATTGATATTATTTTAATTCAATTAATAATTTAACTAAACGAATTCTTTTAGTAACCGCAAGAAAAGTACCTTTCTAAAAATTATAGAAATTATGGTCATAAATAAATAAGTAAATAATTTTTATGAATCAAATTGCACAAATGTTATCTAATTGAATTTTTATTATCATGTTGCGTCTTCTTTAAATAAAAGTCAAGCTGGACAAAATTAATAAAACCTATCAATTCCGGCGTCCGTACCGCGAGTGCTTCAGTTACGATTTCGCGCGTGCCCGCACTCCCGATCAGGCAATTTGCATTGTGGCAGAACGATTATTTGACTTACTTTTATCTTTTTATTCAATCATTCGGATACCTTTTCCTGAGTTATTTTTGGGTGCCCTACCTGCAACAACCAAGGATGTATGAAAAACTCAAAAACAATTGGACAAAGCCAAGTTGTAAAAAAATGAAAGGAAATTAATGTTGCCTTTTAAACTTTAAAGGATTTGCCACACTGGATGCATTCTTTGATCTGGGGCTTAGTGTAAGTTTCCATCAAACGCATTCGACATCGACTGCGTTATAAATATGTATGAAATTTTAGTTTAGTTTAGTTCAGTCATACATTTAATGACACTTTTTTACGCAGTCACTTAACTAGTGAAGACGTTTTGATGTAAACTCAAACTAAGCCCTCTGATCGTGAAGAACGCAAACCGCACCGCTGGCAGATTGTCTTGCCCGGACCGCTGAGCAATTGGTAAAAGAAAATACTTTATTAACACAAAAACTTGATCGAAGACAAAAACGCTGTCAACGTCACACCGCACATTGATCGCTAATTCGAATGTCAAATCGATTTCAAGGCATCGATGCGACGCTTCTTATAATCGAGAAGGCAATAAGGCCACACCTCGTTACCAAAACCTTAGTTTAAAAAAAAACAAAATCACTTTCCCGCCAAGAAGTTCCATATCACGTTAATTCGAATGTCAAATCGATTTCAAGGCATCGATACGACGCTTCTTATAATCGAGAAGCCATTGAGGCCACACATCGTTACCAAAACCTTGTTAAATTTTTTAAAACAAAAAAAATATTCACTTTCCCGCCAAGAAGTCCATATCACGTTAATTCGGATATCAAATCGATTTCAAGGCATCGATACGACGCTTCTTATAATCGAGAAGGCATTAAGGCGCGCCAATCGCTGCGGGGTGATTGGAATTGTTTACGGCCGTTTGCGGCTTACGACTTTGCGTAAAATGTTTTACAACTTAGTGTTCGGTAGATGAGGGGCCAAGTTGATCTTACCACAAATATTTGCGGTCTCATTTTCCAAAGACAAAGGCCTCCCATGAGTATACACAAAGTCCTGCGTTGCTGAAATCCAGGAGCTTCCTGCTACCTTCACCAGGTCGTCGATCCACCGAGCGGTAAGTCTGCCTACACTACGTTTTTCAGTCCGTGGTCACCAATAATAATTAAACAAGTTTAAATAAAACAGCTCATACAAACTCTTAACAGCAAATTGGCCTTTTTAGGATACATTTATACCTACAAGGAACAAATTAAGTAACTAACAAAAAAAAAATGTGGGAAACAATTTTCAGGCCTCCAGACAGGAATTGTAACATTCGCCTATGCCCTTCTGCTTAATTTAGTTAATTAGAAAAGTCAACTGTTTTTTTCAAAGCACACAGCATCCTTGTTGGAAAAATAGCTGTTAATTAAGTTGACATTCTAAACTTGTATAGTAGTTTGATCCTTGACCCAGTAACCAGGTAAGGATGAGCGTGGGCGTTCCACCTTCGTTCCAGATCCACCTTCCCCTCATTTGCTAGCGTAGTTGGAAGCGTGGGTGGATGAAATAAAACGTATGATAATGTATCAGTAAGTTCATTGTGGTACGTGTGTGTTTTTATGAGGTTCTTTTGCTTATATTTTGCTGGAGCATATTTTTGCGCGGGAATAAACGATCGCTCAAAGTAGGTAATATAAATCTGACACTGAATTTGACAAATGATTAGATAAAAGCCATAGAAAAATGTGTATTTTAAAGCGAGCATAATAAAATCAAATTGTAAGGGCTTGTTCCCATGAAGACATCCGGTTTATTGCTGGAACTGATTTTTGCAGAATCTCTTTTAGTTTATAAATTATGTATTTCATCCCGTATACAGTGTCCAGGTAGCAGGAAGGCGCTGGCCGCAGGCCGCTACCAACCGGGCAACATGGAAAGCATTGGGGGAGGCCTATGTTCAGCAGTGAACGTCCTATGGCTGAGATGATGATGATGATGTAGTTTACCGTAAAAAACCAATCCATATCGTGTGAACACACATTATTGTGCGTCCAGTTTTGCAGGATTCTACATTATTGGATCCCGCAAACCTGGATTGCCGTGGGAACGAGCCATTTTAACACATTTTTAAGTTGCACCATAGTAGTATTGTCACTTGGCTCTTCCTCTACCACACCGACACCACTTTTTAGTGCTTTCAAATATCTATTGAGTGTTTTATGAAATATCGTTTTACGGTTTTCAATACACTAGGGTCTATTGCAAACAGATCATAAATCGGAAAGCTTCGGGAAGTTCGCTGTATTTTCAGCAATTTTAATTTATATTGATTGCTTTTATAATATTAGGCTGCATCGTTTTATTAAAAATGTCTGAAAGATATTAATTTTAGCTTTAAGATTGTCTTTTTACTCCTCAAAATAGTCTTAATTTTCGGTACCATTTTTGTACTAAAATTTCTGAAATGAACGATAAATGTAGAAAATTTCTAGCAATTTGCATTCAAAACCCTCAGTCTTTATTTAGATAAAGAAACTTAAATAAAGTAAGAATGCAAATATAAAGTTTGAAGAACGTATCGTAACTTTTATTATAATAATAAAGTATTTGGTTTGCTCTAGCTACGTTAATGTCTCGTATGTACTTACTTGTATGAATAATTTTACTTTATATTATTATACTAAAAATAAAAAGTTAAGTTTGTACGGTCATCTGACCACCAAAACTATAAAATGTTTATTCCAAAATAACACTTATAACACAATAGTTGTAATATAGGTTTCCATGCCACAAAGTTACTGTTGATGTGCTGTCCTTACGTAGATCTTATTTGAACTCTTCCACAACTTCCATGTGAATGAACCGTAATATGAAATTAGTGTTGTCTGATAGTCGATTATCTATCGATTCTATCGAAAGTGGACAGCTTTGAAAAGTTTCAAAATTTAGTATTATTTTATGATGAAGATGTGCTGCTATTCTAAACCACACTAGTGAGTGTGTTTTGAAAGTTACAAGATACCGTAGGATCACACATCATACATTGACAAGCCGATTTGAATTACTTTTTTTTAATTTCACAATAATGTTGTTACAAAAGATAGAAATAATAAGAAAAAATGTAATCTAATGAAACTTTCCTAAGCAAAGTAATGTCAACTATCTCTGTGTGATCTAAAAAATACAAACATTTGGATATATGGTTTTTAATCGATAAAATAAGTGATTAATATCGATATAGTCAACCTTTCTGCAACCCTATTCTGAAGCTTGGTGTGACCAGCAAAGTTTCATAAGATGTACCAGTGTATCACACTTAAGTTTAAAATTGAGTTTGCAACACCTTGCTTCGGAATTAAATAGAGAAACAATCCTTGTAAAGTTACATTGAACTATTTATGGTTGGGTCAGAGTTGAAAAGCCCTTGATATGTTTCATTATGCATAACTATTTCTACTCTTCTATTAATATACTAGGCCGAGGTGGCAAATATATCTTGCATTTCAATTGGATATTAGTAAAAAGTTAAGTAAGTGACTCTACATGCAATTGCATTTATTTAATTACCTACCAATTAGTTTTTTCTTATATGCATGGAACTACTTAAGTGCAATAAGGAGTGTAATGTTTCAATAATAAAGACGTTTTCCATTGCTTTGTTTTCGTTGATATTTAGAAGCTCTGAGTAAATATTTATGACAATATTTTCTTGACTGACTCCCTCATTGTAGTTTTTGTTAAGATTATTGTGAATACTATACAAGGGAAGTTTTTGGTCTACATCTCACCTGATAGATTGGTATCATGGGTATGATCACCCAGAATACTCAATCAAAGAATAACTCTACTTTCAACTGCCATCACACAGCAAAAAATTGTTGTTATGGCCACAGACTTAGGCAAGATGGTGGTAGCAAGGCGGACTTGGAACAACTAATATTAAAACGCCCACAGCATAAGGCAATAACTTAGCGATGTTATACTGGCAAGATGTTGCGAAAATACCAACATTTTTGCTGCTATATTCTTCATAGAGCCAAGGCACACGATGCGTTGCGGCGCCGCACGGCAAATATTTCGACATATCGTGCGACGCGGTGCCGCATCGCTCGTGTGCCCGCCACAGATATTTCTATGTAAGGCTGGTAAGGCTAAGAACTCACGGCGCGATTTTCACCCGCGCCCGCGGCGGTTGCGGGCCCGCAGCTTCTGTAGAATGCAGATACTTATGTAAAAAGTAATGCACAACTCACGATGCGGTTTGCGCCCGCAGCGTGCGCGGTTGTATGCGGGTCCCACGGCACCGGCGGGCAACTAGTAGAATCGCGCGGGCCGCGGTAACCGCAGTCTCTGCGGTTTGCGCCCGCTCTGCGGTTTGCGCCCGCGCGCTCTGCGATCGATTGGCGGGCGACCATTTTTTATCAGTGACTTAACTGCCCGTCTTGCAACCGCCCGTTTTGCCACGTTTGCGGGCGATGATTGGCGGTTGCGTAATTGCGCAAATAACCGCTCCCGTGAGTTTTGAAATAAAACCGCAATTACACAACCGCGGCGGCTGCGGGTGTTAATCGCGCCGTGAGTTCTTAGCCTAAGACAACGTAGCGACACCCGCTCTCCGCCGTCGCACCGACGCCGCAACGCATCGTGTGCTTTGGCTCTTACTTAACTTTAGCTCTAGAAACTCAAGTATCTTGCGATTGTAAGGTCTCTGTTATACGGGAATGGCCTGTAAAATTATATGAATACGGTTGTTTTACTACATGAAGATAAGATTAAGCACGGGTCATTTTATGAGGAGGTTGAATTTCACTTTTTATCGGTACCTCTATAAAGGAATTTATTATTGAAGGGTATAAGGTGAGTGCACTCGGGATAAAATATCTTAGAAGATCGGGCAGATATTTAATGTATTCAATTTGTAGGTTAAATCAACTTTGCAAATAAACAAATAATTATTGATTTTGATCCAATTATAGTTAGTAACAATGAATACCTACATATTATGTTTATATATCTTGATATCTTATTTATTTGTGATTTCCTGAAAATGGGAAGTAAAAAGTTTTAAAAATAATATAATTACATAAGAATATAAGTAGTTAATTAGCGTTGAAAAAAGT
This sequence comes from Ostrinia furnacalis, assembly GCF_004193835.3. Classification (NCBI taxonomy): domain Eukaryota; kingdom Metazoa; phylum Arthropoda; class Insecta; order Lepidoptera; family Crambidae; genus Ostrinia; species Ostrinia furnacalis. The sequence goes on from NW_021137694.1 coordinate 183,833, forward strand.
AGATTAAATTGGTATAATTAGGAGAAAACTGGTTTTATCGGGAAAACAGTATCATGGAAAGATACGATTTCCTATCTTCAAAAATACTAAGACTGCGAAGCTTAACTCGTAGTATATTATTTTAAGGACCTTCTCAGTTCTTCGCTCTTACAAAGGAATAAAGCAACAATATCACGATGGAAGTTGCTAAAACCGTCATTGTTCTTAATACCGTTATTTAATTCCGGTGCAAATTATATCCAGCTCTATATCAAGTCGTAACTCTGGAGTTGCAGCCATTATGGAGTCATTAAGGGAGCTCACAGACGAGCGACCGCATATTGGCTACTGCTTGCGAATAAGTCGGCGACGATCGGTCGATGGGGCAGCAAGGTTCTGGAGTGAAGGCCACGTACCGGAAAGCGCAGCGTAGGACGTCCACCCACAAAGTGGACCGACGACCTCACAAAGGTAGCAGGAAGGCGCTGGATGCAGGCCGCCACCAACCGGCCATTGTGGAAAGCATTGGGGGAGGCCTATGATCAGCAGTGGGCGTCCTGTTACTCAAATGATGATGATGATCGGCGACAGTCGCAGACGATAGATATTCAAGTAAGACGACCGTCATCGACGCATCACGAATACCGCCGATGGTCGCCGTCAATAACGTACACAGTGTCGTGACAGCGAAAGGCACGAGTCGGAGACCGTCGCCGACAGCCGTCTAAAGTCGCTGACCGTCGCCTACCACTATCGCAAGCAGTCGCCGACATAATTCGCTCGTCTGTGAGCACTTCAAGGAACTCATTGCTGGAGAACAATGTCGGCGTTTACTTGAGTATTCTGGATGTAACGTTGCCTATTGTTTTGAGTTTTTACTCCAAGACTACTTTGGAGAGTGTGCTCTTGAGATTCTCGAGCTCATACCGCCATCGCCTGCCTTTTTCTGAACGACAAGGTGTAATATAGGATAACACCACTATAATGATATACAGGGTGTCATAAAATGTAGTGTGTTCTTCTTCTCCTTTCATCTAATAATAATAAAAAAAAATAGTCATGCACCTTTTCATTTCGCGCGACAGTGACCAAAAAATGCCTAAACACAGAAATTTAAAACAATCATAACTCAAAAAATATCAAAAATCGCAGAACATAACATGGGGATGATTCGGATAGGTAACCCTAGTGATGCTCTACCTCTGGGTTTCAGCTTGACACTACTTTTTGGGACATCCTGTATGTGACATTGGCGTGGACAGGACGTTGCGATTTAAGTGGCAGTAGGCGGGACAAATAGCTCATAGAAGTGATGGCCATTGGGGTAGAAAAGTTCTCGAGTGGCGACCACGGACCGGAAGACGTCGTGTAGGCAAGCCTCTCTCACCGATTATCTGGTGATACTCACGGGAAGCACCTGGATAAAGGCAGCGCACAGGACTGGCCATTATGGAAATCCTTGGGGTAGACGTTTGTCAAGCAGTGAATGTCCTTTGGATGAAAATACCACTCACTGCACTACTAGAATGCTCAATTCAGAAACTAGGTGCACCTAGGTGTGACTAATCTTTAACACTGTAAAAAATGTTAAAAATTATCATTATTATCATCATTTCATTGTCAGTCCACTGGAACATAGGCCTCCCTCAATGATTTCCAGATTGACGGATGACCATCATCCAGTGCCTTCCTGCACTGAAAAAAATGTTTGGTTACTGCTTACACAACAAAAGTGACCACCGAACACTTTGGTTATGAGGAAAAAAATGTTGTGTAAATTAAACAAATAATTCTGTAGTGAGCTAGACTTAGTTTGGTTATAGTTAACACTTAGTTCGGTGGTCACTTTTGCTGTGTAAGCAATAACCAAACACTTTTTTCAGTGTGCAACCTTTATAAATGGCTATTATTATTTAATTATCAATTCATTACATATATCCCAACCTCTCAAAAACCTTTGCATGTACGTTTACACTCACAACTTCACGAATGAACAAATAATATTAATTCCGAGTTTTGAGTTAATTAATTTTGCGTTTACCGCCTATTTCCTTCATATGGCGCCTTTGGAAACCGGCTGGAACTCATTAGGATATTTTATTAAATTCTTTACGACACGCTCTCAATGCTGTTTGATTTATAAGGTAGTAATGAGGTACACAACCCTCTTAAACGACTTCAAAAAGAAAGAGGTTCTCAATTAAGTTAGTATTTAATTTTATTGTTTTATTTAAATAATAGGTGCGCTATTTTCACTTGTTTATTTGTAGCATTTCTTTTGACTTTGTATACCTACGAATTCAAACTAATAATAATAATAATAATAATTAATAGTGATAATGAGCTGCCGATGCAAGAGAAAGAGACGAGGAGGAAGGGATGCTTGTGGAACATCACCTTTGTTGAATACAACACCGGAATAATGTGTTAAATCAGGTAATTTTAAAGTTGTTCTAGTAATGGCTAATTCCTTTGACTTTATTTGCAGTAACTGGAAATTTACCATCACTCTTAGTGCTGGGATTTGTTTTAGAGGATATTGCCGATTCAAAGCACTTATTGCGAAAGTTAGGTGGTTATCAATGACTTTATCTGCTAGATATCTCTCTGTTTAACTCTTATGCAAGAGATGTGAAAGCAAAAGTTGTATTCCATGTGTTTTCAAATCGAATCGCCGAAATGCAATCCGAGGTATTGCATTCGTTATTTTTGCACAATTATAGGTACACTAGCTTTCCGCCCGCGGCTTCACCCGCGTGGAATTTTGTCTGTCACAGAAAAACTTTATCGCGCGCGTCCCTGTTTCAAAAACCGGGATAAAAACTATCCTATGTTCTTTCCCGGGACTCAAACTATCTCTATGCCAAATTTCATCAAAATCGGTTGCGAGGTTTAAGCGGGAAAGCGTAACAGACAGACAGACAGACAGAGTTACTTTCGCATTTATAATATTAGTTGGGATACCCATGTTTTTATGGCAAAGATATTTATTGCATTTATTCACAGAATGCATGCAAGCTGTTGTTTCTCTGCAGTACCATAAAAATATGATAAAAGGACACGTGGAATTGTGAAAATACTAGCTTTAAAGATACGGCTGCGTTCCATGTGTACCTTCAAACTCGGCGATGCGGGTATAAAATGAAACGCTGTCAATTTGTCGTGAGCCGTTAACCGTTTCGGGCTCGTTTCAGCCGTTTCACGCCAAATGTGTGCCGACAGTTCGTGAAGCCTCGGCTTTATTTCTAAATGGCTTTGGTATGTCCTAGGCCAGGTGACGTTAGACTACGTAGGGGCAATAGGGAATGGTCATAGTAGGTTTTAATTATTGAAATTCAACCAATGACAGATTTTCAGTTAGCGCTCCTGCACACGACGCCGCTACCGCGCCGCCGCCGCGCCGTCGCCGCGCCTTTGCACTGTTTATACGCGCCGCGTGAACACCGCTGCCGCGCCGCGGGCGAAATTATGCTTTGATGGCGCGGTGGATGGCGGGGCGGCGGCGGCGCGGCGCCGGTTTTACTCGGTGCGTATGAAAAGTGCAAAGACGCGGCGACGGCGCGGCGACGGCGCGGCGGCGGCGCGGTAGCGGCGTCGTGTGCAGTAGCGCTTAGTGTCAGCGGCAGTGGAAAAAGAGACTTAGTTTTTTGTTCGCAGATCAGGAAAAACAGCGCGATTGATGCACCGACGACCTGAAATTGGCAGTGACTAGAAGATGAAGTTGCTTAGGACATTCACCTACTCGATAGACTAACGGCCTCAATAAAATAGCTGGAAGCGGTTGGATTGGAAAAGCGGAAGAGTGTGTATTATGGCGTTCCTTTAGAGAGGCTTTCGTCCAGCAATGGACTGTAATTGCCTGAAATGATGAAGATAAAAACATAATTTAAGTCAACGTCTCTCAAAACGTTAATATTACCCATTCAAATCGCTTATGCTTTAACCACACCAAGGCGTGCAGATCGCCATCGCCGCACGGTGGTCTGAAAATGAAGCTCCCATACCATAGAAACTTAATGTCAGAAATTAATAAATAAAAATATGTATTGTGTTTAGTATACCTCCCTTTGTTTTACTAATATAGTATGAAGGGTATGAGTAGCTCCATGTGTGAGAAAAAAAATATTTTAATTTTTTTTGTATGGAAAATAATAATAATAATAGTCGTCATCGACACCACAAGCGGCGAGGGTAGACTCTGGTGGTGAAGAGGAGGGTTTGCCGAGTAGTGTAAGTTACCAGGTGAGTGAGCGATTGAGGANAAAAAAAAAAAAAAAAAAACATACGGGTCGAATTGAGAACCTCCTCCTTTTTTGAAGTCGGTTGAAAATAATAATCCTTTCATTTAGAAAAATAGTCATTTTGCCCACTAAAGCTAAAAAGCTTGTACCAAACAATAGGTTTAAATATTCTTATTTAGGTCTTATATAAATAGTCTAAAAAATCATCATCATCATAATTTTGTATTCACTGTAGAAGGGATGCGGCTGTCTCTAATTTTTTGTCAAACGGAAGAAATAGCCAACACGGGGAGTGACACTGACTACTGGTGAGTTTTCTTTTTGTCTCATAGTTGCCTTTTATATTATCTGTGGAAAGTTTGGAAGTGACATTGTTTTTCTCCCGAAACCACACCATACGAGATTCCGTGTAGTTGAACGGGAAGCATGGTCGATCTGTTTTAAATTTATTATTTAATGGACTTTAGTGTACAAATTTGGTGTTATTTTGTGTTCTAAAGTGCAGTGAAGTGATAAATTATAAAAAAACATTGAAATACTTCGAATTTGAGCGCGCATCGAGTGTCGAGTGGGTTGTCGTATGAACAACCCGCTTTGGACCCGGTGGCGTCTCGAAACCTGCTTACGGGCATACTTAACTCCACGGAATCCATGAAAAATCAATAGAACTAAAACACCCACGTTCTATTGATAACTATGTCAATTTTCACTCGACATTGGCAGAAATAAACCTCCCAGAGAGGTTTGGTTGCCATTAAAAAAAAAATAAAAAAATAAAATAATAATAACACACCATACGACAAAAGTAAGTAGAGTCAATGTAACTTACTGAACTCAGAAGATAGATAAGATAATATTGGCCTAATGTGGCCTACACTCTACACGCAGGCCAGACGGGTAGGTAAGGGGAGATGTGATATTATACGAGTAACTATGGAGCATGTAGATCGGGAGTTATTTTATTCTACTCTACAGGATCAACGGCAAGTTAGATAAAATACCTTTTTCATAAAGGTTACTACTTTGTTTGTCACCTGTCATCCGCTTTGCAACGGAGGGAAGTCGAACCTTAACTTCGAACTCCTCCTATGTTCTTCTGATTAATTTCGTTGCGGTTACAATGACAGTTTAACTTTCCCCCGGGAAAAACTTGACCTTCACTGGTTGGGTTTTTATTGGCGGTCAAGCTGTTGATCCCGGCTACACAGGAGTATCAGTGGTGGGAAAGAGAGGTGGGAATAGTCCCGTTAAAGTCAGATAAAAAATCGTGTAACTTACTGAGTTTACGGCAAAGGTCCTGATTTCGTTCGTAGGTGGCAGTGCCGCTCGTACAGCCACGATGCAGATCCCGCAGCCACCTTCGTGGCACATGGCCTTGGTTCCCCGTAGCTCCGCCACATTCCTGATGAACTCGTTTAGGGAAACATCTGGTCCATACTTCCCGGTCACTGTAATTTGATAATAAGTGGCATTTAATTTATGTTATTTTAAAAATCTTACCAAATTATGCTTCAGATCGCGATCACTAGGCCATTCAGTAGGCCTAAGACGCGCGCTGCGATAAGCGGTCATCACGCCATTTTATCGATTTTTCTTATACATTTTGACGTCGATAAAAGTTATCACGGCGCGCATCTTAGGCCTACAGGTCGCGCGGACTGTTATGTCATGGGCCTATGATGATCGCGCCGGCGATGGCGACCTGCACGCGTAGGTCTGGTTGAAGCTTTAGAATTATTTTCTTAAGTAAAAAATATGTAAAGTTCCTTTATGGTACTGTTCCGAAACGGGCTGCATAAAGCAGCTAAGACTTTGAAGTTTTCATACAGATCCATAACTTTCTTGAAAATATTCTAATCCTATCAATACATCAGGGATAATGTAGGATTCTAAAGGTGAAATAATTTTTCAACCCGGTCCAGAGTGCTTAGTGTGAGGCCCTCTTAAATAAAGAGGGCTGAGTGTGAGTAGACGTTTGATGTATGTAAACTCACACTCAGCGCATAGGAACCTATCAATGCAAACAAACTATCAAATCTTTCCTCATTAAATCAGTGTAGATTTCTACGTAATATTTCAGTGCTAGCGGCAGCTACATTGTTCATCCCGCTTCGGAATAGTAGTCTCGCCGTCAATTTGGAAGCTTATTCGTTCGTTTCAGCCAAATGACGTCCACTGCTGGACAAAGGCCTCCCTCAAGGATTTCCACTAAGACCCAGCCTGCGCCGCCCGCATCCAGGCTCTGACCGGCGACGTCGCTTAGCGGGAAGCTTAATATCACTCACTTGCCATATACTAAATCTTAGGTCAGGTTCTTTAGTTAGAATAATAAATTAATCCAAATAATTAATAATTTATATTAACGTCAACTCCGAGACTCCTTTGACCTTTTTCGTTATTTATTATTTTGGCCATCCATATGCATATGGCCAATTCCACTCGTTTTTTAGACTTTTTTGTTACCTAAGTTGTTTAATCATCTTAGAAAAAACAAAATGGTTAATTTTACGAACAAAAAAGCTTAATATTCTCTCGCATTCACAAATCAACAAACTGGTTTGTGCTCGTCACTCAGTTTTGTTCCCTATGTTATGTGTAATAAAGATTCTAATTAATTGTTCCTGTAAGTAGCCGCTAAAGTACAAAAATAGCTCCAACGTGACCAAACCCATTCGAATGAAATATTACCTTAAGTACGTACTTAAGAGGTACAATGTGGGTTCAAAAGGCTCTCTAAGGACTTCGTAATACTCCAACGTAGTCACATGCAGCCACTATTGGTGTAGTGCTTAAGCTCTGAGTTAACTCACTCAGTGCTTTAAGCACTGAGTTAAGTGTAGTTAAGTATTTTTGAGACGTCAAACGAAGTCTCATACTTCAGATATGCTTCAGATTTGTATGCTCTGTTACATAATATAACATAACATAATCATACTTATGTTACCCCTCTCAAGCCTCTCATGCCACTCGCATACCTCAGGCACTAAGCCTGGTCGCAGACCACCAACTTTAAGTTGGCTGTTAGTTGGGCCCGATTTTAATTTGTATGAAGAATCGGCCGATACCAAATCGGCGTAATAATAATAATAATAATAACTTTTGGATTAAGTGGATTCGATGCTCACATGACCGTTTAGCGACACAATTCCAAGAAGCCCTCGAGCTCGGTTCCCTTCCAGCCTTCATGACTACCGGTGTCACCACCTTGCTCTACAAATCTGGTAGTACCATGGACCCAAAGAACTACAGACCGATTACATGCTTGCCTACCATCTACAAGCTCCTTACATCTATTCTGACCACAAAAATTAATACGCATATTGTCGCGAACAATATCTTGGCCCCTGCTCAGAATGGATGTAAGGTTGGGTCTCGTGGTACTAAAGAGCTCCTCCTTATAGACATNAGCACTGGCATGCATTGTCCGGAGGTTCCTCAGCCTGTGACCCTACCACCGGTAGCTTGGGCCCTGCTCCGCTACCAGCGGAATAACTATTTTTAAGTATTTTTTTATAATGTATTTTTATTTTTATTTTTTTTGATAATTTACATTGTAAAAAAATATTTAAAATTAAGAACCAAGGTTAATAAAGAGAATAATAATAATAATAAATATTTATTTTCATAAAAAGCTAGGTACAATACAAGGCAACAGTAGTTATTGCACTAGGCTCGCAGACCTGTGTCGCAAAAACTATAAGTGGGTTTACAATTTTTGAAATATTATTTTAAGTACTGTAGCTCCGGTTCATACTAATGAATTTAGAATAAGAGCGACTTTGAGACAAAATAAAAAGGTTAAATTAACAAAATATAAAAAAATAGCAAAAAACAAAGTGTGAGTGTGTTGAGTAGTGTGTATTAGTGAGAGTGTTGTGTAGTGTGCATTAGTGAGTGTGATGTGTAGTGTGTATTAGTGAGTGTGATTGAGTGTATGTAAGCGCAGTTGTTAACAGGTAGGGGCAGCATAATTATCAGAAACTAGATGTTATTGGGAAGAATCTGTTCTGTTTCCTTATATGAAAGGTCCAGTAGGTCCAGTAGTAGTAATGTGCGCACTTTCATACATCTCCATACTGATTAACAGTCTGACCTAACTATCGGCCAACTAAAAATCGATGGTCTGCGCCTAGGCTAAGTTAAACGCTAGACCTACATATAGTTTCAAGAGTTGTTGTTTATAGTGCGTACCTGAGACTAATAACTTTATTGTCCACGAAGTCCCACTGTTGTAGAAGTTATTCCGCACTTCGTAACTTCTATATCGGAATTTCTCGGGTCCTACTCTACTAAACCGTTTCGGATTTGTTTTCGTATGGATTTGTCGACTCGACTCATCTCTCTTGCTCAAATCAGCGTCCAAATGTGAGTGTAAGAGATAAACACGTAGGTATACGAATTTGTATTGCAAAATCAAGTAAGTTTGGTTTATACCGCCGTGAAATTGCGCCTTAATCGATCGTGTGAACTTATAAACTTCGCGTTATGAACTTGCGAACGTATGCTCGGTTGCAAGTAATTATTGTGCCTGTACGTGCATGCTAAGTTAAAATTGAGATTAGTGCGAAGTTTAGCGAATGTTTTCCAAGGTTTTGGTTTTAAAGTTATTTAGGAAAACAAGGTTTTAACTTCAGTAACTGGAGTTGTTATGCGGGATTAATTTATGTTTATTGGAAAGGAATTCTGTTTTATGAGAAAAATACCTGTTTAATGAAAAGTTAATTGTGGAAAACCTTGGGGGAGGCCTTTGTCCAGCAGTGGACGTCATTTGGCTGAAACGAATAGGTAACGAATGAAAAAATGGGGAAAAGAAAAGGTTGTGAATAGAAACTGATTGGTTTCGGAGCATTTAGTTATTGTAAGAATCATGTAATAGACAGTAAGATAATCATGTAAATACAGGATGTCCCAAAAAGTAGTGTCAAGCCGAAGCCCAGCGGTAAAGCATCATAGGGCTACCGGAATCACCGCGACTTTTGATAGTTTTCGAGTTATGTTTTTTTTACAACATAATAGGATTTTTTGATTTACACGTGCTATGGATGTTAATACTTATAAATCAGATAGGCCTAGTATTTATCTAATAATAATAAAAAATCAGGCATGTACCTTATCTATTCGCGACACAGTGACCAAAAAAGTTACACAGAAATTTAACTCGAAAACTATCAAAAATCGCGGAACATGCATGGGGGTGATTCGGATAGCCCTAGTGATGTTCTACCTCTGGGCTTCGGCTTGACACTACTTTTTGGAACACCCTGTATAATTTATTTATTTAGTGGACAAGAACAATAACAATAACAGTGAGTGATTAGAATAATTAAACATACAGCTATGTACGAGTATGTACCTACAGTTTTAATTGCAGTCTCAAGGATATTTTTTCTAAGCAACCATTAGATTGAGGAAAACAGAAAAAATGACTTAAGAGGTGTTGAGGACGAGTTTTTTTTTTGACAATCGTCGTCGATGGCTTTATACTCGTACTTCACTTCAAAATATGTTAAGTAACTTAACAATACCTATACCAATAATATTTTTTGCAGTGGATAAGAATTTAGACCCAGGCGTAATGGATTCGATCACTGCATGACAAATGTGTGAAGAAAATGTATAAATAGAAATATAAATATGAAAAGATAACTTAAAATACGAAATTTGAATCCATGTAAGAATCCCTAACCGAATAGTTTGAATCATGATTATGATTGAACTTGATCCAACTAAAATGTTTATCGATTTCAATTAACAAAATCGAGTCGGAGACTTCGATAATGGCGATACATTTTAGTGATTTTCTATTTACCAGTTGCTAAGTTCGATCAAATTATTGGAACCGAACATTTATTTGTATCTAGAATTCCATGTCTGGAATGTCTGGCATCTGTCTGTTATGAATTACTTTTACAAGACCAAACGATCATAAATAGTAATAAAACTATCTTTTGCCGCGGTTCCACCCTCTTGAATTTTTGTCTGACACAGAAAAACTTTACCGCGTGGGTTTCTTTAAAATCTGGGATAAAAACTAATTTATGTCCTTTCTACTACCAATTACTAACTATTATACATATTTATTTAACTTTATACCAAATTTCATCAAAATCTGTTCTATGGTTTAGGCGTGAATACGTAACAGACAGAGTTACTTTCGCATTTATAATCTTAGTAGGGAAGTAATTTGTTAATTTCCTCTCTCATCTTACGAAGCATATTATTCTAATTAAATTGATTCCAGCTTTATACAAGTGTCTTTGTTCAAGAACTGTTTATTTGAACAGTCTTTGTACTATGATCCTTACTATGTTGAAACGTTTACAAATATGCTCGATCACACAGCCATTAAATAACAACCAAACTTAATTAACAACAAACAAAGTTCTTGAATACAAATCGAAACACTAAAAGGCCATGTATTTTTTTAACCCGCGGCTTCGCCCGCGTGGAATTTTGTCTGTCATAGAAAAACTTATCGAACGCGTCCCTGTTTCAAAAACCGGGATAAAAACTATCCTATGTCCTTTCCCGTCACTCAAACTATCTTTTTGCCAAATTTCATCAAAATCGGTTCAGTGGTTTAGGTGTGAAAGCAAGACAGGCAGACAGACAGAGTTACTTTCGCGTTTATAATATTAGTATAGAAGTATAGATTCTGAGTAACAACACGAGTGATGCTGCAGTATTATCTAAGAGTGGCAGAAAAATGAACTAAATGCAGACTATAGGCCAAGCGCTTAATTGAGTAAATGCTGGAGGTTTGGGAGAAGCAACAGAGGGGGTGACATTGACATTATGGCGTGACAGAGCATGCAAATCTGAAAGAGATCAGCCCCCCCAGACAAAACGCACTTTTTGATCGAATCGAAAATCGAATCCGTCAAAACTCGATACAAAAAAGGGGCTTTTCGACCACTTTGCGACTGGTTTGCGATTATAATTTGCACTTTGTCTAGACCCACAGAAGTCTCACTGACGTTTGACATCTAATAAACACCCTCCCGTGCCGCTCCCATAGTTTAGGCACTGACTAGGAGCTATACTTATAGTTAATTTGTTTTAACGTTTACCATTAGGTACCTATTACATAGCCTCACAATTTCCATAAAATTCGTTCACCGTTACAGCACTGACTGTAAGCCTAGACGCAGACCACTAATTTTTAGTTGGCCGATAGTTGGGTCGGGCTGTTGTTTAGTATGTAGATTTGGTATCGGCTGATTCTTCATACAAATTAGAATCGGGCCCAACTATGGGTGGTCTGCCCCCAGGCTAATCAAAATAGGCTGGTACCTACGCTAAAATTACAGCCTATTTGGGACTACCCAGTTGCACAAAACGGAGAATAAAATAATTCTGCATGTCCTTCTATGTTTTTAACAAAGTAAATACAATCTAAACCTAAATAATAAAACTAAAAAAAATATAAATTTTCCATTCGACATCATGGACCTATAAAAAAAGGCGGACGGAACTCGCGCTACAACAAAACTGTGACGCAAAATTTTGGCCTCTGTCTATTGTGTCACAGAATAAGTAATAGTATACAGAAGGTTTACTCCCCAAGACGATTTAAATAAATGCGAGTCTTGCTACGACGCGATACAGTGGAATTCAACTCGCACAACACTGCGTGCCTGCAATTTTATTTACCTACAAGTTTTGTCTCTTTCTATCGCATGCCTCTGAACCCTTCTTACGCTGTTAGGGTTGCTGTCTAGTGAAAAAATAATTATTCTACTTATTTGTAAAGAGGTATGTACAGTCACGGAATGAAAAGGTTCGTCAGTTTTCAAATTGATTCCTTCAACGAATCGCGAGCACATATTACCTTTTGAAACTATGTTACAGAATAATCTCGAGTTAGAGAAAATAATCTTTAACTGTTCGTCAGTAAAGTTCAAAATTATTCAGATTAAAATTGTTTGACGATTTAACTTGTCAAGAAGATTATTATGATTGATAAACTAATACCTTCTTGTTGGTTCAATCTGCCATTATCTATTAAATAAAAAAAATACATTTTGTAACATTGCAGTGATGGGATAGAAAAATAAACAAGTAAAACCTTATTCGTTAGCAAACGTCATATTTATTTAAATGTTAGCAGCACTGTTTCTTGCACGGTTATGTTGGCAGGTTTGACTCTTACAGTATCTAGTGCAAGTGAAAACCGACACTAAGGTGACGAACCTTTTCATTCCGCGACTGTACATACCCTGAACAACAGAAGAGTCTTTTTAAAACAGTTGTGGTTTCGAATTATTGGGGTATGGTGTCAAACTGTCTATAGACAGAGGCCAAAATTTTGCGTCACAGTTTTGTTGTAGCGCGAGTTCCGTCCGCCTTTTTTATAGGTCCATGCGTGTTGTGATGACTTGCAGAATCATTTCCGCTTTTTGTAGTTAAATTGAACTAAACTAACCTTCGAACTGCCGGCCGTTTATCTTGAAGATGATGCTCATGACGTAGCCGTCATTAACTGAACCTGGAACACACGGTTAATTGGTTAGATGAGAAAATAATGATGGAGATAAGATCTGTATGTACGTTAAATTGATGGTGTACTAATAATGAGTAAGTACCTATGCAAAAAATAATCGAGAACATGATTTACGAGCACGTTTTGCTATTATTATTAACATAAACTTCACGAATTCAAACTAGTTCCGTCTCCTTTTTGCGAGTGTTCCACTGATGATGTCAGTCATGAGCAGTCTGCCCATCATATCTTGTGGGAGTGTGATCTTTGGAAACATGAACGAGATATAATGCTTAATTCAATACAACATACATCTGTTTCCGCAATTTATTACACCGATCTTGTCGCGACAAGGAAAAATTTCCGTGCTTTTAAGCGATTTTGTGAAAAATATTATTGGCAAGTAGTTGCTAATGGGACAATATTATTTGATCCTCTAAAAACTAATTGATCTTTTTTGTATGTGCACTTTTAAAAATAAATGATGTTTTTTATTATATTTTATCTTTAAATTAATTATTGGGTCTATATTAGTTGATCTACGGATAAATTATGAATGATCTTCATCAAAGGTAACATAATATTTATGTTTAACATACTCTTTTAATATTTGGTAAACAAAAATAATATTTGATCCTCTTTTTTAGTTATTGATCTTTAATTTTGTTAATTTGATGATTTTTATATCAAGTTTGCCTTTTATTATTGATCACCTAATAAATACATTTCGATCTATGTATAACTTAACTTTAAAATATATTTGATCTAACAAAAAATATTATTGGTTAATATTTTTAATTAAAAAATATCTTTTAATTTACGCGGTACTTTGTGGTTGAGTGACAATCGTCCGTCATTGGTTACTGAGTTGGCCAAGGGCTTAGCGGCCAATAAGCAAGCAGAATGGTACATTGCCATGTTTGTTTAAATTACAAGCTTTGCTTAGTTTGGGACTAGAGGCGCTATGTAAAATAATTTCTTACTTCTGACATCCCTGAACCCGACATCATAATTTTTACCTCTTTATTTTTTTCAAATCGCAAGGTTGATTTTCTCTTAGTATACCGATCTCGACCGTGATCAGTGACCATAAAGTCATCTGTCAACGGGTCGATTAGACACGATAAAAGCACTAAACGATATTTGTTTACTTTTAGTGCGACCTCGGGTCGTAAGGACCTGATAAGTTTTTTTTTTCCAAATATTTACTGTGTTTGACGAAACAATTGCAAAACAATATTTATCTTTCGTACTACTGAAAAGACCGAATATATCCATCCCGCACCAACGCATCCAGCACCTAAGGTCAATTCGACCCGATAACGCAGTGTGAATGTGTTAAGTATGCTTTTTTCATAAAAAAAAATCTTTGAACATCAAGCGCCTTTAAATAGTTTCCATCCTTTGACTACAACTTAATAAAAATAAGTACCATAACATAATTATTTTGAAGATTATTTGATAAAGACAAAAAATAATTTATACAAATCGAATTATTTAAAAAAGTATCACAATATTGAATATTTGGTGCTCATTTCTTTTATTTTTGAGGACCAACAAGTAACGATCAGATATAATTTTTACATCTCAAATTTTTTTTGCGTAGTTCAAAAGAGGTTAAAATATCGATCGATTTTATTTATTTTATGTCTCAAAGAAAGAGGATCAATCATTAAAATAGATGACCAAATAGATTTTTTTATTTGCCGTTTTTGCTAATTTAAAAAGATCATTTAAATACATGCCGTTGCTAATTGCTCATAAGATAGGCCCCCTTAATTTAATTTATTGTCCGTGGTGCATAATCTTTTTCTTAAAGGTTTTAAACCTTTGTTTGTCACCTGTCATCCGCTTTGCAATGGAGGGAAGTCGAACCTTAATTTCGAACTCCTCCTATGTTCTTCTGATTAATTTCGTTGCGGGTCCAATGACAGTTTAACTTTCCCCCGGGACAAACTTGACCTTCATTGGTTGGGTTTTTGTGGCGGTCAAGCTGTAGATCCTGGCTACACAGGAGTTGCAGTGGTGGGAACGAGAGGTGGGAATAGTCTTCTATTATTATTAACATGAGATGCAGATCAACATAACATCATCTTTATTATTAATAATCATTATGAGCTAACCTTATGACAAAGAGGCACACCAATAATATTAGTTACCCATATCACTCAAAATAAGATTATAAAAATTAGTTTTGATGCCACCGTATTTTTATAACACTCTTATTTATTTCTTTTTTTAAGAATTTAGGTACCTTTTAATATGATTAAAATATAAAATAAATTTAATTGTAATAATGCTTTTCTTATTTTTGTTGTATTTGCTATCAATTCATTATAAACTTTGTTGTCATTCACATCACTTAAAAAGTTAAAATGTTGCGAAATCTCATACAATGCTTAGAGGTACTTACATCAGATCCAAGCAGAGATATGAATGAAGCAAATCACCTCGACGTGTCTTTATATACGAAATATAATTGCCGGCTCTTAGCTCCAGCGCTTTCGAACAACAGTGAATATTATAATGACCCGCACTGATACACCGATCACCGATCTTGGTAATTTAGCCTGGGTTCCATCTTACTTTTTTTTTCTGTCTCTTATTGTAATAATCGAGTGTATTTTCTCAACTTTCTTGTATAATGTTTTCTTTTTTTGTATTTAAAATGTTGGTTGGAGAGGCACCCGCTGAAAACCAGCGTCGGGGCACGCGTGGCGATTAATGCTGAGCCGGCGCCTTTTTGGCACAAAATATGCGTGTATAGTTAAGGGACTTAACCCTTTGTTTTGTTTTCTTTTGTGTCAAATAAAGTTTTTCTTATTCTTCTCTTATACTCGCGGAAGACCAGCTTCGTGACTTGCCCTTTTGAGCATGTCACGATAAATGCTGAGCGGGTGCCTAGCCTATTGGCACAGTTTTTTCTCACCACTTGTTTAATAGCCTACATACTCGTATTATGTGTTTTTGTTTTTTTTTTTGTATTGTGTCTTTTTTACTGTGTCAATAAACCTTTTCTATTCTATTCTATTCTTATTCTTACTTTTATTTTGACAAATCATGTGAAAAATATGTCAAACTCCATACAAATAGCACCGATTATTGTCATTGTTACGTTTAAAGTAAGATATTGCGACTCAAGCTTAGAGTTTGGACTCAATCTAAGTCGTTAATATCTTTGATATCATTAATCTCGCTAAAGAATTATTAGTTGTTCAAAATCATCCTTTATTAGTTGTTCAAAACTCAGGTAACTACATGTTTGCTTAATAATACCTACTGATACTTTCTGGAAAACGAATACTTATTTAGTATAATTTCGATTAAATTATTACCTACCTGCTTGAAATTTCCGCAAAGTGTCTGCAAGTGTAGATTCTAGTACATACCTTTTTGCTTATTGCCATAGGAACGACAGCAGATGACGAGGGATTAAATTAATCACTGATGACGCTATTCATTGTCAGTTGCTACGTATTATCCGCATCACCATCATCGCATGCTTTCCTTTGCCCTAGCAGTGGACTACTCGCCATATGGATCTTAGATTTAAACCTGCCCAAGGGCAGTGGTAATTACCTACTCGTATTTTAGGCTAATATATTACTACTTGCAAGAATTAATTTAAATATAAACATACCTAGTGTGAAAAAATTCTAAGATCGGATTATCAATACGAATCATAGCGTCACCTTTAATCTTTGAATGAAAAAAAAAACTATCATAGTGCGCCTCCTACTAAGCATTTTTAAAGCCGCATAGCAATCTTGTCTTGGACAATATTAGTGTATTTGTTATAACATAATATCACCCAGAAAAAAAAAAGAAATAAAATAGTTAATACAAAGTAAAAATTTTAAGTTAGGGTTCTTTTATTAAACGATAAATAAGTAGAATTATTTTAATCCAAGCATTCCTGCTCGTCGATGAGCTTAAGTTAGCTGAACCTATTCTTATACCAACCTCTTCAGTTTGACGTCATCTCTGCCACTTCTGGCATCTCCGGCATATTCTAAATAGTTAGTCGAGCTATTAATAATTAGGTGTTATAAAATATTCCATTTGGTATGGATTTTATTTATAGTATTGTTCCACTGCATAACTCAAGTATGCTGTTGTACTCGTATGTGTATCGTTTTCTGATGTGTTGTGGTTCATAAGATTCATGCTCATCTCGGTCTAAAACTATATCACCTTCAGCAATAAATTTAAAATTATTTTCATGATGTATTATAGTAATGATGGTATCATAATTATTGTCATCATAATCATTATCAATCTTCCTACTACTGGACATTCTTTCCATAACGCAGCGTGCATTTAATTTTTTGCTAATTAGGTGTTTGAAGTAACTTTGTGCCTTGTAAACAAACTTAAACTGGTATATAATATGGTATTGTTTACGGAATAAATGACTATGACTATAGCAGAAATTACTTGTTGGCTAATAGCTCTTTACCAATAATTGTCCTAATCCACAAAATAGTGCTGAGTTATATTTGAAACGACAAAAGTAGTCTGCTCGTTTGCCTCCTATCACATAAAAAAAAGAATAGGTAGTAGTGAGCTGGAAATTTTTCAATGGGCTAGTTTCCTAAAAAAAATTGTTTAATCCGTCATGCTTAATATCCATAAATCATGTGGGCAGGGCACATAGTACGCAGAACTGAAGGCCGATGGGGCAGCAAGGTTCTAGAATGAAGGCCACGTACCGGAAAACGCAGCGTAGGACGTTCACACACAAGGTGGACCGACGACCTGATAAAGCTAGCGGGAAGGCGCTGGATGCAGGCCGCTACTAACCGTGCGATGTGGAAGTCTTTGGGAGAGGCCTATGTTCAGCAGTGGACGTCCTGTGGCTGAAATGATGATGATGATGATGCTTAATATCAAAAAATATTGGACACATATATTTTTATATGTCAATCTAACAAATAATTACCTACATAGTAATGGTGCGTTGAAGTTCCGCGCGACGTACTATGGATCGAAATTGCGATTTATGGACAAAGCGATTTTTTTCACAATTTCTATTTGAAAAAAATACCTATCGATACGTTACGTTATTTTGATGAATAAATGTTGCACAAGTTTTTCTCTAAAACCAATAGTTTGACTGGAAAAAAAACCATTTTCGTTGTATGGAATGAAACATAAAGTGGTCGATTTCAAATAGAAATTGTGAAAACAATCGCTATGTCCATAAATCGCAATTTCGATCCATAGTGCGACGTCACAAAGTACGGCACTTTTATGTACTCATTGACGTCACGGTCCTCTTCTTATGAACTTTGGCGCGCTTTATCTCTTTAAATTTCCATAAGTTTGAAAAAGTGAAAAATACGTGTAAAGTATTTTTTGATATGTTAAATGACGGACTAATTAAAACTCTTGCTTTTGGACCCAGGAAACATCCCTATTGTAATATGTCATAATTTCGTCTTACCGGAGAGTTCGTTTCGATGTACCCGATGTAACGTAACCATGAGTTCTTGATAAAGTCATTAAAGACGCACTTATCGTTGACTTGCACTTTAAAGGTATACAATTAATGTCATGGGAACAAACAGTGGGGCGTCGTAGCGGACGTAATTGTCGCAAACTACCACCTTCCAAAACAACCGTTTGACATCAGCGATAAGTATCTGTCATGGAATGCTAAAGTAATGTTATTACGTAACCGTGCGTATCTAGAAACAATCAATTCCTTAGAGCCACACACATGCAACTTTTTAAAAGCTGACACTCAAAAACGCTAAACGTGTCGATTGAATTGCTTTTCAGACGCTGGACGCAGCGACAGCAGTCCCTAAAACGCGCGATTCCGAACGCATGAAGTGGCGAAATCGCGATTCTGCATCGATAGAGTCGCTAAAATGTCGCGCGTTTTGGCGATACTTTTCCTATACCGCGTCCGAATGCATTAAGTCGCTGTGGCTCTTACCTTTGTGACAAAATAGGCACTTATCAAGTTTACCTGGATAACAAAACAGGTATGTTGACATTTGATTTTTAGTGTAGATTCTTGTACATACCTATTTGCTTATTGCCGTAGGAACGACAGCAGATGATGTGGGATTGGACTAATCACTGATGACGCTATTTACAGTCAGTTGCCATGTATCATTCGCAAATCATCGCATGCTCTCCTTTGCCCCAGCAGTGGACTACTCGCCATGTAGATCTTAGATTTAAATCGCGATGCTGCATTGATCAAGTCGCTAAAACACGCGATTTCGATACCGCATTAAGTCGCGTAATCGCCATGCTGCATCTAAACAGTAGTTAGTAAATAGCCGATCGCCAATGGGAAAAAGTAGCATTGTGTGTTGTGGCTCTTACCTTTGTAACAAAATATGTACTTATCTCATTTACCTGGATGACAAAACAGATACTTAACTCATCATGGTGACATTAGGTTTTTAGAAAGAAAGAAAAAAAAAAAGAAAAATATTGTTTTTAGGATCCGTTGTTCAAATTTCTGGATAAAAATTCCATTATTTATTGAAAATTATATTACTTACATTATTAATTTTACTGTAGAGACGACAGCACACCTGAGTACAACATTTTTGTTAAAAAAAAATATATCTTTTTTTGTAACTTCACAAGATGAAACTGTGTTTAACTCGATGACGTCGTCCGACATGAAAAAAATTCGCCTTCTTTGGAATTACTTAACTTATTTTGTCTGTTACAAAATCAATCTATTTATTAGTAGATCTATTACAGTGAAGACACAGAAAAAAGCTAGTGCACCTAGTAACTAAATTGGTATCATTATAAACAAGTGAACTACGACAATTTATTATTTATCAATTGTTTTGAAAGCGAATCAAAACAAATGACAAACACGTAAGTTGTACGATTGTATCTGATTCTGTTGCACCATAACGATGGTTACTGGCGGAACTAAATATGGGTATCTGTAATATTTGAAACGATAGCAATCAGAGCTGGCACGCTGATTTGGATTTGACCACGAAAACTATAAGCTTTTTAAATTAATTTAACTTATTTTATACCTGACGTAGTAAACGCAGAACTGAGGGCCGATGGGGCAGCAAGGTTCTGGAGTGGAGGCCACGTACCGGAAAGCGCAGCGTAAGACGTCCACCCACAAGGTGGACCGACCCTCATAAAGGTAGCAGGAAGGCGCTGAATGCAGGCCATTCCAAACGGGCGATGTGGAAATCATGGGGGAGGCCTATGTTTAGCAATGGACGTCCTATGGCTGAAATGATGATGATGATGAACTTAATCCGTGTATTTTTATCTAATACAGCAAGTCGGTGCATTTAAATGCACATTGCACATAGCACTCGCGTGTCTCTGCATACGTCATAGTCAATAATAAAATTTTATTACTTCAGGTTTTGTCTATTAACTCCCTACATTACGATCGAACATGACGATAAGACACTGAAAACTGTAATGGAAAATAATGGAAAACTATAAAATTGTTTCAAGTATTAAANGTCCAATGACAGTTTAACTTTCCCCCGGGACAAACTTGACCTTCATTGGTTGGGTTTTTGTGGCGGTCAAGCTGTAGATCCTGGCTACACAGGAGTTGCAGTGGTGGGAACGAGAGGTGGGAATAGTCTTCTATTATTATTAACATGAGATGCAGATCAACATAACATCATCTTTATTATTAATAATCATTATGAGCTAACCTTATGACAAAGAGGCACACCAATAATATTAGTTACCCATATCACTCAAAATAAGATTATAAAAATTAGTTTTGATGCCACCGTATTTTTATAACACTCTTATTTATTTCTTTTTTTAAGAATTTAGGTACCTTTTAATATGATTAAAATATAAAATAAATTTAATTGTAATAATGCTTTTCTTATTTTTGTTGTATTTGCTATCAATTCATTATAAACTTTGTTGTCATTCACATCACTTAAAAAGTTAAAATGTTGCGAAATCTCATACAATGCTTAGAGGTACTTACATCAGATCCAAGCAGAGATATGAATGAAGCAAATCACCTCGACGTGTCTTTATATACGAAATATAATTGCCGGCTCTTAGCTCCAGCGCTTTCGAACAACAGTGAATATTATAATGACCCGCACTGATACACCGATCACCGATCTTGGTAATTTAGCCTGGGTTCCATCTTACTTTTTTTTTCTGTCTCTTATTGTATTAAATTAAAACTGTAGTTGGAATTTAAAACATTTTGTTTCAAGTTACTAATTCAATCATAGTATTGAGTTACGAGCAATGCCCATTGGCCGTTGCTGAGACAAGTAGATCCCATCAAAAACAATACTTGTCAAAAAAACCAAGTCTCGCAACTCAGTTGTTCTACGGTAAAAAGTTGTGAGATCCATGTAATACCAAGTCCAGGCCAGGAAATCTTTAACGTTTTACATAAATTATTGACTTGGCCATCGCACTAAATAATTTAATTTACACGTGTTTTCATGCGATGGCCAAGTCAATATATTTATCCACCGTGGGCCGTGCCGCTTTTTTGCTCGACTTGGTGGGGGCACTACCGTGCCCCCAGATAATTTGTAGTAATTTTATTTACAATGTTTGAAATTGCGATTTGTTTTTGAACATTGGAGTAGTTAATATTGTGATATCTGAAGGTAAAAGAGATTTTCATTTTGAATTTATTTCATGAATTTGTTAAGTCCATACTTTTAAGCATCTAAGTCCGCAATTCTGTGGTGAAACCATACAAATTAGTTGACCAATTGCGTTATGGTGTCCCTACCAGCTGCAGTGTCCTATGTGGAGCAAAATGCGTGGTTGTAAGTTGTTTTATACGTTGTGAAAACAGCAATTTTATGGGCCCCTATCTTCGCAAAGTGGATTCATAATGTTGACAGTTTCGTACGCCGTAATGGTGTTGTGGCTCGTGATGTGAATACTGAGGAATGGAGGAATGAGACAGAATATTGAACATGTCGAGTAGAGTAATGACAATTGTAATGAGGGTTGGGGTTCTTGTATAGCACTTTTTTACAAAAAATACTTAGGCTGAGTTGCACCACCACATTTGACCGTAACTATGACGATAACCGGTGTTTTTGTATGGAGTTTTTGTTTTTGTATTTTTGACGTTTGTCAAAATTAAAGTAAGATGGTGCAACCCAGCCTTAAGATCGACTCTACGATTTATCTTCATATTCATACAAAAACGTCTAGATCTAGAACATCGTGGGTGTAATCTGTCTGAAATGTTATGATTTCAAAAATAAAGAAGCCTGAAAATACACTAAATGACGTTTTAACTAGTGACTTTGTTATTCCTCTTTGAAAAACCTTCATACTCTCTAATTCCAGGGAAAGCAAAAGACGGGGTAGTTTTATGTTTGTACCTGCTTTTTATGTCTGGAGTGTATGCAGCGAGCGTGCCCCACAAGGATACTTCCAAGTTCAGCATGGGTTCCATCATGGAGGCAGCATTACCAGCCATACACCCGATAGTGGCTGCAGGGTCTAACCGATGTGAGTACGTACACTAACACTGAGTTGCACTACCTTATTTTAACCGTAACAATAACCGGTGCTTTTTGTATAGAGTTTGACAGTTGTTGTTNATTTTTGACGTTTGTCAAAGTCAAAGTAAGATGGTGCAACTCATCCTTAGAGCTCTTTCAAGTGAGACGTTTTGACTTTGAGCCGGACGTTGTTGGCGTTTGCTGGACTGCACATGGTAAATTGTACTCTGACCTCTGACCGCACACGATAAAAAGTTAAAAATAATAGTTGCGGTCTTGCAAACGCAGGACAGACGTCCTGCTGAAAATGTCTAATTCGAAAGAACCCCTTGGGTTTGTAGAGACGCTATTAGTAGAGGCTAAGGGCGATTACGCTCTGCATCTAAACAAAATTCGTGAAAAGTATACAAATAGAACTACTGCTACTACATTCCAGCGTTCGGGTCGAATGTAGCTATATTGGAATAGCTTTAAACATAGTTTATGTTATGAACCAAGTTCTGCGACTGAAGACTTAGATACCCAGTTTAACAGTTAAACCTAGAGAAATAAAAAATGAATACTTACTTATACATTTTGGATTTGTAGAAAGAGCGAGTTTTCAAGAAAGTTTACATTTTAAAAGCGCAGTCCTTGCACTATTTGCGATAAACGAAATTTCGATGAAAATGATGAGAATTAGTAATAGTTTTTGACGAAATTAATATTGAAAGGTTACAATTGAACTGAATCGGCAAAACTCGACTTATAAATAATGGAAAATTTTAAATTCTTAAAACTAAAAGCTGAGCTTAAAAGATCAAATAATGTCTAAAACAGCTTACAAGTGTCTGATGTCGCGTAATTTACTTATCTTTTATCAAAGAAATTGAGCTTTTAAGCACGTCCCGAGAAAGTAAAAATTTTGTACCGGGAGATAGGAAGTCGCGAAAAGATAATGATAATTTGATGGGGAGTAAAAGTCAAAGTCAAAAGTCAAAGTCAAAATTTCTTTATTTGTTTAGACTAATAAATAGTTCTTACAAATCGTCATTTTGCTCTTAAGGAGCATCTACATGTCTCATAATCTTTTTACCCTACCAGCGCTTCGAGACCAACATTTGGCAACTGCTGAGAAGAAGCGCCGCAACAAACTCAATCACCACTGTCTGCCGGTTAATATAAATAAATAGAAATAGTAGTAGTAGGTACATTCGATTCAGGAGCAGCAGGAGCAGGACATTATATCGTACTTTTGCAATTGAGTTATCAATATTCGATAGACTATTTAATGTTGTCATAACTTGGAATTTCTTTATTACTTACCTAAGTAATAAATTTATTCATATAATTTATCTTTATTACTTATGTGCAATATCTAGGTACTCGTAACTTACTAAGTCTAGCCATGATTGAGCTCATGTCTAGGCTTAGTCGCACCAACTTTGACCGTAATTGTAACGATAACCGGTGCTTTTTGTATGGAGTTTGACAGATTTTTGCCGTTTGTCCAAGTTAAAGTAAGATGGTGCAACCCAGCCTAAGTGTAATTGTTAACTTGTTTAATAACAAGTTAACAATTACACTTAGGCTGGGTTTGAAGTATTTTATCGACAAATAAGAACAGAGACGTCTGGCGAAATAAGTATACAGACGTACCTAATAAGTAATAATATCAAGTAAGAAGCTGTAGAGCCTTATGTATAGGTACTTGTAGGTTAATTTTGTTACACAAAATGTAGATGTTGATGTCCTGGAGATCATACACATTGATTGATCTGTATCATACCTGTATCCATTTCATCACTTTTAGTGGCTATACTGAGAATCGAACACAGGCATCAACTTACGCCCGAATTCACAATTATTACTCACAGCCACAGCATGCACATGCACTGTGAGACAGTGCACGTGGACGCACAGGGTGACACAAGAACCAATCACAGAGCTCTATTCAACGCTGCTGTGCATTCGATTTGCTGCTTCACTTACGCAAGCGTCGTTTGTGAATACGGGTGTTTAGACACAGTCGACCAGAGTACACGTTTTTGTTTCAAAATAATAAATTGCACTATACATTCATCCATATTGGAAATTATTAAATTATCCTACCCTATTTAGACAGGCTTATCAACATAAGTAGGTAGGTACTCTCTTTATTTCAAACTTCTCGGAAATTTAAGAAACGGATGATCTTGAGCAAAATAATGAACATTTGTTGGTAATTCGTGAAGGTAATTCTTAGTATTATTAATAATACAAAATTAAATATTACCTACCTAGTCTGTAATATTCCACTAATTCCCAAATGGTAGAAGAAATTGAAATTCAGACGTTAAATATCCCCCCCTCATGTTAAAGATATTCGCTAATCGGATTAACCCATTTTCTGGGCGAAACCAAACCGCGTGCAGCGATGGCGATCAGACTTAAATGCAATCGCTGCACGCCGGCTGATCGTGTGTGATCGCGTTGGTTTGACTGAACCTTAAATCTTCTTTTTGTTACTAAGATATCTCGAGTATGACTTCACTTATAACTACGGCATCTCATACAACCTTAGCATATAACATTAAGGCCCATCGAGCCACTACACTCAGACTTTATCAGTAGATTAATACAAATGTCTGTACTATCAGGTGAAGCGTTCAAGAGCTTCTTTGGACTGACCTACGAGCAAATGCAAGCGAAATACGCATCCACATTCCAAGACTCTTTGACCATAGATCACATCACCAAAAACGGCAATATTAAGTACAACATAACAGCGTATAAGCAGTTCAGAAGGTTCCTGGGGACTTCCAGAGATGTCGTTGTATTGGTGCACGGGTTCTTGGAGAGTTCTGATGGCGTGATGGTGCAGGGTCTTGCGCCGTCGCTGCTGAAGCAACCAGGACTGGTGGTACTGGCCCTGGATGGACGGAAGGTCATCAGCTTGGAGTACTTCAGGTCGTCGACGTATGCTCGGTTCATGGGAGAAAACCTTGGAGCGTTTTTGAGTGAAATTATCAAAGGTAATGCAACTACATTAATCTTATCTTACTAATATTATAAGCGCGAAAGTTTGTATGGATGTCTGGATGTCAACATGTTTGTTACTCTTTCACGCAAAAACTACTAAACGGATTTTGATGAAACTTTACAGTATTATTGTTTATAAAAGTAATTTACAAACCAATTGCCAAACCAAACTATTTTGTTGATCAAAGCACCTGAAAACCTATAACAGGGCTAAGTCACAGAATTTTAACAAAATCATTTCTTAGAATTTGCTTTACAGTATAAACTATCCCATTTGCATGCGAATTGGAATTCTAGTGCTTCAAACACACACCTCTTTCCTTCATTTTATCAACAAAACGTGCAATTTAACATCAATTTGCAAAAAAATTGAATTTCACTTCAAATTACCCATCTGAAAACCAATTCGCACTTGTGGGTACTGAAATTGAATCTATATTCCTAAGTGTTCTCTAGATCTAGCTCAGACAGCTTCTCCAACTTTTCATCAGTTCCGATTATTGCTTAAAGTTATTACATTGCTCAACGTAGAAGTTTCCTAGCTTATTATTAATAGCAAACTCTAGGTAAATAACTAAAGGGCTCTAAGAAGAACAAGTTAGCTTGCATCCATAATAAACTATAAGTTTTATCGCCAAGACGATCGTTATAATGCCATTTATTTTAGTTTTCTATGAGTTTTGAACAGGCGCGTAGGCGGTGCAATATTGAACAGTTGTCTTATTTTATAAATACGTTTTGATAACTTTCCAAAGCGGAGTTTAAATATCAGAAACATTTCAGTCCATTCTATTCTGTAGTTCCCATAGACAAATCGTGGCTCAATTTAGCTGTTACCCTTGTCAATGTTATTGTGGCAAGATTTGCATAGCTTTGTAAGCACAACAATACACAATCAGTCGCCTCCAGGCGTGCCACGCTCACTTGCTAAGGAGGTGATAATGACAAACCTAATTATAGGTCTAGCCACAGTATAATAATATGTACTACGTACAGAAGTTTTACTTCGCGAAGGTATTTAAAAAAAAATATGCTCAATGTCATTAACAATATGGTGTAATTTATTTAGCCTGTCTCAAGAGTCAAGCACCACTTTGTTGACAAACGTCAGTGATCGGCACTGCGCCGAAGCTATAGGGCTGATTTCGGTAAAATGATGTGACAAACTGCGGAAAATGGCGGAGGAAATACATGATTTAGCATGAATTATCATGAATAATATTAACTACTTATTTACCTCTCAGTGTCTTGAGCAACTTAAAAAAGTACATTCTGTGTTTTTATTATTATTTAGGCAGTTAAATACTGCGCAGTAACAGTATTTAGTACACCATTTTCTTTATTTTCTTCTATCATACACAGGAATACGCGTGCGTGAGTCAATGTTCGCTCGTATGTGAGGCCTGGTCGAATAGTATCCTGTAGGTGGGCTATCGTGCGTGTTTTGTTTTCGATGTAAACTCGCGGAGATGAACAGGCCTTGTCTAGCTCTTAACTCAGTCAGTGACTGAAGTTTTTTTTTATCCACAACGAGGAAGCTCTTGGCCTGTATCTCACCTGATGGTAAGTGACGATCAGGCCGAAGGTGGAAGCGAGCTTCACCCGGAATCCTCAACCACGGAGGAACTGGCTATCTTACCTCTAACTGCCAGAACACAACAATGCGATGTACCTGACTAAACTATAACTTTCTATCTATAAAAAGAAGCCTCCTCTCCTATAGATTTTAAGTTTGCAGCGCCCAACAGGGTCCTTTTAATGATCTCGAAATATATGTAACACCTAAATGTACTTAAGGAAGCAATAAACATAATTATCGAGTATTGAATATGCTGTTTACATTGTTGTTAATGGCGACAGACTTAGGTAAGATGGTGGTAGCTAGCCAGGCGGACTTAGAACAAGCCCTACCACCAACCAAACCGAACAGAAAAATCTGCCCCCACTGGGAATCGAACCCGGGACCTCTGCGCCTGAAGCAGGTGGTTTTACCACTAGACTAAAGAAGTAACGGTAGGATTGGGAGCGGCACTGGAGGGTGTTTTTGTAACGTCAAACGTCAGCGAAACTTCAGATCTTCAGATTTAAATGCTTCGTCACGTCATAACACGTCAATGTCACCCCTCCCGTGCCGCTTCCATACCTCAGGCACTAACTGCCTAGCGCTTAAGGCCTGTAGTAAGGCTGCTGCTACAAAGAATTTGCGATGCGTTGCGGCGCACTATAAAGTCTAGTCTCCATTCAAATAATATGGATATTACGCTATTGTAGTGTAATTTATACCTAACTAGCTGACCCGGCGAACTTTCTTCCGCCTTAATGGCAATAAATAAGCAGACTTTTTTTTAATTTCGAACGGGATAAAAAGTATCCTATGTCCTTCTCCTGGCTCTAAACTACCTCCCTGACAATTTTCAGCTAAATCGGTTCAGCCGTTCTTGAGTTATAAGCGGAGTAACTAACACGACTTTCTTTTATACAGTGTGAGTCACGTTAAAGTGTACATATGAAAATACAGTGTGAGTCACGTTAAAGTGTACATATGAAAATAGATGAAACTTGACCTATTTTTATCGACAAAAAAGAGGTCAAAAAATTTTTGAGATTTTTTTTTAATTTTTTATCGAATTTTTTTTCTTCCAATTACCTATTGTAAAGAAAACGTAATAACTTTTAAACTAAGCGGTATATCCTGATAAAATAAAAACCGTAATAATGCTAAATAACAGACGATACTAAAAAAATACATAAAATACACAAAAAAGGCCAACAAATAATAAAAAATGATACTTTTTGAAAAAAATCTGCTTAAAAATTCGTGATTTTTTGGTTATTTGATAAATTTATCCAAAAAATGCCCCTATAACCGGTAGTTTTTATTACTTTGTATTATTCTCTATCGTATTACCTTTGTAAAACCAAAAATCGCATGTCCCTATCCCTATCACAACGTTTGCAATGATTGTTTGAACTAAGCCTCTCCGGGCGCGCCATTCAACGCTTCGTTAACAANTTTTTGAAGGAAGAGGTGAAAACTTAAAATTAAAAACTTAAATCCTTGTAAATATGCGAGAAATGGGTCAAGCCCCAAATTTAAAGTATTTTCACCGATAAAATTGTCCATAGATTACGCCCTTAAAGTTTGATCACTACATGCCCGGACACACTGTATAGATTACCACATGATTATAGTGTAGAGTTGACAGCGCAACAAGATGCCACAAAATTCAAAACTCAATGGCTGATATTCTTACAAGCGAAATAATACAATCTAAAAGATTTATATTTTCTAGGCTTCTGAGCCTCGTCGTTTTAAATTACATTCTTCAAGAACCTTGATAAGCCGCTTGCTTAGGAAAATCTCTATTACCTAAAATAACTTTATACAGCTCGTCTAACAGTAATCAATACCTAACTTAAACTATATAGAAGCCCTTTTAATACTTAGGTATCTAGATCTCATTAAGCCTAGGCGCAGACCATCGATTTTTCGTCGGCCGATAGTTTAGTCGGTTGATCAGTATATGGGCATGTATGGAAGTGCGCACATTACGCTGATTCGATTTGACCGATTCTTCATACAAATTAGAATCGGGCCCAACTATCGGCCAACTAAAAAGCGGTGGTCTGCGCCTAGTCTAAGATTACATTTTAAGCAATTTCAGAATAGATTAGCTTGAATTAAGTTAACGACTTTCGCAGTATTGTAACTGTTTCGTATTTATAGCTAGGTTCTTTCACACTAGATTCGCATTTTCTGTCTAACTTACAACATCTTTCGTCATCGTAGTGCGCGCTCGCTAAAATAATGTTTTGTACCTACCCATATTTCTTATTGTGCATGGTTTAGATTAAGTTAGGGATGCTTATACTAAATATTATTAATAATTCAACAAAACAAACTAATATTCGCATAAAACACTACCCTGAAAACGCCCTTATCTTCCAAAACTTTGACTCTCCATTTGCACAGCGCCGGTAGCTCCAATGTAGCTCCTGCCTAATTCTCAAAGCTGGTACTTAACTTAATACTTCAAGTTAATTATTGTTGCTAGTAGCTCACCCTAGCGAATACAACTCGTTAGCTTGGGCGTATTCACTCATTTCCAGAACAAAAGGCTCATTAGTGTTTCTCTGAATTACATTGAAAACTTGATTTCTTGTTGAAAATTCGAACTGGAATATAGTTAAGTTAAAAGTATTTTAATATGAAGGCTTTTGGGTCTTTAAAAATATTGTTAAAATATTGAAAATATTTAAGTGTAAGTTCAGTTTAACAATTTAAAAAAGCACTTAAAAAACCTACGGTTAGCAGCCTTTTGTAAAATTTCAATTAAAAGCCTTATAAAAGCCAATTGTTATTTATAAGATGTAATAGACATACACACATACTCGTATCTAGTAAAGTTAAAAGGTAATGGAACTGGCGACGCAACTGCCAGTGACAAACAATTTCGAGCTCCCCGAGTTCGCCTCGTCTTTACCATAGTGTCGAGGTGACGTCACGGCTGCTGCAAGTGCACAGTTAACACGATCGGGTTGTATTTCATCTCTATTGAATTATATCTCACCACACCTCGACCGTCACGTTGCGTTGACGTATTACGCGCGTTTTTTCGTCCTTATGCTATAGCTGAAAATCAGTGGTTTGCTTTTAGTAAACCAATTACTCAGCTATTGACGTTTTGCGTTGCTGCAACACACTTTTCTGTATAAAGTGTGTCCTCTATTGTGTCACAATGTTTTTTTTCTTTCTGCTTCACCATACTATGTCATATTGTCCTGTGGGTACTTTTTTATCCTACTTTTAGTACTCTCTGTTTGTAATGTGTTTCTGTTATGCAAATAAACGTTTTATCTATCTATCTCTTCTTAATTCCAGAAGGACAAGACCCGGCCAAAATAACCCTTATTGGGCATAGTCTTGGAGCCCACATTGCCGGCATCGCTGGTAAAAGGGTTCATCAGCTGACCGGAAAAATGCTCAGCAGGATCGCGGGCCTGGACCCCGCGGGACCTTGCTTCAGCAACATCAGCCTTGAGGGCCGCTTGGACCCCGGGGATGCGGACTACGTGGATGTGATACATACCAATGCAGGGATGCTGGGATTGCTTGAGCCTGTAGGTAAACGTTTTGAAATTTTTGATTATGTTGAATGAATTAGGGATGTTTCCTGGGTAAAAAAGCAAGAGTTTTAATTAGTCCGTCAGTTAGCTTATAAAAAACTACTCGACACGTATTTTTCACTTTTTAAAACTAATGAAAATGTAAAGAGATATACCGTGCCTAAGTTATAAAGAAAAGGCCCGTGACGTCAGTCAATGAGTGCGTAAAAGTGCAGCACTTTGTGACGTCGCGCGGAACTTCAACGCACTATAACTTTGTAATTATTTGTTTGATTGATAATTAAAAATATACGTGTCCAATATTTTTTTATATTAAAATTGACGGACTAAAAAATATTTTTAGGAAACTAGCCTATTGGATTAAACAGGTCGTGGGTTCTATTCCCAGATGGAAACACAAATTGATAATAAATAACTGTTGTGTCCTTTGAATGTGTATAGCAGGATTGAATCATGGTTACCTAAATATAATACGATTGAAGCAACCAGAGGGTACGTTAAGCCGTCGGCCTTTTTAGAAACATAGGGCGTCATGTAACCAAAACCTTAAATTTAAACAATGCTTAAGAGCGTTTACGCCGTTTGGCGCAAAAACAGTACTTTTTCAACTCGTTACAATCATTAACCAGTAATACTACAAATATGTTATAGGCATAAATAGTTAGGCAATTTCGTCGTCTAAATAGTTAATTGAGAAAATATTGCGATTAGTTTAGCATTTAAGAATTCTATCAAGATAAGTCCACACAGGTTTTGTAAATTTCCACTTTAGCGTCAGTTTACAAGCTGAAATTTTTATAAAAATACTGTGAAAACGATTTAACAAACATTTATATCCTATAGCATAGATCCTTGGGCAAATAGTTATCTGAGAAAATTTTTAGATTTAAGCATTTTACAATAAGAAATCACAAATTAAAAGAACGTGAAATACCCAAAAATCAAAGTGATTTTTTCACCAATATTCTTCCTTTATTCAACACAAAAATAGCTTAATATAATAGAAGAATATCTTATCTAAAATATTTACTTTGAAATTTAAAATAATTCATTGTAATTTTTTTTCTATGAGTATTTGAAAAGTACTATAAAACGCCGCGCACGAATCGTTCAAATTCAGTCCGCCTCGAGGCGTTCCAGAGTGAGGTCACGTCGCTCGGTGCTCTGCTGACATGTGTCACGCGTACGTTGATCTTTGACAGGTAGCTGGACTTTTATAGTGTATCCGCAAAATCTTGGTGGTAGATTTTGCGATCACGTGGTAATTAAAATATTTTATTGTTATTTTTCATTACAGTCTATTTTTACTACAAATTCTATTTCAGACGTAATGAAAAATAAAATTAAGTTATTTTTAGCGATGAAACGAAAACGAATGACGAAAATTTGGAACAGCAAGTTATGTATGTATACCTACTAATATTATAAAGAGGAATAATACTAATAATTTATTTGCCATAAATAGGTGGTTACAGAATAGTTAATAGGAATGCTCTGCCAGCAGGGTCCCACCTAGTTGTAGGGGGAACATACACAACATATTACAGTCGGAAAATCTTTGCGGTAGGTACCTCGGATTGTAGTTAGTTGGACAGTGGTCATTTGACGGCCACTTGAATCGTCTCACCCCTAAGCTTTTGGCTACCGCCGGCGCACTAAGCCGGTTGATGCCTAATCTCGGAGGCCCGGCTGCACTGAGTCGCTGACTATACTTTTGCGTCGCGCGTTATATGGTCCTATATGGGGCTCGAGTATGGCACAGTGCTGTGTAGTCGTGGAGCATCCTACTGTTCAAAAAAGCGCAACGCATGATATCACTGAGGCACAGGCAGAGGTAATTCGTGGATACCGCATAGTATCCGCAGTCCTATGGACACTGACTATGTCCCTACTGAGGATAAATGAGAAAAAAAATATTGTCATTAGTGGCGACGTATAACAATCCTACTAATATTATAAATGCGTTTGGATGTCTGGATGTTTGTTACTCTTTCACTCAAAAACTACTGAACGGATTTTGTTGAAACTTTACAGTATTATTGTTTATAAACCAGATTAACATAATTATAGGCTATAATTTATGACGATATGTGACAAATAAATTTCAATAAATAAATAAGACGTGTCTAAAAAGCGCAATCTATCGTCATTGGTTAAAATCTACAGTGCTGGACAAACTACTGTTTTTGACGTTCGTAAATATTCATGCGGGGGAAGCCGTGAAACGCCATCTATCAACATGATATCAAACAACAGATTTTACGAACTAAGGAGTAAAACGAGGTCCACGCGTACGAAGTCGCGGGCGGCCGCTAGTTCAAAATAAAATTAATAATATTTGTATTCATCTGGTCTTACTTGACTTTTACTTTACGTATGTCATGCACGATGACATTTGCGTCAATATTTGTGTACGTCCCCACTAGGCATAATTGGGATGTATTATTCTAATTTGTCATACCTAAGTTGTGAGAAAGCCTGTAGCTACAACTGGGAAAGTATGTGTCACCACTGGTGACAATCGATATTATTTATGCCATTTATCCTCAGTGGCGACAAAGCTAGTGTCGACAACCGAGAATAGACGCCAGTTGCGAGATGACCATAGGTCCCAAGGGGAAATGTACGTGTACGTGCACCACGAGAGGTGGAAACCAAAAGGTAGAGGCTTGAGGATCTAGGCCCCAGAGTGCTGAAGGGTACGCCTGGCCGTCAGCCAAATTTTACGTCGCACCATAGAGGCAGTTCTGCCTGTATTAGAGGAGTGGGTGCGACGGCATGATCGCCTCACACAAAGGGCGACCCAGGTTCTACCGGGCCATGGGTGCTTCGGGCCATTCCTCCACCGTATAGGCCGAGAGCCTGTAGATGGTTGTCAGTTAACACTACAGTCTTGGCACGTGAGTCACCGCAGCAGACTGACACGCTCCAACAGTGCCCAGCCTAAGCGAACGAGCGGCGGTTGGAAATGACCTCTCCCTACCAATCGGGAAGAGGCGTGAGATAGATAGATAAACTGTTTATTTGTTGTAACACACTTTTTTTAATGCTTTTAACACACACATTATGTATAGTTGCTATTGAAATTCAATTCAATATCGAAATAAAGTTAGTCAAGAAACACACTAGGTGACACCACTGGTATTTTGTTACACAGGTTATTAATAATTTCAACAGTTGCAACATAACAAAAGTGACAAAACAACATAAGATAAAGATGACTAGCGTTTCAAATAGTTCCCTGCGTCAGAGTGATGTGTGCCGCAGCGATGCAAAAAGCAAAGAGCTCAGTATAAACACTACCCTCAAAAGGGCAGAACACTGATTTTCAGCTTTTGCTAGAGAACGCATGAAGCGTACAGGTACGGAATGAACCCGCTCGCTTTCGGAAACAATATCTACATTAGTAGGTATAAAATATATGATGAGACAAATAATCTTATGGTATAGTGTGCTTACTTACGTGCTGAAAGAACACTTTCACAGAAAGAAGCAGTGGAAAGGGGGAGCGAGAGGCCTCAGCCGACACTCCGGTTATCCGCCGCCGACACCCTGGGCGCAAGAGGACAGCTTATGGTCTCCAACTGTCCCTTCCTAACAGGCCTCGGTCGCTAGACATGGAGGTGTCTGGTGGCGGCTAAGGACGAATGCTACAGGCAACAGCCAATGGCGATGTCCCGCGTTCCCTCATATCACTCATATGGATCATGGCAGAAACAGTCAGGTTTTTAGTGGGTGTAGGGGCTACCCACCTTCTGGTAGGAAGAACCCCACATAACCCACTAGCTGCCCCCGCAGCTGGTGGGTATGAAATGTTATGCATTTTCCGGATAAAAAAAGAATAGTAAACAGGAAAAGTTTGTTTTGAATAGAACCGATTTGAAAAAATCTCTCACCATTAAAATTCATTTTTTTTTCTGCTGAACATAGGCTGTATAAAATATTCTCAAAATAGTAAAAAACCTTTGATAATTTACTATTTGATAAAGAATTTACGTATTTATTATTGATTAGGACTAATGTATACCATTATTTATAATTATAGAGTCGGTGTTGGAAGATTTGAAGATTTTATAGTTTCTTTGGGCTGTCACTTGACAGCCTGGCACACTTTTACGATGGTGGATCAAAGTATTTTGGTTTGACTATAGAGCGTGAGAACACGCACACAGTCATAATTATTTTAGTGTGAATAAAACTAGCATCGAAATTACCTAAACTTGACATGCCACGCTAGACGTAAACGCTCTTAAACCCGTATTCACAAACGATTCTTGCTTAAGTGAAGCAGCAAATCAAACGCACAGCGTTGAATAGAGCTCTGTGATTGGTTCGTGTGTCACCCTGTGCGGCCACGCGCACTGTACCTCATGGTAAGGTTTGTGAATACGGGCATTAGATTTTATAGATGTGACCTAGATAAGTAAATGCAGCCGTAAAAACCCAAATAATATTTCCGTCAACTTTTTAAAAGTGTGAAACACGTGTTGTGTATTTGAGGTAACAAAATAAAAACGGCTTCAAAACGTCCCGTTGCAATTTTTCACTAATCCAACGGGGATTTAGCCACATCCATCATGCTGGACACGGTTTACGTTGTTGGTGGTGTTTTACATGTGTTTTACGACAAGTGATATTATTGGATTACTTTTTTACTTATTGTAAGCCCTTTTGATCATGGTGACCTATATTTTTAACATACTTTAAGTACCTAGTATAACGTAAGATGGAGGATCTTTTGATGAATATAACGAGTAATGTTCAAAACAAAACTTATTTAACTTTTGTAATTAATTTTGTTGTTTTTCATAAACTAGCGACCCGCCCCGGCTTCGCACGGATGCTAAGTATACATTTAAATCTTCCTCTTGAATCACTCTTGACTTACTTGACTTATGGTCCTATGTCCCCTAGATGGGGCAGAGGGCGTCCACAACAGTCCTCCATCTCGTTCGGTCTTGAGCTTCTCGCTTGATCTCGCTCCAGGTCTTGCCGATCTTCTTCGCCTCGTCCGCTACAGTGCGCCGCCAAGTTTGCCTGGGTCGACCACGTTTGCGTTTTCCTTGGGGATTCCAATCCAGAGCCTGCTTAGGGATGTGATCGGGGTCCCTTCGGAGAGTGTGGCCAATCCAGTTCCACTTGCGGCGCTTGATCTGCTTAAATCACTCTACTTATCTATTAAAAAAAACCGTATCAAAATTATTATAATTAATCGTAATTTAAGCATACATAGGGACAGACAGCGACTTCGTTTTATACTATGTAGTGATAGTGATAGTGAAGCTTTTGACAAGGATTGATCCTTTTTTTTTCAATTAGCACCCATCACAACGAAATAATATTCCACATTGTAACTTGAACCTGCAATAGCTGTGGGACTCCTTACCTTAGCCTAGTTTGAACTCTACCTATCATTAGTGGCTAGGCCTATGTCGTTCAAGTCTGTTGTTCAAGTGTGGCCACAACAATATTATCTTGGTGCTAAGTCACGTCTCACGCTAAGCCGCCTAATTCCTTCTAAAGCAGCATCTGTTGATTCGAAGCACTGAATCATGACACTAAGGAAGATTTATCCAAGTTAATGAACAGATTATTCTAGTTTGTGGAAACCTTAATGCTCTTAACGAACCCACCGAATAATTTGAATAAGCAGCACATTTATCAACACGGAAAGGGATTGTTACTGTATCAACTTGGGGCAGTATTCTTTGTATGAAACTCCATACTGCAACGTCCACTTATCCGCACTGTAACGTAAACGCCTCGCCTCGCGGTTGACAGCGCGCAAGGCGATGACAGCTCGCGAAAGGCGATACGGTGATGCCTTTCCGAGTTGATAAGTCTGCTATGACCTTTAGATCGTGTATTTACCAGCCACAAAGGCCTAGGAATTTGTCTTTCGCAAATATTGAAACCGTTTCTAGGAATCAGTGCCATACACTTCTCGTTAACAGATAATACTGGGCGTAAGCAAAAATTTTGCTTGGAATCCAAAAGTACGCTTAATGATTTATTTCCAGGAGTTTAAGGAGCGGGCTACAAATATTAGATTATTTATCTTTCAAAGTGTCAGGCTCTTTTAAAGTTTCTTACAAGAACGAGTACGTAACTATTTATTTACGAGCAACACAAGTCATATAATAAAATATCCATGGCCAATAAATTAGCTAAAATCCATAATAATTAGTACCCGTGATTGATACTACCCAGAAGGATCAGCGAGAAAATCAAGTACACGATGTTGTGCAATGCTATTTGGGCATGTTGAACATCCCATGTTGCGGTAGTGGTTACCTAATGAATACACACACAGCTTTAAATTCAAACTTTTGTATCCAGGACGAAAGGATTTTTACCCAGCGGGCGGCATGACCCAGCCAGGGTGTTTCTTGTCGACGTGCGACCACAGCAGGGCTTGGCAACTGTTCGCCGAGTCCATTACAGCACCGAAGCGTTTTCCAGGTGGGTGTTACTTTTAGTGGTATAATATAAATAATAACCACGAGTATAGGACTTATAGTTTTTCTTGATAATATTAACAACATGTTATTGCACAATTCAAGTGACAAAAAATAACACTTTTAATAGTAAAAGTGTTATTTTTTGTCACTTGAATTGTTATAGTACCTACCTAGTTTCACAACATCAGCTGGTAGACCGTTCATAGTTTCATTTGTAACCGCATGTTTAGGTGCGCTTCGAGGAATAGTAAGTATTAGTATTTTATACTAATTGAATTGAAAAAATGTATTAGTATACTAATACTTACGAGTATCTCTTAGACGTAGCGTGGGCAAGCCTCCTACTAGGTGGACCGACGATCTGGTGAAGATTGCGGGAAGAGCCTGGATGCGGGCAGCACAGGACCGTTAATTGTGGAAAACCTTGGGGGAGGCCTTTGTCCAGCAGTGGGCGTCTTTCGGCTGAAACGAACGAACGGACGATCTCTAACAACCGATGTTCTATTTACGCAAACAAAGGTATTAAAAGCACACTTTTATGTTTTTCTTCTAATGTTTTCTATTTGTACACCAATTAGACTACAAAAACGGTGGTTCCCGTGAGATAGAGTTTCAAACAGATCTAATTGGCGACATCCCTTCGGTTGAAAACGGGGATTAATGTACCTACTTATTACGTATAATATTATAGTTTATAATAGACATAGGAAATAGTATTTTATTTACAGGGACTGGGTTGGCACCCGGGGCGATCACCCCCCCCCCCCCCGTCATAAGTCCTAAGGCACCCCTACCCCCCAGGATTTTGGGGTTACCTACCGATTCGAAGATTGAAAGACAATCGCACCCCCCGTATCATGAGATAGACCGCAGACTTGTCATGCATATGCGCTAATCAGTACCCCCTCCCCCCCCCCTTACGCCGCGACAGGGACACGTTTATTGTATTTTGGAGACTTCGGTCACAACTTCGGTTGAGTAGTATAAGGGTGAGTCCAAACGGGCGTAATAAGCGTAAACCGAATGCAGCAGAAATTATGCGCCCGAAATTACGCAACTCATAACCCAAAAATTTACGCTCGTTTAGCTTCAGCCTACGCTGAAAATGATGAACTTACAAAGTTTTTTGATTTAGAGATCCATTTGAGAAATATTGTGAATTCAAGATAAGGTCAATGTTTGTCAAAATTCAAAGAGAAATTAATGAGAAACTTCGAAAGTAAACTTCATTTAGTTCAATGATCTACGATTGTTAAACTTGGACAGTAAATTTAAGTATAACTTAAATTAGGTACCGACAATTTGGCAAAATGTAACTTAGATTGTGTTGTACTCCCGGAGGAAATTAAACTTGTATCGTTGACATAGACTTCGGTAATGTATAATTTTGGAATACACAAAAATACCCGAGGGTTTTCTGTGTGAAACTTTGACATACATTTCAATTTTGGACTATATAAAACTTATCTTCCTTGAGAATTTTATATCGCCCTCAGCTTCGGATATTAATTTGTATGTTTACTTAAAAACATCGTTCTGCTTGGGTAAATGTAGAGCTTCAGTGACGCGTAACCTACTTAGTGCTGGTTACATTTTATGTTCAGATTTAAATTAGAGTTCTTAAAAATTCAAGCGCTTCTTAAGGGGTAGAGAGCCTAAACTGTCGTCCATGCGTTTTTATTCTCTAGTCTAGTGTGTACCTATATCATTTTCTAATAATGTTTGACAAAACACTATCTTTTCAGCACGCAAGTGTGGCAACTGGACGATGTTCAAAAGCGGTCTCTGTTCGAAGAAAGAGGTGGCTTTCATGGGCATGGGGTCCAAGGCTGGCTCTCCCGGGGTCTATTACCTGAACACTGGCTCTTCCTCGCCGTACGGATTAGGCGCTGCCGGTAGTGGGTGATGGAAATACAAACGAATACAAAAACAAGTTTTTTTTATTATGCTAGTACTTAAATCCATTTATTAACTTTGAAGCACAATAACACAGCTAAATATTCAACTTATTCCATATTCACAATATGAAAAGGTAAAAGAAAAACTTTATTTCTTAACAATAATTATTACAATTCACTTAATTACGTGTTCTCAGCACATACACTTAGGTACGTAGCCGAAATTCAAATACAAATTCAAGGAGTGCAAGCTGTGCAAGAAGCACTTATATTTTTTATATTCAAATGTTGAAACAAAGTACCTAACTGCAAGTAGACATATTCATTTGTATCGTAATATATTGCACACTAAGGCCGAGTTGCACTGTCTTACTTTAACTTTAACAAACGTCAAAAAACTGTCAAACTCCATACAAAAATCACCTGTTATCGTCATAGTTACCGTCAAAATTAGGTAGTGCAACCCACCCTTAGAACAATATCAATACCAAATAACTCGTACATCTACCGTTTCGTACGAAACATCGACATCGAAACCGAATAATTGTTTACAGACGGCAACATAGACACCTGTCAGAAACCATAGGTCAACAGAAATAGCGAAATTATTACGGCAAAGGAAAACAACTGAAAATAGCTTTTTATCAGTACGAATGACGTCATACCAAACACACCGGTAGCAGTATAACGATATTTCAATAAAATGTACCTACATATTCTAACATAATAAGTACAACACACCAAACATTATAAAGAGGCGTTTACACAATGTAACTCTTCCTTAATTTAATTTAATGAATATTGTTTTTTGCATGAAACGAAGGAAAAATAAACCCCTAAACAGTTTTATTTGAGCTATGAGACCGTAAAACACTCTACTTTTGCAAGCAAGGCGTGTATTTTGTGGAATAAATTGCTTTATAGAGCGCTTTGTTTTGAATACACTATTTATTGCAAGAAAAATTGCTGACTTAGGCTGAGTTGCACCACCTAACTTTAACGGTAACTATGACGATAGCCGGTGGTTTTTAACCGACTTCAAAAAAGGAGGAGGTTATATGTTCGACTGTATGTATTTTTTTTTCTATGTATGTTCACCGTTTACTCCGTCAAATTGTGGACCGATTTTCAAAATTCTTTTTTTGTTCGATAGGGTACACTTCTGAGGTGGTCCCATTGTCACCAAGTCAGGATCTGATGATGGGATCCTAGGGAAATCAAGGGCAACCCTCAAATTTTATAGGCACGTATATCGTTTTTCAAACTTTTTCTTAAGTTATTCAAGTATTTGCTTCTGGAAATCATCATCTCATATTGATGAGCTGATGATAGAAGGTAAAACTCCTTAATGCTTAGGAGTTGGAGGATAATTCTTTTAATTTTATAGATAAGTATAGTTTCTAAAGTTACTCAAGTGTTTACATCAGATATTTATCATCTCATCATGATGAATTGGTCATGGTAGGTACAACTCCTTAATGCTTTGGAGTTGGAGGATAATTCTTTAAATATTATAAGTACAAAATTAGACCAACAGTTGTATTCTTTCATGTTTTTAAGGTGGGCTGACGGTTTAAGGTCTTTTTAGGTTTCCTATATGGTAACTTGTATTTTGTAGGGAATATTATTTACACTAGACATGAAGAATATGGTGTCAATGTACTGCCTACTTTCAGTGGTAACATCAAGGTAATAATTAGTTAACTAAAAAGCAAGAAATAAGTAAAATTTTATAAAAAAAAACCGACTCCAAAAAACCTACACTAAAAAGTAGAAAAATAATTACTAATTTCCTACTAGCAGGCAAACTTTACATGTTTCATAATTTTGGCACCGACTCCAGAAGTATCAATCATGGTATACCTACATAAATATTAATTGTCTAAATAAATAAGTAGGAAATTAGTAATTATTTTTCTACTTTTTAGTGTAGGTTTTTTGGAGTCGGTTTTTTGTATGGCGTTTGACAGATTTTTGACGTTTGTCTAAGTTAAAGTAAGATGGTGCAACTCAGCCTTAAAAGAGTAGAGTCAGCGTCAAATAGTTCGTGACACCCAAAGTGGTCAAAAAGTTGACAACCTTTTTCCAATTGTAACAAAGACGCGTTGCGAACTTTTTGGCTACTCTGCTGTCGCAGCTCACGTTCAAACTCTTTGAATAAATACTCGTAGATTTTAGATAGGTAGTTCATGGAAAAATAAAATTTAAATCAAATGTCATTACTCCCCACAATGTTTTCGCATAATATTGAAGAAACTAAAAGTGGAGAAGTTATGTTTTTCCAGTTACAAAAGTTTGTTAAAACAGATACCTAACTTGTATTAACTTTCAAGGTTCAGAAAACATACGAAAAATATTCAGAAACTTAGCAAAGTCACTACGAGTATATCACAAGAGGATAAACATTTGGGCTTTTCCTATAACATTTATATTAATTAACAGTTTTTTTTAATTCTTCTACTAAGTAGTTCTAATTAATTATTTTACAAAGAGGATTAGGATTAGATTCGATTGGACAGTCCATGTTTATACTCGTATAATGCTAAATACATATTCGTACCGATATCAAAAATCATACACACCGAATGAATAATCCTCTTTTTCCCAATCTTAAATAGAAATAGGAGCACACTCGAATAAAAACTTATCTACTTTAACACAGAGAG
Source organism: Ostrinia furnacalis (assembly GCF_004193835.3). NCBI lineage: Eukaryota > Metazoa > Arthropoda > Insecta > Lepidoptera > Crambidae > Ostrinia > Ostrinia furnacalis. The sequence continues at coordinate 225,163 of NW_021137694.1, forward strand.
CAAAAATATTTTTCATTCCAGGAAAATAAAAAGACTTCTANCAGGAGAATATCGACTAAATCAACATTAAGCAAACACTATAGACATGCGGGAGCATGTTAAGCCTAGTTCCATGGAGGTGACTGCACCGTGCGTATATTTAGACGAACCAATTAGAGCTACTTTTGACTCCTCATCATTCAAAAACTACTGCGCATTAACACTTCAAATTTGGCTCATGTATTGAGACTTGCAAGATGTACATCAGCTTCAAATTTCATAAATATACCTCAAACGGTTATTTAGGTATTGACGTTCAAAAATCGATATTTAGTGCACTAAAATCTATCTATCACATGTGAAATGTTAAAATTTACTAGTTTTTTACTTGTTCCTTTGTATTTACATAACTACCTTTCTGGATGCCAAATTTGAACCTTCGAGGTCATCTGGAAGTGGTTAGAATTTGGTCTATAGGTCAGACATGTAGATTTTTGGACGTCAATATCTAAAAAACCGTTTGAGGCATATTTATGAAATTTGAAACTGATGTATATCTTGCAAGTCTCAACACATGAGCCAAATTTGAAGTGTTAATGCACAGTAGTTTTTGAGTGATGAGGAGTCAAAAGTGGCTCAAAGTGATTCGTCTAAATATACGCACGGTGTAGTCCCCTCGCTGGAACTAGGCTTAACATGCTCCCGCATATCTAGAATGTTTGCTCAATGTTGATTTAGTCGATTTTCTCCTGTTGGGAACATGTAAGACAAAAATAAAATTTCCAATATTACAGACTTTGATCTAGAGCAGATGCCGCGAAAACTATACAATTTATAGAAAAACTTGTCTATGTCACCTGTAGCAAATTGAATATGCTTTTTTTGGTTCAAAGTAGTCATGTCACTAGGACGCATAGTTTCCGAGGATTAAGCGAAAAACCGAAAAGTGGCACCTTTAAACCCCCCTCTCCCCGCCGGCTCAAGGGCTAAGGGCGGGGACTTTTGCTATGTTCACCTCCTAACTAGTCTAAATAAAGTCCCGAAGTCAAAAATTGTGTTCCACGGATTTCCATCTATAATGCTTTATTGACTGGACTATAGAGACAATCTCTGACATTTTGTAACTAAGCTTCACAGTTAAAGATAACAAAGCAAGCAGAAATAGACGAAATATTTCTACAAAAGACAAAATCGTCTAATAATTTTGGATTATTTTCGTCACTTTTTTGTATTATTACCAACTCGTAAAAAGTCTGCTTGTATTAAATTGTAACTTTTATTGTACTTTAAGCGCTAATGTTTCTAATCTCATAAACATGAACGAACGTTTCAAAGGTGATGGTGTAATAACTAGCTTTTCAAGACATAATAAAATTTTCAAGTGATTAAAGTGCAAAAAACGTCTCAAGCAAAATAATTCCATCAATTTACAAACGGCCACACCTTAGTATACTCATAAAATAGTATCTCCAAAATCATGATAATGAATGAAATCCCAAAAACGGCCACCAATGCTATCAGAGGCAAACAAACGTGTTCGATTCTGACTTCCTGGTGCAGAACTGTCTCACATTTCAGCGGATGATAGTCGTCGTAGGAGGTATATCTTTTCAGTACACCTGTTTCTATCGCCTTTAGGGTGCTGAAAAAAGAAAACATTCTATGAAAATAGGTCGGTGCGATTAGTCAAAAGTGCAATAATAAATATTTAGTGCTAGCTTCGAACAAACCGCACTACAAAATGATTTTGATCACTATAAGTTTTACACAGCGTGCTATGGAGATGGCTATGCTCGAATCAGAATTTTTTTTTTAAGATTATTAGTAATTTGTTATTACACAAATTACTAATAGTCCCATTAGCCCCTCGTACTAAGCTTAAATATGCTTGTGTCACGAGTGAGCTCACCACTTATAGTCGAGCGGCGGCGGGGACCGAACCCGCGTTCCTCGGATCACTAGTCGGCCAGTTCGACCCCTTCACCGCTCGGCTATCGTGGCTTTAAATGAAGAGATCCATAAACGAACTAAAGTCGCTGACAGCCCAACGGATTAGCAAACTGAAGTGACAATGGGCAGGGCATAATTATAGTACGCAGAACTGACAGTCGATGGGGCAGCGAGGTTCTGGAGTGGATGCCACGTACCGTAAAGCGCAGCGTAGGATGTCCACCCACAAGGTGGACCGACGACTTCATAAAGGTAGCGGGAAGGCGCTGAATGCAGGCCGCCACCAACCGGCCATTGTGGAAATCATTAGGGGAGGCCTAAATTCAGCAGTGGACGGACATCCACACATAGCTGAAATGATGATGATGATGAAGTTTTGAACAAGTTGCTCTACCTAATGCAATAGAATCTCCATATTTCAATCTTGTGACTGATATTTAAGTTTGATTTACATCTGCTCAAGACCCGACAGATAAATAAAACGAGTCAAAAGTTTCGTAATAAAAGCTAAAGTTACAGGCAAACCATTTACCTACACAACTCAATTTCGTATTCTCTGAATCCCATAAGAATTGAACGACGACCAAAAAAGTATCAGACTTGAGACTTTGATTAAGTGCCCTTTATCAGTGTAACAATATTCAGATATTTCTCAGGAAATTCATTACTTTTATCGGCTTCAGAAGACCGTTTAAGTCCAGGCGTTAAATATTGGCTGTTAAAAAATAGATCGGAAAAATCGAGGCACGGGCGTTATATAAATAAGCCAAAAACGAAGCTTTGATGGTTTTAATTTCTTTTCAAATTAGCATTCGAAGCCTGCAAAGTCCATTTGATGATTATATTGTAATTGATGTAGCTACAAAAGTATCATTACTTTTTAAGTACCTAATAATTATTATGGTGATTTTGGAAGTAAGATTAATTTTATGTTGTTGACAGATAAATACCAAAAAAATACACCAAAACTATCGATTATGATTCTCAAGCGTCCGAATAAGGTTCTGGTTTCCATGACTGCTTGGCTATCGTGAAAAATCCTAAGAATCCTCTACCTACTGGCTAAACTGGTCGACCACACAGCCTTCTCGATTTTCCAACCGCCAACCTTATATTTAAACACACCGTGAATATTTTACCAATATTCTATTCACTGGTGGATTTTGCAGCCAGAAGTTTAAAATATACGCACCTTATCTTTAGTTCTTCCTTATATTTAAACTCTTTGGAGGTAAATATGTATTTCCTCACGTCATCGTTTAGATCAATTTCAATAAGTTCACAAATCTCGGTGTCGGTAAAATCTGAAAAAGAGACTATTGATTAATTAAGATCAAATTGTAATAAAATATTAATTGATAATATAATTTATCTAATGAAAAGCTAAGACGTTTCGCTAGAAATAGTTAGGAGCACTTCAACTCTCATCTTATACGAGACGAGAAACTTAATTAGAACTTACACGAGGTAGTGTTTTTAATGAAGATAAGTTCTTCAGTGTACGAGTATGACCTATTTGTTCTATTGACTTTTACAATTGAATGAGTGTATAGCCTATCTATTTAAAATGAGCGCCACGTATCTATATTTAGCGCTATATACTATTTCTTCTCAGGTCCCTGTCACTTCAGTTTTTTGCTGGATGCAGTAGGTTATTCTGCCGGCCGTTTGGTGTAGTAGTTTGTAACGACCACCCGCGACTTCGTTCGCGGGGACCCCGATTTACTCCTTTAGGGGTGGAGTTTCGTAAAATCCGTTCTTAGCAGATGTCTATCTACACCCTTTAAGGAAACTACTAGCCAAAATTCAAGTTTGTAAGTGTTATAGTTTCTGAGATTTCGTGATTAATCAGTGAGTGGTATAAGTGGTATACTTACCTGCTCGAACTGCAGGAAAAAGTGACATATAATCAGAAAGCAGTGCAGTTCTGTTAAATCTGAGGGCATTAAGAGCTTGTTTTATTGGTAGAGCTTTTGCCTGAGACAGCTTCTTCGAGAATGGTGTATTTTTGTTTAAAGTGTACTGTAAATGTAAAATTGAAATATTAAAATAGTTTTATGATACAGCACATAACCATAATACGAACAACTGAGGACTAAGGAATTTGTTGCCTGCTACTGTCTTTCCCGAATACTTATAATCCGGGCCTGCAAGGCGAGTGTGAATAGGCATTTCTGGACAAGCATGTACTATTGCATCTCACTTATACAGGGTGTTAGGTAAATGGGTATATGAGCCGACACTAGCCCATGTTAACATGGGCATATAAATGGTACGGTGAAATCAGAAAATTGATATGTTCATTATAATTATTTTAATTTTCATACAAATCGGATTTTATAAAATTTATTTTGTATGAAAATTAAAAAAATAAAATGATTCTATCAAAGAAGAACGGTCATCTGTGACCCAGGCCCGACAGAAACGAGACATACCTCAGTTTTTTTGTCATGTCTTAATTAGTTAAATTATACATTTTTTATATTCGAAATCTATGTATAACACCAAAATATTACCCTTTGTTTTTGTTCAGGCGTCATACAAAAACTAATACAAAATTTATCACCAAAATTGGTAAATGTATGTACCTAAATGTCTATTACAGCTGCTATGGAATGTATCTATGTGACCTGGAGATACAGCCGGATTATACAGGGTGGAAACGATAAGTGATCTCATTTGATTATTTCTAAACTATACAAGATATCAAAAAACCAGTTACTAATTCTAAAAGTGCTTCACGAGCTCTTTCAAATGGTACCAAATAATAGGTTACAGATTATATATAGAAGCTGGTAACATAGAATTTTTGGATTTTGAAACTTCTCGTTTTCACCCTGTATAATCCAGCTGTATCTCCAGGTCACCTAGATACATTCCATAGCAGCTGTAATAGACATTTAGGTACATACATTTACCAATTTTGGTGATAAATAGGCATTTTGTATTAGTTTTTGTATGACGCCTGAACAAAAACAAAGGGTAATATTTTGGTGTTATACATAGATTTCGAATATAAAAAATATATAATTTAACTAATTAAGACATGACAAAAAAACTGAGGTATGTCTCGTTTCTGTCGGGTCTGGGTTTTTTTTGTATGGGGCGTGACCGTTCTTCTTTCTGACTTCACCATACCATTTATATGCCCATGTTAACATGGACTAGTGTCGGCTCATATACCCATTTACCTAACACCCTGTATAGATAAGGTTAAAAGTATACTCACATCGTACTCCAAAATGTGCCTCATGTTTCCAAAAATTGCAAAATCGAAACTTCCTGATTCTAAATCTTCTATTCTAATGACATTCTCCTTTTCACTCACCAAGTGAGAGAGCAAGTTAGACGTATACACGGTGTAGATGATGTAGGAATACAGAAAGAATGTGAAATACGCTGTTCTCCGCGAGGAAAAAACTACATCCACTGGAAAAACTGAAAGTTTATATTGTTATGAATTTGTTTGATTATTCTGCTGAAAATATTCCAGAAAGAGTTTCGCGAAGGTATAAAAATACATGGTAAAAACGAAACATACAAATTTAGATATGAAAACTAGCAGCTTATCAACTTGGTTTCACCTGAAAATTCACTAGTAAAGCACTAAAAGTAGTATTTGAATGAAAAATCTTACTTTAGCACATTCTCACAGGATGTATCATCAAATTAATCGTTCAGTTATTTTGGTAATTAATTTCTAAATCTACATAACGTATTCACAAACATTATTATGAGGTCTACCTACTTACAGTGCGCATGGACGCACAAGGTGACACACGAAGCAATCCACCAATCACAGAGCTTTATTCAAAGCTGTGCGTTCTATTAGCTGCTTTACTTAACCAAGCATCGTTTGTGAATACGGGCGTAAGTATATTGAGTAAGAGCTTGAGAACTAAAGGCTTAAACATATCCTCTCACTAATTCCACGAATTCATGAAGGTACCGCTTTCGCCTATAGAATGGATCAGCTCAGTGCCAGCTTGTATCGTTGGATACCTAAACTAGATCATAGAGTAGAGAAGATTGATTGGAACTCAGTGTCTTTCGAGCGACGGCTTTAGGACCTAACCCACTGACGTCCGAATTGGCCTTATTTTATACAGTTCTATATATTTCGAGCAGAATGTATGACATTTATTGTAATTTGCTATTTCTGCCGGTTTCAAGAAAGATAGATCAGTAATTTTTATTCCACGCCGCACAAGTTGACAAATTAATCAAAGAAATACGTTTCAGAACCGAAAATTAACAATTTCGGCGGTCTTATCGCTAGGATAATGAAGCTTCATAATTATGTGGATTTTGAAATATTTTTCCTCCACAACAACTTACAGGAAAGAGGCTTTTTTATTTTCCTTCGTAATGTTTAACAAATATACCTATGTAAAGTAAGTAAGATGAAGTTTCAGAAAAAAATATTTGTAACTGGCAAACATTTTATTACCTGAAAACTTCTCGTAAATTGTTGGTGGGTATGTTCTGCTAAAATGAGTTCTGAGAAGTCATAATGTATAATGGAAATGCTTGCTTAATTTTACTCAAGCCTCATTATAATAAGGTAATATACGTCCTGTTATTTAATTGTGTGTTCTTTTATGAATGACAAGAATTTGGGCTCATTTCAGAAAAAAATAGAGCAACATTTTAATACATTTTGGCTACATTTCTACTACAGTCAGCGATAAAATATTTCGTGACTCCCAAAGTTGTCAAAAAGTTCGCAATAAGTACGTCTTTGTTGAAGACTGTGTATTGCAAATAATGTTATTATTACAAAACCATAAAAAATCCTATGAATATAAAGTTACGTAGAAAAACTTGTCATGAAATTGCATCTGAGAAATTGCGTTTCGACTAAAGCACTCGAGTCTTGTCAGAACAGTACCTCTAGTAGGAAAAACTTTCGAGTTCGTTTCGTTGCGTATTCAAAGTGTCATCGAAAAATTTTGTATGAAAAATTAAACAGCGCCCCCTAGGGCGGCTATAATATAGGGGGCGCTGTTTAATTTTTCATACAAAATTTTTCGATGACACTTTGAATACGCAACGAAACGAACTCGAAAGTTTTTCCTACTAGAGGTACGGATCTGCGCATTTGCGAATGCACAAATGAGCAGCGTTAAAGTTGTGCATAACTTCAGTGGACGCAGCTGTTATGCACACTACGTTTCTCAAGTTTACAGCAATATTGCATACTGCAATAATATTTGGCCAATGTTCTAATCTAGCGATGTTTACTAAACTATATTATGTGGGATAAATGTATATTGAAATTGTATTTTGGAAAGAACAACAAATCGTTTTTATCCCACATAATCTACCTATGCCCTCTTTTTTAATCTACACAAAAACCTATCTTTGTTCGTGTCAGCCAAATGACGTCCACCGCTAGACAAAGGCCTCCTCCAAGGATTTTCATAACGACAGTTCCTGAGCTGCCCTAAAAACATATTATATCGAGCCGAATGCCGAATCGAGATCCGAGGAACGGGTTTGGACCCCGCCGCCGCTGAACTAGGTGGTGAACCCACTTGTAACACAAGCATACGAGTATTTGGCTTACCATGACGGGTTTAGGGTACTATTTTTTCTACCCTTCGGGTGCAAAACCCTAAAAATACTTACTATGCTGGCAGTACCCCCCAATGATCAACAGTACCTCCAGACCGAGGCTGCATTCCACATGATCTCCTAACAGCCTTTTCTCCCACCAGGCTCCGAGGTAGAACAGGCAGCAGACCACCACAGCGGCTGCTGTGAGGAACTTCCAGAGCCGAGCCGTGAATGGCCTGGTGTAGTACGGGTTGAACAACTTCACGTCATGGGTACGGCGGAGGAGGAAGCCGTATCTGGTGAGAGTAAGTAGAGAGAGAAAGCTAGGATTATGGATTTTTGACAGCAAATGCTGAATATCTTGTGTTGTAAAATACTGGGTGTCCCAAAAATTTGTGTTAAGCTGAAGCCCAGGGGTAGATCATTACTAGAGCTAAATCAATTGTTACCGCAGTCTTATGCGACCACTTCTATAAGCTATAAGGGTTCTATAAGCTATTCGACGGAATGCTGAATACAGCATAAAGTCAGTCCAATGCAGGTCATAGGAGTCACAACCGCTGAGATGTTAGTTTCTTTCCAAGATGTTTCAATGAGACAAAGGTTCGTAGAAAAATTCCAAAGCAAACAGAAGAATAACAACAGGGTTTTTAATAACTTTACCTGACGGTGACGGTGTTCGACTGACTCAAATGATGAAAGATTTATCTTAATCCCCCATTAGTTGACACTCACTTGATCTAAGAAATTCAATATCTTTTTGCTAGCTTTTTCAATCTAATAGACAAAATTCAATAATAGAGGTTCTATGTAATTTAGTAAAATCTGTAGAAAACTGTGACCTTTGCCATCTGGGTCTAGTTATCTCTTTAGGCACCAATTATTAGCATCCGGAAAGCGTCCGATAAATTACGGACTCGCTAACAAATGACCCGGATTTAATTCGTCGCTCAACATTTTCAAATAAAATAGGTCTTGGTTGGAATAAATTTTCTCGGAACCCTGAATCTAATGTTCTATATTTTGAGCTCTATAAAATTTAACACTTACTTTTCTCTGTATTTTATGTTTTTGTGGATTTACGTATTACGTCCGTCTTTTATCAATACCATCTTTAAGTGCTTAAATAATTGATCCCTTTTGTCATTCTTCATATCATGCTTATTAATGATGAATATTAGTTTTCTTCGTTAGGTAAAAATTATGAACCAACGTATATTAATCCGACATTTACTTACTCAGTGTAGTATCCGTTATTATTCTACTGTTATGGGATATTTAACTAGGTACTTATTTATTACCTGAAATGTACAACTGCTCCCATTGGATACGAGAATGCCAGCATTTCTGGTGTCATCGCAAAAGGTACAGCATATAGGTCGACTGCTGGCTGTTTATGTATGAGGACATCAAAACTTCGCTCGTCTACGTAGGTAACACTAAAAAAGTTATTAAGTACAGTCGACGGCACATAAAGATAAACATCGTCGATCTTATTTAGTTGTAATAGGTACTATTTTTACAACAAAAATGCTTTAATCGATATGCTTTCGAGGGAACATTAAATATTGTAAGGGCCCACACTAGCGTTTTTCGAGTGACTTCGTCTTGCCAGCGCCCGCGCAAATCTGCTCCGCTGATTTACGCAGCGCTGACGTGCCTTACCATTCTTCCTCTAATGTTTCAGTGTTATCGGTACACGCTAAAATTATCCACGAGTGCACACGCACACTACAATAATGGCGCTCGGATTGCTCGGATCAAACTCCCCGCACCCCGTGCTTGCCTCGACCAAAAATTGGGGCGCATCTTCATAGATGGAACGATATATAGTCCAGTTTCACACTAATTGAAATTATATTTTTTTACCCAAACGCCCGGGCGCGCATAACGAGAACGCTCGAAAGACGCTGTGTGAGGTCGCTAATACTCACTTGAAATGGTATACATTCATCAACATTTCCACCAACAAGCATCCGATCATGTTGTGACGTCGTAAAGGATTGTACATCAACTTGTGAATGTCATGTTTGTGAATGCAGTCGTATAATGTACTCACTCGGATAGGCCTATCCATTGCAATTGGGTATATGGTACTGAAAACATACACATCAAATAATCCCTAACACTTTCCTCAAAATAATTGTACCCCTGCTGACAGATAGGAACCAATATCAACCTCTAAAACCAGACTGCGTCATAAGCAGTTCCATACAAATCATCGGATATGGATCGCAGAATCCATGAAAATACGATCCGAAGTAGTCGCAAAACTATTCGTGAGGTAGTTTACGCACTAGATCCGATTCATTTCGATCATTCGAATTCTTTGGTTAGTTTTCTAGGGCTTTAATTCTAGTTTTTGGTTTGAGTTTCATGAGATGTAATAAATTGACAATCAATTAATTAAAGATTCCCTAAATACTTTGCCCTCAACCCTGTTAACAACTCGGGATATTCTCATTTTACGCAACTTTCTCAAACTCGACTCGCTCATTTTACGCAACTTTCTCAAAAGTAACGAAGTACATTTCCGTAAACAAAACAGTCAGATGTTATTTTAATTTTCGGTTGAAGTAAATCCAAAGTTTTGTGGAGTTCCCTTTCAAGATGCAAGTTTGTCGACAGTTTTGCTTTACAAGATATTATTATGAATGCTTTAAAATATATCCCGGTTGGAATATCCTTTTGAATTCACCAATGGGATTAAAAGCAACTGACTTCCGACTGATGTTTGAATATGAAATCTCCGTTTTAATTAAGTTTGGATTGGATATTTGGATGTATTTTACTTTACGATCAGCTAAACGACAGCGGCCATTTTTTTTCTCTTTAAAAGAAAATATGGTTCAGATAAAATGTGTTTTTCTAAATATCGGTTAGTTAGGTGCAGATAAATAGCGTCTCTATAATTTTATAGTAAATTCTACTCTGAACGCTACAATTTATTCAAATAAATGAAAAATATTAGTTATAGCACAGAATAATAATAAGTACTAGTAAAAACACGTTCTGCCAATAAAAAAAAGTTTTAGTTTATAAAAATAAATATAACTAGGAGTAATAAAATTGGTAATACACACACCTACCTAGAATTTTAATTTGGATCGAAACAAAAAACAAGTAGTTAAATACTTTTCTCTAAATTCAAATATTTATATTGTATTTTCCCACCCACTAAGTAACGAGGGCAAATAAAATACAATATTCGAAATACAAATATTCGAATTTAGAAGTAGTTCATTTGTTTTTTTTTGTTTCACAATTTGTATTAAATTACATAAAGAATTTCGCACACAATTTTATTACAACACCTACCTATTTTCGTCCATGGAAACCGTTGGAATGCGTATTTTTTTAATTTTCCTCCACGACCCCAGCAACAGTTGCTGTATTAGATGTTTGTGAAGAGAAACGTGACTGTTCAGCCCTGAAGCCAAAATTTAATGAGCTCCCAAAAGGGGGGAAATTTTGGTTTTACTGAAGCTTTGTTTTACCAAGCCAAATGTTTTCTTTCGTTTATGAAGGTAGTGAAGTGGTAACGTTGTTTATAGTGTTTAATAGAAGAGGTTTTATTAGAGTTACTATCATGAACAATTAATAGCCACGATAGCTGAACGGTGAAGGGGTCGGAGTGGCCGACTCGAGATCCGAGGAACGCGGGTTCGAATCCCACCGCCGCACGACTGTGATAAGCCCACTCGTAACACAAGCTTATCTAGCTTACCACGAGGGGCTAACGGGACTATTAGTAATTTGGGCAATACAAATTGCTAATAATCTTTATTTAAAAAAAAATACTAATAAGAAAAATGTTTTTCATTAGTAAATAGATGTTTAATCTCCAGCTCGCTAAATACACTAAATTATACTCAATCAGTTTGGTTCAAATAAATTAAGTTAGGGAATGTTTGGGATTAATAAATAGAAGCTTAAAATCATAACTCTGTTTCGAAAGCATTTACTTCGTTATTTATTTAATCAACAAAACCAGTAGGCTGTTGTCATTAATTATAATAAAATGTATTTGTAACTGTAATAATACAGTTAAATTACAGATTTTCATTTTAGGCATTATCTTATATTGTCTATAAATTATCATCCAAAAGCAATTTGTAGTAAACCCGCTCGTCCTTGGCTACCAAATTTGTCTGAGAATTATTTAATTTGAGTTTTCGGCGAGACTAACAAGCGTTATGATAATAGCACAAACGAGTTGACTCGGTCATAATTACAGAAAACTAAATATTTGCTCTACTCGGTGTATTCCTTTGAAAATTGTGTTCAAACAAAAGAATAGTTTTATATCAACTAGCGGCTGCCCGCGACTTTGTACGCGTGGATCCCGTTTTACCCCCTTAGGGGTGGAGTTCCGTAAAATCCGTTCTTAGTGAGCATTACGCGTAGTGCTAGCTACGTTCTAAAAGGAACCCCCATGCAAAATTTGAGACTCCTAGCATTTGTAGTTGCTGAGATTTTGTGATGTGTGAGTCAGTCAGTCAGTCAATCAGTGACCTTTCGCTTTTGGGCATTTCTACGGGGACGACCGATCGACCTACTGGGGCGAAAAAAGTACCTTTAAAATTGAAGTACGGACTTGAAAAAAATCACACGTATTTATAGGACTCTTGACTTGATGGAGAGCATATTTAGAAGACCGCCAGGTTTTACATCTCGCCTTGAAAAAATCCGAAAGTTCAAAAACGGNGTAAGGACTCTCGAAAACAGCTTGTAAACACGCCTCAGAAGTCCATAATTCTATCACCACACTTCTGTATCATGCCGAAGGCGTTTTTCCTTCGAGGATGACGGAATTGAACTGCTTCTCTAGAGCCTTTACCGTACCGGCGAAGCTCAGCCGTGATGCCGTCAACCAACACCCGGTGCCTTGTTGTATTTCAGGTGGTTGAGAGCCATTTTAATCTTGTACAAACTGACGTCCGGTATATCTTCGGTATATTGACAGGTCAATCTAGCTCTTGGGTCTTGCTATATTTGTTTTATGTTTAAATGTTAAGAATAAATAAACAAAGAGACTTTGATGAAATTAAAATAATATATAAAAATTAAGAATGATTCATAGTTCCTTATTAAAAAATTAAGCATAATGATTAGGATTTTTGTTATTGCTTGGATATTTCAGACACTTAAACCTAAAATTAACCATCTAACTAATAGTATAAAAACGTTTTAGGTATTTATTATTTTGATTATTGAAATACATTAGGTATTACTAAGTTTCCGGAGCGATTTTTAAATTTGGAGTTTCATTTCTCAATTCCGTGATTCATTTTCTCAATTCGGTGCTCGCTCAATTCGGTGCTTAACTTTTCTCATAAACCACTTCACAATATTTAGTGACAATGCTATTTTTACATTCAGAATGGAGTAAACTTTATTTATTTGTATTCAAACTACTTAAAAAACTAAATATTAATTTTAGCACCGAATTGAGAAAAAAAACACCGTTCTGTAGAAATGCCCTTTTAATATAAGTAGATGAACAAACATCTTAAGAACGTGCCAAACTGGAAACTAATGGAATTCTTTGAAGTGAAAATACAAGGTCAGATTGGCGTGAAAACAGATAATTGATACGCTAAGGCTGAGTTGCACCACCTACCTTTGACCGTAACTTTAACGATAACCGGTGTATTTTGTATGGAGTTTGACAGCTTTTTGACGTTTGTCAAAGTTAAAGTAAGATGGTGCAACCCAGCCTAAATAAGTCGTTTGATATTGTAATTAATACTTAAGTTGTACTTTTACTATAATTCTAAATGCATCAGAATAAACTTGCGAAAGTAACAGCTAGGAGAGACCGAGGTGAGTTATAACAGAGGAGAGTTGTGATATTGTCGATCTTTGGAAACCTATATGCCTAGGCGCAGACCACCGACTTTTAGTTGACTAATAGCTGGGTCGGGCTGTTAGAGTAGGCGCACACCGTTGATTTTTAGCTGGCCGATAGTTGCGCCCGATTTTAAATTGTATGAAGAATCGGCCAAATCGAATCAGCGTAGTGTGCGCACTCCCATACATGCCCATACTGATCAACTGCCCGACTAAACTATCGGCCGACGAAAAATCAACGGTGTGCGCCTACTCTTAATCAGTATGGTCTACTCTACACCGATTTGATATCGGCCGATTCCTCAAACAAATTACAATCGGGCCCAACTATCGGCCAACTAAAAAGTCGGTGGTCTGCGCCTAGTTTAACTCTACAATCGAGCTCGCAACAAAGCGCATTTGTTAGCTCGAGACTTGAACTAAAATACGCGTACGAGCTCGCTAGTAGTTAATAAGTTCCAAAATTGTCACAACTCGCCCTTGTTAAAACGTACCTCGCTCTAACCTACTCTTAAGCTACAATATTTAACAATCCGCGCTTCTTTTTGTGAAGCGAATTAATTTGAAAATGGCGATAGATTATGCTTTGGGGAAAGATGTAAGATAAGTACCTTCTTCCAGGAAATTACCCTCTTAAAGTAGATCCGAGGGATTCCCGATAGCGTCGAGATTATCTGTGACAAAAACGAACACCACGCAGATGGAGCCACAAGCAACATGTTCAATATGTTTGTATCTCTAAGAATGGTTTTACTTTGAATCTCAATTTTAGACAAAATTTGACATGAGATTTATTATTAAAAGTAGTAAATGTATGTATTTAATACATGTAAGACGCACGCATTAAGGAGTCGGTAAAAAATCACGACACTCGCAAGGCAAATGGAGGACTTGGCCTACACTTTCCACGGTTTTCAATTTCATGATTTTTCTACTAAGAACGCTAACACAATCAAAGTTACAAAATAATCGTTAATAACTTATTCCATTATATTTTAATAGTTTTCAATTAAGATTTTCAGTTCGGAATCAATATCGAGTTCTCATTATGTAAACCCATAAAACTCTTAACAGCTGATCACCCTTTGATTACGGAGGAGCAGGGCCGGATTAACCATCTCGGGGCCCCTAGGCACAGCTCGTTTCGGGCCCCCCTTTTTTTTGTCGCGGAGGAAATGTTTTGCGCACCGTCACCACCTCATCACTGCCATGGTATAGGGTGGAGTGTGGGACTCCCGGTGCCCTAAAAAGGGCGCTGCTCCGTCGGACGGTGTATACCCACTAAAACCTCCGCGGCGTTCCGCCATCGCCCAAGTGGGGGTGTCGCGAGTATCCAGCCGTACCCTTAGACTTCCGTGACACCACCGGCGACAGCTCGCCTACACGGCGGACCCTACACGCCCCCATTGTGGGGGTCCGACGGGAATGGCCCGAAACGCCAAGCCGTTCCCATCAGACGGAGGTGACAAGGGTGCCCCCGCACCCCCGGCCTGCTGGCCGCCACCTGGGGGCAGAGTAGAATGATCGTACAACAGCCTTCTCCACCACCTTCTCCGCCTGCGGAGCGATGAGGCGAGAGGATCGTTCTCCCGCTCGCGCTCCACTGCCTCCTTCTGAAGAATGACCTCTTCGCAAAAGGAGGCGACCGCCTTCCAGCATCCTTCACTTCCCAGCATGGCGTTGACCAGGCTCGGAAGCGAAGGATCCCGGCCCACGACCGCAGTGAGGACACGGCGCTGCTGCGCCCAGCCTGTTCAGACCGCGAAGGCGTGCTGCACCGTGTCATTCGCCGCGCCGCATTTGTGGCACAGCGGGAGATTCCTCTCACGCGATTCTATGCAGGTACGAACCGAAGCAGCCATGCCTGGTCAGGACCTGCGCCAGACGGAATGTGAGGAACCCGTGCGGTCGTTCCAACCATTGGTCCAGAACAGGACCAATGGCGTCCAGAGTGCGGCGGCCAAACTGCGCGCGAGTCATGTACAGTCCTCTCAACTTAAGCTGAGAATTGCATTTGTGTGAGTGCACACCGATAGTGTAGAGTGGCAATCGGCTTGAGGCGCGGCGCGTCCCGCGCATGGTTTAAACCGGTTTATACTAGTTTATAGCAATCGGCCTGAGGCGCGGCGCGTCCGCCACGCGTCACTTCCCTGCCGCTCACATACTTCACTTCACCCCCGGTACTGGTAGCAGATAGACGTGTAATTTTATGTAATTGTGTTCCAAATATTAGTGAAATGGCTCCTACTGTAAGTGAATTTCCTGTACGAAAACCATTAAGCAGGCAAGTGAAACAAATTTTATGCTAATTGAATACGTATTTTAAAGGTGTGAACGAAAAGTTTTTAGTCTGTTTTTATTTTGTAATTTTATAAATTTGTTTGTCTTTTTGTTGTATTTTGTAAGGCTGGCTGGACGCCCTCTCTATAAACGGTGCTCGCAGAATATCAGCGTCGCGGTACTTCGTGCCTTGGCAATTGGCATAAATGCTGAGCGAGGACCTGTTTTTATTTATTTATTTATTTAAAAGGATGTGTCAAGTGTCGTTACATCGGCCCAATTGGTAGCTAGTGTTTTATGGAGTTCCTTTTAATAAAACATTAATTTTATTTGTATGTGTTTTACTAACTGTACTTTTGGCGATCACTCACACAAATGCAATTCTCAGCTTAAGTTGATAGGACTGTATTCCTTCCAGCGGTCGATCATGATCTCGCGCTCTTCCTGCCTGACGGCGCCGCGCCGCTCCGGGGCCGGGCGCTTTCCACGCGCCTTCTGGTCTGCCATCCAGTGATAGATGACAGACAAGACCCCAGCTTCTAGCTCCCAAGGAGGAGTACCAGCGAGGACGCACGCCGCAGCGTGCCCTACCGTGCGGTAGGTCCTTGCGACCCTCTGCGCTATGGCCCACTGGGGTCTGTTGTTGAGTGCGTCCGCCCAGATTGGGGCGCCATACAGCGCCATGCTCCTCAGAACGCCGGCATAAAGTCGACGACAACTCGTTCGAGGAGCCAACTCAGTGCGCCGGCTGCCTTAAGGAGGCATAGCGCTAGCCCGTTGAAGTGCGGGCTAAAATGCCACCTCCCAACAAGGTGAGGCCCAGATATTTCATCTGGCCTTTGGCGTCAATCCTAACGTCCTCAACCACAATGTGGGCGTCGGGATGGACCTGCTGGCGAGGCCCCGGAAAGAAGAGAGCCTCAGTCTTCTCCAGCGCGACTTTCAGGCCGAGGCGTCGTATTCTGCGAGCGACTAATGTGCCGCCCGCCGACGCCAGCCATGCCGCGGCCCCAAATGTCTTCCCCGGGCAGTGACCAGAGTGTCATCCACATAGCATATTCATATGACACTCATGCCCGCGAGAGGGACGCCCCGGAGGAGCCAGTTAAAGCCTAGGTTCCACAAGAGTGGACCGAGCACCGAACCCTGCGGAACCCCGCTGGCTACGCCGCGCCGTTAGAGCTGGCCGTCTCTGTTAACATACAGGACTTCGCGGTCCCGTAAGTAATCGGCCAGCAGCGCTCGAAGGTACTGAGGCACTCTGTGATGTTGAAGTGCCTAGAGTATGGTGGAATGAGGGATGGTATTGAAAGCGTTGGCTATATCGAATGATACAGCCAACACACCCTCACCCCTCTCCCTAGCCTCCATAGCCTTTTTAGTCTCTGAACGACTCGACAGTCGACCTGTCATGTAAACCAAAGCAGTAATGCCAACGTTACGAAAAGGAATTAGGTTCCACAATATCGAAATAAATGACGATTGAATGTGTAAACCAAAATAAGGCGAAGTCTTGAGGTGGTTTGAGTTTCTTCTTGAATTTTTTTTTTTTTTCATTTTTTTATCGGGAGTTCTGGGCCCCTGGTCATAGTGGGCCCCTAGGCACTGGCCTAAAGTGCCTTATGGATAATACGGCACTGCGGAGGAGTGAACCTGAACATTTCAATTGAGATACCGATGACAAAGAGAAAGTTACTAATATAAGTAATAAAGGTATTGTTTATTTTTACACAGCTGCTTGGCAAATGTAGTTAGTCTATTTTTGTGCAATTCTAAGCAACTGTCTTCCATTTGTTTTGGATTGTGGGCCTTTTATGAGCCATTTTGGAGGCATTTATCTCAGGCAGAAACACGATGGCTGAAAATTACAGATAACTTTTAGCTGTCACATTGATTCGGACTTGCTATACCTACTTCGTTTGTTTCGGCCAAATGACGTCCACTGCTGGACAAAGGCCTCTTCCAAGTTTTCTACAATGAACGGTCCTGCGCTACCCGTATCCAGGCTTTTCCCGCTTTGCCATGCTTATATAAACCAAAATGAAAACAATAAAAAGTAGGTGTATAGCGGTTTTTAATTTTGCACTCAATTGGAAATTGAACTCAGCCAGTCGCCGAACCCCAAAGAAGTCTAATTAGCAGTTATTGTGCTAAAGATGATACATCATCATCATCATCATCATTTCAGCCACAGGACGTCCACTGCTGAACATAGGCCTCCCCAATGACATATTATCACATAATTATACAGGATGTAACGTTATCTAAATCTTCATTTATTCTGGGCTAATATTTTAGCAGAATAGTGGTTAGCCGTAATATTTGGTGATTTGGACCGGAAAGAAATAAATCAAGGAAGATTATGCTCTGAATCGGAGATAAAAAAGATCGAATAAGCAACTTAGATGTACCTAGTTCATCGAATACTTTGCGAATATAACGCCTTATAGCAAACCGGTTACTACGTGCCTATCGCGCCGGCATCACGCTACGCTACCCGATATGGGCATAGCTCGAATCCCGCGCGAGCTACACCCCGCGCGCCGCGCCCCGCTAACGGTTACAGCGCTCTAGAATTTTCGATCGGCGTCACGCCCATANAACGGAAGAAGTCACTGGTCTATGCAAAACCCCCACAGCGCCAACGCACGAAACACACACCCTAACTTGCATTTCGATATTAAAAAAACACAAAACACCTAATACACCGCCACAGAAAATTAACATGTGCCTCAAATAACACACTATCCTCCCAACCCAACCGACCATTTTCAGGGCCAGTCTGAAAATCAGCGCTGAGCTTGTAGCTCAGCATTATGCTGAGACTGGTACCTTTTGCTTACCTATAAAAGTGTAACATCATAAGATTCAAATTTTATTTATAACTTTTTCTTTTTTTCTTTATTTCTGTGTACCTATTCACATGTAAGTAATTTATTTTTTAGTGTAGCAATAAAAAATTTTCATTTTATAATGATCGTATCATTAATCATCGTTAACAGGAAGTTTTCACTGCATACACACTTGCAATGCAAATGGAAGACTCAGCCTACATTTTCCACGGTTTTCAATTTCAAATGGTTTTTCCACCAAGAACGCTAATAAAATAAAAGTTATAAAATAATCGTTTATCACTTATCCCATTAAATTGTAATAGTTTTCAATTAAAAGTTTTTAATTTATAATCTGGGGGCACGGCAGTGCCCCCACCAAGTCGAGCAAAAAAGCGGCACGGCCGTACCATCCTTTTCTCGAAGCAATTCAGGCCATTTTCGACCGCCTGTAACTTCGTTGTGGATAAAACTAGAAGGCTGAATTTTCATTAGCTATGCAGGCATTGTANCTCGATCCTTCAACGAGCTGAAGCGCCTACTTACCTCGGCTCCTGTGCTGGTGCAAGCTGATTTCACCCAGCCCTTCATCCTGCGCACCGATGCAAGCAATTATGCCCTCGGCGCAGTGAAGGTCACCAGGAGAGGCCGATAGAATACGCCAGCCGACTTCTCAACGCAGCTGAGCGCAACCACTCCACCACGGAGCGAGAGGCGCTAGCTGTAGTGTGGGCTGTGGAGCGTTTTCGACCTTACCTGGACGGCCAACCAGTCATCATTGGCAGCGACCATCAACCCCTGCGATGGCTGCTATCCCTGAAATCGCCAGCAGGAAGGTTAGTCCGTTGGGCCTTAAAACTCCAGTCTTTCGACATCCAGTTCCAATATACCCCAGGGAAGGCGAACGTCGTGGCAGACACGCTTAGCAGACCTATGTGTTCATCCGAAACAAGCCAAGATTGCGGTATTTTCTGCCCACGAAGCCACCAAGCCAACTGCGCCAAGAACAACTCGCAGACCCTGAAGTGGAAAAAATTGTCAAAGACCTGGAGGACACCAACGATCTCAATGCCAAAAGATGGTCAGAAAGGGGTTACCTCATGGACCAAGGAGTCCTGTTCCGATACAATCCGGACTCTGATAGCGAAACCCCTCAGTTAGTTATTCCAGCCGGTCAAGTTGCAGAAATACTAAAGGAACTACACGACTCCCCAACAGCCGGTCATCCAGGCATCGACAGAACGTACCAGAAGGTTGCCCAACTTTATTATTTCACAGGGATGCGGAGGAAAATCACGGACTACGTGAAAGCCTGCATCCACTGCCAACGATACAAGGCACCCAATACCAAACCCCAAGGTTTACTTCAGACACCGGTTATGAACCAACGTAACGAGGTATTAGCCATTGACCTATTCGGCCCGTTACCGGAAGGAGACCAGGGGGAGCGGTGGATTTTACTTGTGGAAGATACAGCAACCAGATGGACGGAACTGTACGCTCTCAAGGAAGCGACAGCAGAAGCCTGTGCACACACTCTTATTGAGGAGTATTTTATGCGGTACGGTTTACCTCGCAGGATTATTTCGGACAACGGTGTCCAGTTCGTGTCCGCAGTAATGCGTGAGTGCATGTTAGTCCTGGATATCAAACAAAACTTCGTGCCTTTGTACCATCCAGAAGCGAATCCTGCCGAGCGCAAAAACCGTGACCTGAAAGCAATGTTAGCACATCTCGTGGAAGAGGACCACACATCATGGCCAGTAAAGCTACCGGTGATCCGCTTTGCCTTGAATAGTGCAAAGTGCCGCACTACAGGTACGTCACCAGCTTTTCTAACTTTCGGCAGAGAAATGCGGTCCCCCACAGAGGTCGTACACGACCTTCGTGCTATCTCAAACAAAGACAATTTCGTCCCACAAATTACCCCTTATCTCAGGACATTCCTGAAGTCACTGTCAGCTGTGCGAGAACGGGTGGAGATCCAACAGGATAAGGCTAAGCAGTACGCTGATTCTACGCGTCGTCCCTCAGATGCATTCCAGGTTGGTGACTTAGTTCTTTTAAAATCTCACCTCCTGAGTAAAGGCTCCAAAGACCTGACGGCCAAGTTCTTCCCGCGCCGTGATGGACCTTATCGCATAGCAGAGAAGGTTAGCCCTACTACTTACAACATCTCCAGTACCGACCAGCCTGACATTGTTATAGGGAGATATCATACACAAGATCTTACCCGTTACCAAGGTAGCGAAGCCGTCCCTCCGAAGCCCGTTATTCCTAAAAGGAAACGCGGAAGACCACGTAAGGTTTAGGGGGGGATGATGGTTAATGCTAGACCACGGACGAGGGCGTTTCCCTGGTCTAGAGGGGGAGCATATAGCAAACCGGTTACTACGTGCCTATCGCGCCGGCATCACGCTACGCTACCCGATATGGGCATAGCTCGAATCCCGCGCGAGCTACACCCCGCGCGCCGCGCCCCGCTAACGGTTACAGCGCTCTAGAATTTTCGATCGGCGTCCCGCCCATAGCCGCGACGCATCGATCGCCAGTACGCGTTCGCGCTCCGCACGTTACACGCGCGCGCGCTGCTCATATCCTATATTTCTTTACCTTTAAGTTAATTCAAATCCTTGGAGAACTTTGTCACCTTCATCGTAGTTTGTAATGATGATAATACAGTACTCATAAAGTCCCTCATCGACTGAGATCAACCGACTCCATGCGCCATGGAATATTTTTTTATAATTTATAGTGACTATTGGTCTGGGTAGATTTTTGACACTAAAACTTAATTGGGCACTGCTTTTGTAAATCGAATAGCTCGTTTGAAGTTCTTTGAAATTCACTACTAACAAGTTACCAGCCACACTCACCTTGACACCGATGTATGGTGAAAGCAGCCTGCCACCAAAGCGCTTAAGAAAAATAACCAACAAACGATTTGTTTGTACCTATTTAAAAGCAATTTTCAGCTCAATATTTAGCACATTAAGTTTCAATAGCTTTTATTACAACACGTCGAGAGCAGAGATTAGCTCTCACTCCAGCAACGTAGCGTTTTAAATCTAAAACGGAGTAAAATTGTTCAGCTATTCCGGGCGTCAGATTTTTCGTGGAAATGCAATTTTGCTGGCAATAATTGGGCGCGTTGGATAAAGCGCTGCCATTCCTGATGTATTGCAGCCGTCTCAGGTTTCCATTTAACGAGCCCAGCTCCGAGGATAATTAGAAAGATTCTTGGAGTAATGAGTTATTATGAGAGACATAGTTTCTTCAGGATTAGGTGGAAGGTTATTTTTTCTTATAAGTCTGGTATTATTTCAAACTCAAGCAAGTCACAGCATCCACAAATTTTAATGTCTATTGCCTGCACTGATTAAAATAGTTGAAGCTGAAATTACTTCAACACATTCATAAAATGTTTATGTGTTCATTAGTTGAGGTATTTTCGTTCTACTCGTATATTTTCGTAACACGAACATTTATACAATCTACGTTAGTGTTTAGCCTTTATTTTATAGAGGGAAATATTTCTTATCTGGTTTAGTGTTGTGTGGAATTTCACAGACATGTATTTAGAATGGGAGCTCTGAAACTACAATCAAAACTCGATTTAACTATACAAAAGCTAGTTTCAAGGGTGATTGGTGGAATTCAGGCTATTAAGTCAACTTTGAACCTAGACTTGAGTTTGAATTAGTTTTAAGTAGCTTCTGAATATAGGTCTAGTTTTCGTCGTAGGTAGTTGATTAAAACAATATCAATATCTAAAAGGTCATATATCTGATGACGAAGCGCAAGATGTAGGCCGCTGCGAATCGGCCAATCTAGAAATCATTAGGCCTTTATATTCTGCAGTGAACGTCCTGTGGCTAGAATGATCACGACATTTACAATCATTTAGGGGTCATTGTCAAATTTTGCGCAGGTAAATGTAACTTAAAATCATATTTTTTTCAAAATAAATATATGCTTAGATATTACTTTTTTCTATGTCCGTGGCCGTTAAAACAACTGAATTATTATCTATTACAGTTTGCCGCGATGTTTAACCAATAATTTAAGATTTATTCCAGATTTAATGGATCAGGGTGAAAAAAAATACAACTTTGTTACCATTACGTTTTACCTTTTATTATGAAATTAAACAAGTCAGTCGCAAATATTTTGGGACTAATATTAAACAGTATTATATCTTTTACATATATTTAGAATCATAACAGTCTTTTTTTAAGTTTAACAATCATCAATCTGAACTCTTAAACAACTCTGTTACTTCTTGAATATTAAAATACCTTAAATTCTACTTAAGTCCTCCAAATATCGATTTATTAGCAGCCAACTGGAACATAATACTGTAAAAATATCTAATAAATTAACGCATCGCGATATTTGCTATATTATAATGACTAGCTTTTCTTTAAAATCTTACTATGTTCTTTTAATCTTTGGGACAGAAAAGTAACAGAGTTGTAACACAGTAACATAGTTGTTAATTTTATTGCATATTATGTAATAATTTGCACTTATTGAGCTTGATGTCCAAATCACTTCATCAAAACATTAACTTATGACTGTATTTTACCAATCAAGAGCTTACTTTCTTATAGATTCCTTATCTTTATAGTAATAAAAATTTGATTTTCTTGGAAGAGTAGTTGAAAATTTGCAATAACTTATTTCTCAAGTATATCTAAGGGATTATCAAATTGGTAGTATACTCTTTTACCTTTGCAGACTTTTTTAGGTTCTGGAACAACGGCAAGTANAAATGCAATTATTTGATGTTTATTGTAACGGAATGCTACATGGGACAGGTACAATTTGTAAGGAAAACCTTTCTGTTACCACTAATGACCACTCTGTTACTTTAAAAAAAAATAAAAATATTGAAACTTTAGTCGTTATTCCAATAATAGATGCTCGCTAATGCGATGTATTTTGTATTTAATACATAATTCGTAAAAGATTTTGACATTATTAAGTACAAAAAAATAAAAAATGTTGCGGGACTCGTTTACCTGCACAAAATTTGACAATGACCCTTAGACGTCGTGACGTAGACTCTTAGACCAATTTCCTTAAGTGTCTTTTACTGGACTATTCCCACCTCTCTTTCCCACCGCTGCAACTCCTGTGTAAACAGCTTGACCGCCAATAAAAACCCAACCAGTGAAGGTCAAGTTAGGTGTCTTTTTGTCTTCTTATCTTCCAAATTCTTTTGACCCTGTAAGTATCTCAACTATCATTGATTGTAGACTGCTTTGTGATTCCGGAAATCCGGATTCCAAGAGAGGAAATTGCACTCTCTCATAATCTATAATATAAAAATGAATCGCAAAATGTGTTGGTAAGCGCATAACTCAACAACGCCTGGACCAATTTTACCAATTCTTTTTTTTTAATGTTTGTTGAAGTCCAAGGATGGTTTTTACAGCGAGAAAAGTTTGAATAATTTCCGGGTAAACCCTAAAAAACTCGAAACTTCACCCCTAAGGGTAAAACGGGGTCCACGCGTACGAAGTCGCGGGCGGCCGCTAGTTGGAGATAAAATGCTCCGGAAAAGCTTTTAAGGATAAATTAATAATGAAATGGGATAGGAAACTAAAATACAACTCTCTCAAGACTACGAATGATACGGTTCGATTGGTACATACAAATAAACAAATACAAATAAACAAGTCTCCAAATAACAATAATTGACCTCTGAAAAAAACCTCTTATGCGGTTTACGAACGTGTGTAAATAATATCGAATCTCGACTAATTTTAGGTTAGAACTAACTGATTTATTGAAATCTAGGGAGACATCCATGTATTTATCAGGCTTAGTAACTAGGGTAAATAGGTCCAAAATATTACTGCAGTTACTTTTTTAATGCATATTCTTATCGCCTGTACTCTCTTGCACCATTTTACTCTAAAACTATAGAATAGAATTGAGTTAGTTAAGTTATTGAGTTAGATTAGGTGGTTCTAGCAGCACAGTAGATCCATTATATGCGATGTATTCTCCAATTACATCGTTTACAATTGATTTAGCATTTACGTGGGTTAGTTTGGCGTTTCGGATATTGGGGCAACATACTTGAGATTGCAATAGGTCTGCGTTTTGAGAGGATAGGAGATCGGCATTTCCAACTAACTGAAGTGTGTAAGCTTAAATCACTGCAATCTCTAGCTCGTTTATAGTCCTATAAACTTTCCAAAGTGCCGCCTATTCGGTGTTAATTATTTACCTCCTTATTTATAATAGTAATAGGGTTAGTGTACACGGTGGTATAAAACTTCAACAAATATAAAATCTTGGCTTCGTTAGCTCAATTTGTGAGTTCCAACACAATTGTTAATTTATTTTTATTACCAGCCAGCTTTTTGGCAAAGCCATTCAAGTGGTAGAACAAGATTACCTCATATATCAAGTAGTACGAGAGCCCACGACCAAAATTTTTGTCTCATAGCAATACGGCCAAAACCGCATCAAATCGATAGATACGATTATCCTGAACTCGAAAATACCAATATCAGACATTTTCCGCGTAGCGTTTGATCTGACCGAATTTTCAAAATTGTCAAAGAATTTTACCGAACTGCATCATAGCAATATGTCTGATTTGCAGACTGTAGTTGAATGATAGTTCTGAGATACCGGAAACATTATTTTCAGACGTTAGTGGTGTAGCGCAAACCCGTAAAATCACTTAAAAAAATTAAAAATGAGACAAAAAAAATGTCTCATAGCAATACGTCTGAAAATCTTTTTTATTAGTAAATTTTGGTTATTTGATGCGAACAAAACAATTTTCAGACGGAAATGTGAACGCATTAAATTTTGAGACCGTTTTGAAAATGTTAACAAATTTTACCGATCGGTATCATAGCAATATGTCTGAAAATTGTTGGACATGATAAAATAAGTTGTCCACATGTGCAAAAAATTTATATCAGACAAATTAAGTGTAGCACCTTCTCTATCATACAACTTTTTGATACACTTAAAGTGTCTGAAAACAGGTTTTTGGTAATCATGGCAGCAATACGAAAAGTTAAAAAAAATAATTATCCGTATTGCTATGATACAGGTCGGCTAAATTTGTTGACATTTTCAAAAATGCGCACGTGCTATATGCTACGCGCAAAATGTCTGAAAACAAACTTTTTCGTAATACAATTATAAAATCTATGTACATTTTCACTATCAGACGTATTGCTATAATACCGACTGTCTTTTTTTTTGACACAGCAGAAATGGCCTCCCACTCAGTTGCTACACTTTCGACCGTTACTACACACCTAGTCGGGTTCAGAATCATACAATCTAACGATTTTATAGGGTTTTTGCCGTATTGCTATGACACATGGTTTTGGTCGTGGGCTCTCGTACTAAAGAGAATATGCGAAACATTAACCTCTTTTGCTTATGAAGTGATATTTCATTCATGAATAAAGACAATCGCATTTATATTTTAAGCCCGCGTCTAACAAGAGAATCTGTATTTTTAGGCTGTAGGACTAAAATATTTCTGACAAAACTTTCTTCTATGAGTTGGAATTTCTACGTAAACGAATTTCATAAAGATCACTGAACTTTATAAAATTCCTTGCGTAGGAGGTACCTATCTTTATTTAACCTTATTACGGATACTATTAGCACATTTCTCAATTGTGTTCCTTCGTTTCAGCAGATGACATCAACTAAAGCTGAGTTGCACCACCTAACTCTAACGGTAACTATAACCGGTGCTTTTTGGAGTTTGACAGATCTTTGACGTTTGTTAAAGCTAAAGTAAGATGGTGCAACCTTGCCTTAAAAACTGTCTCTCAAGGATTTCCACGACTACCGGTCCTCGCTGGCCGCATCCAGATGCCTCCCGCTTCCTTTTCAAAAGCGATGCAGCGTTCTATACTCCGAGTCCCTACGTGATCGAATCAGAAATGAGGAGATTCAGGAGAGACAAGAAAACTAAAGTAACTGACATATCCCACAGAGTTGCCAAACTTATCTAACTGTGTTTGTTGCTGTACATAATTAGATCATTTAATCTCTACATAATGTTTTTGCGACTGACTTACTTGACATATGGTCCTATGTCCCCTAGATGGGGCAGAGGGCGTCCACAACAGTCCTCCATCGCGTTCGGTCTTGAGCTAAGTGTTTGATCTCGCTCCAAGTCTTGCCGATCTTCTTCGCCTCGTCTGCCACAGTGCGCCGCCAAGTTTGCTTGGGGCGACCACGTTTGCGTTTTCCTTGGGGGTTCCAATCCAGAGCCTGCTTGGGGATGTGATCGGGATCCCTTCGGAGAGTGTGAAAACAGAATCCCATCACTAGGGAGGATACCCGGAAAACCCCGCGAGTCCAGAAGCTCTGAGGTGACAGCCCCACCACCGGACTAGGGTACAGCAGGTTAATCACCCACTTGCCCGAAAATACTCGATTAACGAAACGTTTTTGCGACTGCGCCTAAAAAATCTTTAGAAGTGAATACCGCAGTAACTGTAGCTTTGCTGGTAGATTAAAAATTTGGCCTACAAAAGTGTTTCAAACACCACAAGCCATTATCTCAGAGATACTATCGAAGAACACTTACTTTTTGTCTGATGTTTTACAAGCTTAGCGCTGGATTTGCAAGCCCAAACTTCAATAGATCCACTTAAATTTTAATACTTTTTGCTCTACTTCTACTATTAGCTTAGTCCAATTTCGCTGACAGAAAAATTTCTTCATCTGGTATTTTATTCAATTAAGGTTTGGTTTCATAATGGTTGGTATTTTTTGAAAGATTAAAAGTAATTTCAAATAGGCTGAAGACACTTCAAATAGGCTGAAATAGATTAGGAGTATGTTCACGACATTTCTTCAGTGATCAACAAAATCGAACTGGTGACTCGAATCAGCAGTTTGGACTGACACTGAAACCATTAGCGCTCCTGCACACGATGCCGCCGCCGCGCCTTCACGCGGCGCGTATAAACAGTGCAAAGGCTTAGGCTACTGACACCCTATTTTAATAGATTTGGTCACTTTAGGTATAGTTGTTGCAATTCAGAAAGGCGAGTGAGCTTAACATGTGTGGTGGCTTGCTACTGTTTGATTTTAAAAAGTGTTGATAAACATTACACTATCGTTATGTGCATGTAGGTACACGTACCCACACACAAGTAAAGCTCATTCGCCTTCGCGGCTTCGTGAGTTGCAAGAACTATAACACACAGGCGTGATTCTTTTGGTTACAAAGTCCTACAGCTAAAGTACAATCTCCTCTCTCGGGGCTTTCTTCGATAGAATTATTAATTTATATCTGTACAATAAAAGTTAATTTCTCCATACAAGAAACGATGCGTAAGAATGCGCGTTTATTATTGTACGGTATTACATTCTTCTTGTGTGAATTCGACTGGCATTTGAACGATTTGCTTATGTTTATTTCCCAAGCATCTTTTACTTTTCCCTGGATTTTTTGTTCCAGTTTGGAGTGTATGAAGCCTACTTACGGGAAATAAAGACTCTGAGAGCCATTCAACGTATCCTTCAGGAATTCCGGGAGATCGCACGCTATTATCCCCTTTTCAGCCGGCTTCAAACGAGTTGACGGTCACTTGGGCGGTTTTACAATGGGTAGTATACGGAAATACTTATTTTGTTTCAGTTTAATATCGGTAATATCGCGATGAGAAGTAAATGTGGTGTCTTCTCTAATTCAAAAGATTCGTAGATCGTTTAATATAGTTACGATTATTATTATTTTTTTTGCAAAATGGTAGGCCTATTGTTACTGCATTATGATGATGTTGATAATGTTTAGCTACTCGTAGATATTTCTAAAGGTAAACTATTCCTCTTGGTCCAGTACTTTTTCATTTACACAATGTCATACATTTTCAACATAGCCATCTGGTGTATTTTTACCACTAATATAATTCTTAAAAACAACTTGTGTAGTAACACGAAAACTTTGTGTGAAAAGCTGCTGAAAAAAAGTTTATTGAATTTTGTAAGGAATCTTTCATAAAAAATGTGTAAGTATTTTGCTCGCAGCTCTTGTTAGAATAACGATAGTTTTTTTACGTCAAAGAACCCTCCCTGCGGCGACAGCTGTCTTCAAGTTAGTGGTGTGTAAGTAAATGTCGATAGTATAAAATAATATCGACAGTATTGATACAACTGAAGGGTAATGTTAAACAGTGAAACCTTCATTCACCACACCAGACTTCACAGATGTTGCAGCGATAGAGATGAGAATAGGTAGTCCCGTAGATCCAAAGTATCGATACCATTATTATAACACGGCACAGCACTATTTCAGGCGTAGGCAGATATTTGCCAAGAACACTTTCCATTCTTATATTGTAACATTTTGTAACTCAGGAATTTTCTGACGATCAATAAAACTAAAAAATAAATAAGAAACGTTTAATAATATAGTAAAACACTCAATTTAAACGGCTAAAATATACTAAAACATTTAGACTCATTCAAATGTACAAATATGTATGAGCACTTCAAATTCATATTAACGGTCATGACAAACTGAGTTAGGTTTGACATAATATTCAACAAATCAAGTATTGGTCAAAAGATAAAACATTTTAAATTGTCTATAAAACATCGAAAGTAATCAGTTATTTTCATGAATATCACATGATAAAACATCTCTATCAATTTGAGAGTATCTAATGAAGTCATTCCTTTTTTTAAACAATTCAAAACCAACCCATCTATATATATAAAAGAAAGTCGTGTTAGTTACTTCGCTTATAACTCAAGAACGGCTGAACTGATTTAGCTGAAAATTGTCAGGGAGGTAGTTTAGAGCCAGGAGAAGGACATAGGATACTTTTTATCCCGTTCGAAACAAAAAAAAAGTCTGCTTATTTATTGCCATTAAGGCGGAACAAAGTTCGCCGGGTCAGCTAGTTTTGAAATAAAGACGATTGTTGCAGCATCTATGAGATAGGAATTTACAATTAGTGCCAGTTTCACCATTAACATTAAACCCTTTAAATTAATAATATTATCGCCACCGTTTTTAAGAAAATAAAACTTCTATTAAACCGGGTTTAGTAGATAATAATTAAAGTATTTAGACAAGCCAAACTGTGTTTGGTGCTTAAACCGCGTTCAAAGTCAATGGTGAATACGGACCTTTGCTTTTGCGTGTTGTTAAAAAATTTGCAAGCAATTAGGTATATCGATGATGTTAACGAAAGTCTACAAACAATAAGGCTGGGTTGCACTATTTTACTTTAACTTTGACAAACGTCAAAAATCTGTCAAACTCCATACAAAATACAGCGGTTATCGTTATAGTTACGGTCAAAGTTAGGTAGTACAACTCAGCCTAATTTAATGAATGTCAAAGTAAACTCAGTTTTAAACGTGCCGCGTATTGTCCATGTCCATTCGCTGAATCAACTAATAATGCATTACTCTCAATAATACATAACCACTTCAGAAACATAGAAAATCTACTGTGCTTCTTTAATTATTTCTTTATGTTAGCGACACCTTTTGGCTAACTAATATCGTGTCAGTTTACTTATACAATGTTTATTAAAATCTGAGGAAGAGAAACAGGTCCACAATTTGATCTGAAATCATTGTCATGAAGATTTATAATTAATTACTTTTCATTAAGAAACCTCATAAATAATTAATTATTCAAACAATCGTATAGATAATCGAACGTTATTGAAATTTTAAGTTGTGTCTTTACATTAATAATTTACTTATTAAAAAATTATAAGTTATTTCAAACACTCGTTACAAATATTAAACAACTTACATTATTCGTTATATAATAATAATTGACAATCAATTATTTTTTACCCAATTTGAAATTTAAAATAAGAATTATATTAATTATCCATAAACCATACACATAAGGTGGTATCGCTATGATACAAAAAATATTTAATTAATTTTCACCTTCACGATTTTGTTCTATATTAATTTAATTACACGTTGTAATAGAAAAATATTTTTAATTATACTTAAGTACAAGACAATTTTATGTTTATTTTGCCCTACAGTGATTTTGCGACACATCTTTTTATCCTCTTTTATTTTTATCTAAGTGCAGGCTGGATGAAAAAATTTAAGACATGTAGAGGCCATTTATGATAACACTTTATAAATTTTAAATTAGTCTTTTATCTTAATATTTTCGACTAAAAATTTCACTATTTATAAGTAGGTACTAAGTATCAATAGTTTATACAAATAAAGATTACTTTACTGTGACTTTTATTAGCAAGGAACACATTAAATATAAAGATTTTTAAAGAGTTATCATTCATCCTTCTTACTCGTATGTATTAATTTAATTTAAAATTTGTGTAATCTCATACAACAATACCATTGGGCTTGATTTAGGAGAATTAACGTTTTAAGTACATACCTTAATTCAATTTATAAAATTATTAACCTTTATTATTCCCAAAAATATTTTTATATATTATACCTTGGCACTCGTATTTATATCACAGATCCATGACTTACAGCTTTCATTCCTAAACTCTTTCTAAATTATCAGCACCCTTTTTAGACT
This sequence comes from Ostrinia furnacalis, assembly GCF_004193835.3. Lineage (NCBI taxonomy): Eukaryota > Metazoa > Arthropoda > Insecta > Lepidoptera > Crambidae > Ostrinia > Ostrinia furnacalis. Next base: position 256,165 of record NW_021137694.1, read on the forward strand.
GGATCACGAAATTTCACTTAAATTCGGTCTCCAATTTTTTACCCGAGGCCTGTGAAAACATTCGTCGAGCCTAAATCGTAAATGATATTAAGTTTGTTCCCTCGGTACTCGGACACCAGTCTAGAGCTACAAGTTGTTGTCACTTCCATCGCCTTTGTCAATCGTACACAAGTAACTCTTTATGCCATCTTGCTTCGACTCCGGTTCAAAAAGCTTACTTATTATAGTATCTTTAAAGAATCCTTTCGGCTGTATCAACGTCTCGAATTTCGTTTCTATCGACAGCTTCCTGCCTTTGCTTTCATTAGCTACAACACTAAGATCAAGTGAGTAACTATGTTTTATAGTTTTATGTGTCTTTATTTCATTACCAGTTTTGTATACATCGTGCGTTTTATCCGTGGAATGTTCTTCGTAAGCCTCATTTCCGTAAACATTATTGACGCCTCCACTATCGGCGTGTTTGTTTTTACCATATTTACTAAATATTAAATGTTCAGTGTCTATTATTGTAACCACAGGCGACCGTTTGTTGAACAGTTTACACGATTCGCCGAATAGTTCAAGTTTTTTCTGGCTGTTGCTGTTACTGTCGTCATCATACGTGGTTTCTCCAGATCTTTCTCCATCAGATGCTGTTCTGTTTTCATTAATTGTGCATAGTTCAACATCTCTAATGGGACGGTTATTTTCGTTGTTGACTTCAGTAATACTATCGCTAAAAATTATCCTTTTGGTATCCTTAATTTTCTTGGGAATGGTCGATATGGTGCTGTCTGAGGAGATGTACCGTGTGGTCTCATTGTTGACGGAGAGCTTGTGGGCTGGGGACATCATGGTGTTGTTGAACCCTTTCTCCGTTTGCGATTGCTTCCCTTTGCTGTGCATCCCGAATATCCGTTTGATTGATTGCCGGAACTGCGGACAAACCACACAAAATTAGGGCTATGAAAATTTTCAAAAGTTGATTATTACGCAGAGAGTAATTAGCATTAAAACATGATTTAGGATCCTAAACCAACATCCTCATAAAGCGCGCCTGTCACAAAATGTTACGGACCCTTATCCCTCGCTGGAGATTAATCTTTCGGAATATGGGTGTATTATTGATGACGTGGAAACATTATAAATACTCATTATGGTTGGGATAAAATGTTATTGACAGACAGAATTATTGGGATTATATCTTAATGGCAGGTTATTCAAATTCTGGAATATGAGTAATTTACAAGCACTCGTAGCTACGACTTTGAAATTACTTCTTAAGCCTCCATTTTACCTATATGTGTCAGTTACAGAACCTGTATTCATAATAAACATCCAAGAAAATGACGGAATAATTACAGAGTACCCCAATTTTACACGCTGATGTTACTTAGGTAGGTAGTGATGTTGTAATTTTTTACTTTAGTTGGTAAATGGTTACATATTTAACATTGCTTCTACAATAGGCAATACAGCTGTAAAATTCGTTTGTCAGGGCTTTTATTGTGCTTTTATACTGTATCGAATTCACATTGTACAAATGTCGAATAAGTAGAGCGTGAAGCATCTGATGTATTCGCGTTTTTTCATTCAAGTTCCGAGAATTTTACCTTTTTTACTGTTTTGAATACTTATCAAAAATATTAATGTGAAACCTAAATAAACGGTGAAATTAAAACTTTTTCACTTAGGAACGTAGGTATTGTACAAAGTACTAGGTATACCAGCGTTTGTAATCCTTTTTAATGAGGGTATGAAAGTTTAAACTCTGCTGATGGAATTCATCATTTGGTGCCAGGTTAATGTGTCTACAGATTAGTTTCAGAACATTTGTTTGGCGTACATTTTAGGGAATGTCCCTGCCATCAATTTGCGGTCTACTAATACCCATTTGCGAGCGCCTAGCATCATCTAAACGGCATTCCGCATCCGACGTGAATTGTTACATAGAACACAAAACTTTGTCAACGCACAATTTGCAGACAATTTTGTTGAATGTTGACATGTTTTGTTGATTGTGTAGGGTAAATACGCGCTGGAGACCCGGCTTTAAAAGTGAGGGTATGTAGGTACATGAAATGACAAAGATTTACTCAAATAGAAATTAAACTCTCTGTTTCCATAACATTGCTACTAAAGATAACGTAGGTTAACGTAAATCTTATGCGATTAGCCCAGTCTTTCATTTTTATTCAATAAATAGTCAAGTCAGCAGGTAACAGTAGGTCAGTTTCTTTCAGCGTAGACTAAAGTACTGTTTTCAACACACTTTTTGCCTCAATAAATAGGTATTACGATGTAGGTACTTTATTATTATTTTCTGTACTGTTTTGTTGTTACAAACATGCTTGTGACTGAAAACTAAGATTTACCTACATCAGAATGTGATTGTACAGACGACAGCAGCACACCAAGCTTAAAGTTTGTAGTACCTTATAAACTTTTAAGAAGTGCCATTTTATAACAAAAATGTAAAGTATGATGTGCTGTCAACTGTACAAAACAGTAATATATTTTATCTAATTAAATGGTACTTACTTGTGTATTCATGCCGACGTATATTAGGGGGTCGTAGCAGATAGAGCTCTTGGCGACTAGAGCGGGTATCACGCCAGCTCCCGGCGAGATCTGCAATGGAAATTGATATTTAATCATCGTAAACTTAAGGTCGAAACTTGAATAACATAATTGGGTATTTTAATTAGAATTTTTTTGTTAAAATATTAAAAAAAATAATGTGAGACTGAGGATTTCGAAATGAGAAACTTTTTGCTCCTTCTACTATTTCAAAGAGGTTTTTCTTTGTAAATATAAAGAAAACATTAAGCAATTATGTTTTCAAGATAATTACATAATAATGATCCCAGTGAATGGCCATTACTCGTTAAAAAAATTACTAAGATCCTGGCCATGAGTTGTCGACGCCAACAAAAAATTGGATTGCACTTGGCTACTTGTCAAATAGGTCAAGGCAAAAACATTTCATGGTAACTAAACTCAACTTTGAGTTACTGCTTAGATACACAAAGAACTTAATTGCAGTGTTTGTTTAAGTTAAAGTTAAGTCTAGTAATATAAGTTTTAATTTACTAAGAAATGATTTTCTATATATTTTAATAATAATGCCTCTTCATTAAAATTATTATTCAACAATAAATCCTATCCTATCCTACTAATATTATATCCTACTAATATTATAAATGCGAAAGTTTGGATGTCTGTATGTCAGGATGTCTGGATGTTTGTTACTCTTTCACGCAAAAACTACTGAACAGATTTTGTTGAAACTTTGCTGTATTATTTCTTATAACCCAGAATAACATAACATTATAGGCAAAAAAAAAATATGACGATTTGTGACAAACTAAATTTCACGCAGGTGAAACCGCGGGCAAAAGCTAGTTGTTAAATAAATTGTTGTCATCTGCGAATTCTATGGAATAACAAATCTATGGTTTATTCTCACTCAGTTACATATCAGTTAAGACACGGAGAAGAGCAAAGATCGTACCAGCACTTAAGTAAGGGCATATTAACGGTATGTGTGCGCAAAGCAAACATTATTCAAAGCAGTTAATCTGTACCTATTTTACATATAGAAGGTGCTTATGAAGAACATAATTATAATGTATGATTTGCTTCTATACTAGCTTTTTCCCGCTGTTTCGCCTGCGTAATTTTTACAGTATAATATCTATACTAGTATAGAACCCCAACTAAATCTTAGGGGTTGATTTTTACAAAATAACAATTTACATAATTATGTACTTTGATTTATTCGTCGTATTACCTACATAGGTATTTAGGATTATTTATTTTAACTAACTCAAGACCATTGATCGTAAGACTAATGTTAGGTACAATAAAAGGGCCTATCTTTAATGGGACTAGAAAAGTAGCGATCAAAAATTGCTTTCGTTAATATTCTGCAACAGTTGTTATCCCAAACTTTCCTAAATGTTACATTTACTATAAAATACAGCTGATGCGAGTGTTTCAAGTTATTGCGCCATAAAACGTTAATGGGAACTATGGACTCCATAGTATGGAGTCGTCAGCTCGACAGAGAATCAGTTTTGTTTGTAATTAAATAATGGAGATTTATGATAAACAGGCTTTTGGTTCACAATCTTGAAGTATTTACAATGCTAATAAAATTTGCATTTTGTTAATCAATATTTTAATTAACGAATGAAGTCACAGTCACCTTTGTCTAATCAGACTTAACACTTTGACCTTGGGACAGCCCTTATTCTACACCAGTGGTTTTCAACCTTTTTCATGACAGAACCCCTAGTATGAAAAAAAATTGAGACCCGCCGACCATGCATTTTTTATTGTTACGAAGATGTTTTTAGGGACCAAAACTACAATCCATACAACACTTATGCATTTGCTTAATTAGATTTCTGATAAATCTATCTTTATAACTTTAATGATTTTTTTTACGGAGGTAGTTTTACGACCTCTCGCGACCCTTATAGAGGCTTCGAACTTCGAACCCACAGGTTGAAAAACACTGTTCTACACGATCCAAAATAAGAGCTATTTTTGCAGTACAACTTACAAGCATTAATCCATTCTCTTTAAGTTATTGAAGATCTTTGAAAGTATGGACAAGAAAGTTCGATAAGTATTCCAAAATAAACAATAAACAAGTAAGCATTTTTAAAGTAAAATTGCGAAACTTTGCTTATTATATTGTTATCAAGTCATATATTTGTTAACTTTTTAAAATGACTATGTAAAGTATTTCTTATGTAGGTACTAGTATTTCAGGAATAAGGTCCTGGTAAAAGCAAGGTCATATAATGTAATATATTTAAGGATTGTTTTGTGCATTTTTATTCTAATCTATGCCACAGAATAATAATAAGTACTACGTACAGAAGTTTTACTTCGCGAAGGTATTTAAAAAAATGTATGCTCAATGTCATTAACAATATGGTGTAATTTAGCCTGTCTCAAGAGCCAAGCACCATTTTGTTGACAAACGTCAGTGATCGGCACTGCGCCGAAGCTATAGGGCTGACTTCGGTAAAATGATGTGACGTGAGGTGCCAAACTGCGGAAAATGGCGGAGGAAATACATGATTTAGCATGAATTATCATGAATAATATTAACTACTTATTAACCTCTCAGTGTCTTGAGGCAACTTAAAAAAGTACATTCTGTGTTTTTATTATTATTTAGGTAAGTAGTTAAATACTGCACAGTATTTATTACACCATTTTCTTTATTTTCTTCCATCATACACAAGAATACGCGTGCGTGAGTCAATGTTCGCTCGTATGTGAGGCCTTGTCGAATAGTATCCTGTAGGTGGGCAATCGTGCGTGTTTTGTTTTCGATGTAAACTCGCGGAGATGAACAGGCCTGTCTATACTAATATTATAAATGTACAGATTCACAGCATGTATTCTGTGACAGACAAAATTCCACGCGGGCGAAGACGCGGGCGGAAAGCTAGTTTTTAGATATTCTACGAATTCTTAAATTTAAGATATATTTTGAAAATAATAATATTATAAGAAGTGTATCAATTTTCACTCACGATGCCCTCCGTTGCGAATTGCTCTATTAGAGCGAACAGGGAGTAGGGTGTCCAGGCTACAGTGAAGGCGATTATCATGATGAAGACCATGGCAGTCGCTTTTGTCTCCGCCCGGCTGACCCGTCCGAGCCTCTGAGAGTTCTGGAACAAGAAATATACGTGAATATGGTTCACATAACAAACATTTACTTATTCTGGATGCGATTTTGTGAAAAATATTATAGGCAGGCAGTTGCTAATTGCTCTTAATTGATATTTATTGTCCGTGGTGCATAATCTTTTCTTAAAGGTTTTAAGCCTTTGTTTGTCACCTGTCATCCGCTTTGCAATGGAGGGAAGTTGAACCTTAATTTCGAACTCCTATGTTCTTCTGATTAATTTCGTTGCGGGTCCAATGACAGTTTAACTTTCCCCCAGGACAAACTTGACCTTCATTGGTTGGGTTTTTAAGGCGGTCAAGCTATAGATCCTGGCTACACAGGAGTTGCAGTGGTGGGAACGAGAGGTGGGAATAGTCCTATTATTCTGGATGGTTGATGTTAGTGATCTAAAGAAATTAACAAAGAACTAGGTACACCCTTGTCTTATGAGATAGACGCAAAAAATTGAAGAAATAATTATTTTTTCTGAAACTTCGCGAGGCTTGCCCGCATCTCACAGTAGTTAGGTAAATTTTATTTACTCCTACTTACGTATCCGTCAAGTTGCATAATAATATGAGTGACCATGAAACAATAAGGCTGGGTTGAACCATTTTTAATAAACTTCGAGAGTGGAAACACAATAGCCATAGAGGAGAAGAAGAAAAAGAAATAAAGAAAGAAAAATATTTATTTGGTACTAAAAGAACTTCAAGAGTTTGTTAAACTCCATACAAAAATCACCGGTTATGGTTATAGTCACGGTTTAAATAAGGTGGTGCAACTCAGCCTAATATTTCTAATCTATTTGGTACAAAGTCAAATTATTTGGCAAGTGCTGAGAAGAAGCGCCGCAACAAACTCAGTCACTCAGTACTAGAGAATACAATCCCGAGCATGTTTTTCAATCCCGGGATTACGGGATTTTTGATGGGTAATCCCGGGATCCCGGGACTATCCCGGGATCAGCCTTATGTGGGAATTGGGTTCTAATAAAAAAAACTTAAGTATAATTTCTCAAAAGATGTTTTAAATATTGTTAGTTGCAATAATACTAAAATAAAATAAAAAAATATACAAATCAAAAGCACTATTTAGAATTTCGGAAATAGATGTCACTCGATTATTTCTAAACTATACAAGATATCCAAAAACTGGTTACTGATCCTGAAAGTCCTTCACGAGCTCTATCCAACGGTACCAATTATAGGTTACAAAATAAACTGGATCTATCCTAAAATTCAATGTTTCCAGCTTCCATACATTTAGTTAAACCATATAATATTAAAAACTGAACAAGATATCCAAAAACTGGTTACTGATCCTGAAAGTCCTTCACGAGCTCTATCCAACGGTACCAATAACAAGTTACATAATAAACTGGATCTATCCGAAAATTCAAGTTTCCAGCTTCCATACTTTTAGTACTGTCACAGTCATGGCACTCATGGCTTCATAATATTATAGCAAGTAAAGCCTAAAATCAACGTTTTCCTTGAATAATCTATCTATCTATCTTCTTTATAAATAAAAATGAATTGATGTTCGTTAGTCTGATTAAAACTCGAGAACGGCTGGGCCGATTGAGCTGATTTTGGTTTTAAAATGTTTGTCGTAGTTCAGGGTAGGTCTAAACGGTGAGCAAATACGCGCGCGATATTGTTTTTCTGTGACAGACAAAATTCCACGCGGGCGAAGACGCGGGCGAAGCCGCGGGCGGAAAGCTAGTTTTAAATAATAATGCAATTTACGAGATCATTTTAAGTGTTTATTATTTAATTAAAAAAATTAATACTTCTAATATTGTGTGGCTGGCATACATTTAGTATGGAGGCTGAAAACATTGAATTTTCGGATAGATCCAGTTAATTCTGTAACCTATTACTGATATCGTTTGAAAAAGCTCGTGAAGCACTTTTAGGATCAGTAACCAGTTTTTCGATATCTTGTACAGTTTAGAAATAATCGAGTGAGATCACTTATCGTTTCCACCCTGTATAATTTTATGCTAAGGTAGAATCTAGGCAATGTCATAGTCAAGGCGCAACGGATCGTAGAATGCAAAATAGTCCTGTTTATATCAATCCCGAAAATACCGGGATTAGCCAAGTACAGTCCCGGGATTTTCGGGATCAGAAAAGGGTCGGGATCCCGGGATCCCGGGAATCGGGATCCCGGGATTGTATTCTCTACTCAGTACTCGTTGTAATCAACCCATATCGTTTCCATTTTGTAATTGTTCCCAGAACAGTAACCTGATTATCCGAAAAGTCATTTGGTTTTTAGAGAGTGCCGTTGGTTAAAGTAAGAAATGTCAGACACCAATGGCATCTAAGACATCTGATACGAGTGTGGTTGACCTCAGGAGTTCAGTGCTATACAGGGTGACTTTGTTATCAGTATCTAAATTTTTAGGATCGACTCAGAATCAGTAACTTACCTAATCGATTTACGTAAAGAAAACTTTTTTTTTCATATAGAATTATTTTTATCCGCTGCGCGCGGTTTCAAAACTAGCACACGTGGCTAATTTACTTCGTTCATAGAAAAATACGTAGGTACACACAGTTAATTACCAAGCTTAGACATAATGGTACATGAAAATAAGCGTTAACCTTTAACCCTTAACTGGTATCGTAAATTGGACATACGTAACTGGTATCGTGGGGGCCGCGCGGCCCCCATACTATGTTTGCTTCTAGCAAGCATTTTTTACCTATATACTTGAATAAATGCTCATAAATGATATATATCAGGCTTGTTCTATGTAATCATTTAGTTTTTATTGTATTCAATCTTCTTACTTATATACTTCAAGACATTACATAATAGTAACAACTTTTTACCTAATATTTTTTTAACGTTACAAATATCTATGAAACCTACCGTTTAGAAAGTTATAACCAAAAATATTATTATTTTAATTAATGCATAATAATGTGAACTTAATAATAAATAACGTTTTAATGTAATATTAAATAAAAATAATAAGTATTTTATAAAAATAAAAACATAAATATTATGTTGACAAACATTAGCAGGTGCTGGTGGATTTTCAGACCACTTGTATTTATTTTTTCATAGTAGCCGGATTGACTAGGTCCTACAACATCTTCATTTTCACACTCTGAAGAAAAAACTTGAAAATCAGAATCAATATCCTCATTATCGACCGAATATTGGTTATTGGGTCTTCACAATGACCTATAATTTTATTATCACTATATCCTTCTTCTGACATGCCACTAATCACTAATTTGGAATCAAAAACTTCGTTCTAGGTATATTCCATTGTTTTATCACTTATAAACCACCAATACTGCAAAAAAATAAAAAACAAATAAAAATTGCCATGAAAAAAAACTAACGTAACTGGTATTGTGGGGGCCGCGCGGACCCCAACACGTACATATCTTCGTCCTCGTGAATTATGCAGTGCTGAAACGCCTGCATTAGACGCGAGTAGCGCCGAAATGAGAATACAAAAAATTTTGGCTGCCCACGATGCGTAGTTTCTTAGAAATCAAAGAAAACGTCATGCGTGGGGGCCGCGCGGCCCCCACGATACCAGTTAAGGGTTAATAAAAATTAAGATATAAGCACCCGCGAATTAGACTTTCAATATTTTTTTCAGATTAAAAATAATTAAGATAAAGTTGTATTGTTAAATTGTTCTATAGAGCTTTTTTTTAAATTGAATACTGATTACAAAAGCATCTTGTATAACCGACAGAAGATCTGACTTGAATTTCGTGGAACTTTCGCTGGCACGATTCCGTGAAAAACTAAAGATCAAAACATTCGGTTACAGAAAGAGTGTAGTAGAGCCTACGGGTAGACGAGTAATGTAGTAAATTAAAAGAAAATTCAAAAAGGCTTTACATGTAACTAATTAGACTCCTTTAATGAAAAATTCACAATATAAAGCAAATGTACAAGAGTTATATTGAAAAGAAAAATGAAAATGAAATATCTTTATTGCTACTTATAACTAAGGGCCCTCGCCCACGGCGACTTTTTACCCGACTACAGCAAAGCAATAGGAGGGTTATGATTTTTACCCGACTACGGCAAAGCAAAAGGAGGGTTATGATTTTTTACCCGACTACGGCAAAGCAAAAGGAGGGTTATGATTTTGACAGGGTATGTATGTATGTATGTATGTATGTATGTTCATGTGTACCCTCGTAACTTCTAAACTACTTATCAGAATTCGACAAATGACATATCATTAGAAGCGCCTTAATTGTCCGCTGGTTATAGGCTACATGGGGTTTCACAAAATCTAATGTGGCGCCTTCTAGCGGACAAAACATAGAGAGTAAAAAAATTAAGTTAAGATAAATATGCCGTGTTTGGTATCATTTGAAAGTGCTTTACTTGTACATTTTGAATATATATATATATATATATATATATATATATATATAGGTGACCTGGAGATACAGCCGGATTATACAGGGTGGTTATACATATGGAACGATAAGTGATCTCACTCGATTATTTGTAAACTATACAAGATATCGAAAAACTAGTTACTGATTCTGAAAGTGCTTCACGAGCTCTTTCAAATGGTACCAATAATAGGTTACAGATAATGGAAGCTGGTAACATTGAATTTTTGGATTTTGTAACTTCTCGTTTCCACCCTGTATAATCCAGCTGTATCTCCAGGTCACACCTAGATACATTCCATAGCAGCTGTAATAGACATTTAGGTACATACATTTACCAATTTTGGTGATAAATAGGCATTTTGTATTAGTTTTTGTATAACGCCTGAACAAAAACAAAGGGTAATATTTTGGTGTTATACATAGATTTCGAATATAAAAAATATATAATTTAACTAATTAAGACAAGACAAAAAAAATGAGGTATGTCTCGTTTCTGTCGGGCCTGGGTCACAGATGACCGTTCTTCTTTATTGCTTTAAGATATGGACAAACTGGCCCGGCGCACTTCATACCCCAAAAACATACCTATGTCTATCAGAGGTGGAATTGTGTAAAGCAATCGTAATCACGATACGATTATTCTGTCAAACGCTTAGTATATCTGACTTTATCGTACGTTATGAACTGTCAAATGATTACGATTGCTTTACACAATTCCACCTCTGGTCTATTATATAGGATTCTAATGATGAAATCGGTCCAGTAGTTTCGGAGCATATTCAATTTAAACAAAGAATCAAAATTTTGCTCTCTATAATAGTGTAAATACCAAATGATACAAAACCCGTGTAAACTCGTATATGAGTATCTATAAATATTCACTCTATTTTGTAAAGAATACTATAAAGGTATTCTTAGTATTCTATCTTACGCATTATAAGGATTAAGCTCTCAGTTTTTCCATTATTTCCCCATTGAAAGATTAAAAAAACGGTATTAATTCCGATCACGTCGCCTTAATGAGTTGTTGATGGAAGAAAAGCTCTTAATTATAGAATAATTATGGCCTAAGCTCGCGGTCCATTCTAACTCGAGCACTATTGTGAAGTTTGAACTCTCATATTTTGCATTATAGGTCTGAATCCTACTTGAGAATCTATTATTAGTGATAGGTATTAATGATTCACGGGCCGGAAGACGTAGTGGCCAGGCCTCCTACTAGGTGGACCGACGATCTGGTGAAGGTCGCGGGAAGAACCTGGATGCAGCCAGTGCAAGGCCGGTCGTTATGGAAAGCCTTGGGGGAGGCCTTTGTCCAGCGTTGGCGTCATTTCGCTGAAACGAACGATTAATGATTCTTTGTTAACTTTGTTACTAATGGTAGACTTTCCTATTACATATTATTATCCTTCTGGAAAACTGACAATATAAATCATCTTACGTTAAATTTTTTATGATTTCATTTCATCATCATCATGTCATTTTGTCTCCACTGCAGGAGCACGACCCTCTCCAATTTACCAGAGGCAAATGGAGGATTTGGAATACACTTCCCACGCTGGCCTAGGGATGTTCCGATACCACCTAAGTATCGATACCTACTCATTTCGATAATACTCAAATCTTTTTTCGATACTACTTAAATAAGTACTCCTAAAGTATCGATACTTACTGATATCGATACTTTTTGGAACTTTTATTTTGTTTTATTATTTTGAAATTACTTGTAAACAATCACTTAACACTAGAGTGCTCGCGCCCCTAAATACTCCTAGAGTGCTCGCGCGGGTGACATATGTCCCCCAATATGATATGGGTTTATTTTTGCTAATCTTATTTTATACAAGTAAAACAATTTATAATATTAAACATCAACTATATTTCTTACTAAATAATTTTAAAAAAGTGAGCAATTCTTTCATGAACTCTTATTATAATCAAAAAGAAATACTGTAATATTTTCCAAATATTTTAGAGTCGAAGTGACCAAAGTAGTTTAAATAGTCCTTGGACCCATTATTTTGGCATAAATATCACCTAATTAGAAAGTTAATCAATAGATTGATCTTATTCTGTGATATTTTGATCACAACTCGGGCACGATATGATTTGATGATCTGGACAAAAACGCCTATTCCACTTGTTACATTTGCTTACGAGTGCTTCGATTTCTTGCTCTTGTGCGAAAAACACGTCGTCCTTTGCCACAGTACTGGTAAGTTTAATGCTAGTTGGTGTTCGCGCAACCCCAGAAGAATCCTGGTTTTTAATTTTATAGCCCTAGGTGTATTATTACTACATTACTTACAATCTAAAACAACTACTTTCTTGCGTCAGTTTATGCTTAAATAAAACAATATAATTATTGTTAATGTTTAAAAAATGGTTAAAACTTATAACTTTGAGCTTACATGAAAATAAACTTGATTTTAAACCGTGACGATAAGGGATCAAACAATTCCTCAAGTGCTCGCGCGGGGGACATGCGTCACCCAAACACTTTAAATGTTTTCTGCACTCACGTTGATGTGTCTAGCAAGATGGCATTACTACTAACATGTGCGACAATACATGCTCGAGGAATACCTGAGAAGGCAGCACTGTAGCTCGATACCTTGAAAAAATATTTACGAATTTTACACCCTGGGTGACATATGTCACCCGCGCGAGCACTCTAGTGTTAACACTTTCACAATGGCGGAATGACGAGATGATTTGCGGGCGGGTGCGGGTGTCTCTTATCCTTCTCTCGCTTTCGGCTCGGGCTCGGCTGAAGTCGGACGAATTCGGCTGGCCCAGCGCGAGACAATGCGTCAATCACGCCGCCACGCGACGAATACCGGTAACTCGGTAACCGATTAAAGCTGATTAGCTGACTGTTTTTGCTCTCTCTGAGCCCCGATTACGGTAACTTTTAACGTCTACAATCCAGACACGCTTCATCGATTCTGCGATACGATTGGTCAAAACAGCTGACGTACGCTGTTGAACGACCAATCGTATCGCAGAATCGAGAAGCGTGTCTGGATTGGAAACGTTAAAAGTTACCGTAATTGGGACTCAGTTCTGTATGATGCGTTCTCGGATTTTTTTATTGTTTTCGGTTGTTTTGCTGATTCGATTCGATACCAAGTATTTTTGTTTCGATACCGATTATGTATCGCAAAATTGATTCGATACAATAAATACTTGGTATCGAATCAAAAGTATCGAGTACCTACTCGTATTTATTAGTATCGGAATATCCCTACGCTGGCCAGGCGTGTTGGAGAGACTTTGTGATTAAATATAAATTAAACAAATCACGAACTGAAACAATGCTTGAACTGGAAGCGACTTTCGCCTCCATTAATGCTGGAATCTACCATAACCTTCAATATCCTACACACGTTTTGTTTATTAAATTACAGGACTTCCAAAATAAAATACTTTCCTCCATTCCATTAGAAACTCGCAGATAAAGGATTTGGGCACGCAAATTCCTAAATAATTTAGCCAGAAGGGATTTAAGCGTTTTTCGTAGAACACAAAACATTTATACCAACACTAGCGGCCGCCTGCGATTTCGTACGCGTGGATTTCGTTTTACCCCCTTAGGGGTGGAGCTTCGTTGTAAGTCAGTGTGTCAGTCACCTTTGAGTTTTATAATTATATGTTACAGGAAATGTATGAATTCTAGGAATTGTATACTATTCCTAGGAAATGTATTGTATACAATTCCGAAGCTATTTAGGAAATGTATAAAATATTGCTTCAGAGATTTTTTAATAAGCACATATCCTAGGAAATGAAGAATTCCAATATTGTATTAGGAAATGTATAAAACTAAGCGGCACATGCGCGGTCGCGTGATCGGGTGCCCCTCGGTACGCCTAAAATTTCATTTAGCCAAACCACATTGGCCGATAGGTACTCTTAACTCACAATTATTATTGTTTAGCCTGAAAGTTGTTTTCGCACTATTATACTTTGGCCGAAAAAATTTCGGCATCACGCATATTACGCTGAAGTATTGGAAATCCCTAATTTTAACATCTCTTTTATTAAACATGAAGGTTTTAGTACTTCTGTAGCTGGATAACAAAGTCTCGGTTAGGTTAGGTTAGACTTGCGACCTTACACATACAAATTTGTGTGCCATAGACAACTAGGCGTACAAAAAAATTGACGATTCGATAGAAACCCCGCGAAATCGGATGATGCAATATTCTCCCCTCGCACCGTGTATGTCCACGCGTATTCATTGAAATCTTAATTACATTTCCGATTGCTGTTTAGGAAATGTGTCTAATATAATTTACATCACACATTTCCGGGTGATTTTAGGACTTATACACAATTCCTAGGAATTGTATACAATGACGGATTTCATACATTTCCTGTAACATACATATATATAGATTTTTAGAGTTAATCGGACGCTGTGTGCTTGAGAAAGTTTCAATTAACCTACATTTTGTGAATTCAGCCGCGTAAACTAGAACAATAACTTTGAAATTATCGTAATAAAATCGGCTCTTATTATAAGTACTCGTATAATAACAATACGTACCTACTTTACCTATAAATTATATGGAAGGTGCCTTTCACAATATTCTGAAGTTCAAGTGGTATGTGCGAAGTAAGATTTATTTATAGCTATGTAATTAGAGTCCCAGCACCCTGCACACTTTTGTCGGCCGATTTTAAAAGGGCTGTTAATTAGTATAAATAGGTATGAAAGTACGCACACTACACCGATATAGTACAAATTAGAAGCCGACCACTCTATCTACCGATAAGAAATCTGTAGTCTGCAGGGACTCTTAATCCGTATTTAAAATGAATCCTATACCTACAACAACTAAGTAGGTAAGTATATTTCAACAGAATAAGATGGGCAGACTGTTCGTCGTAATTACGAAATCGAGATTCAAACATAAACTAATTAGTTTATGGCTTAACACAACGACGGCCGTATTCTGGTACTTCCCACTTCTTATCGCGGGAATTTATTTCAAATAAAAAAAGAGGTATTTACATATTTAATGTATTTTCAATAAAAAAGGATAACCCAGTAAATTCCATGAGAAATTGACGTGTGATACCTACATAAAATATTGGAATGTCACGTCACGAGATATCAAACATCACGAGCTGCCGGAATAAATAAAATGGAGCAAGAGCGTTTGAGAATTGATGCATTACATACAAAATCCATTTATGGATGGCTGGAACTGTAAATAAACCCTTGATCATTTTTATTCCAGAATGGAAAAGTATTCAATTTGTATTTATTTTTCGTTTGGGTTGTAGCTGTTGGAACTCCAATTGTCGACACTAAAATTCAATGAAGCAGTAATCTCTTCTTTTCAACCGACTTCAAAAAAGGAGGAGGTTCTCANTACTTGTAACATGTTACAACAAGCCCCCGCATTTTGTTACAACTAACCCCATGGTATGATTTTTAACATTTATCAAGATAACTATTGTTTAAATTTAGCAATCATAAAAACTGTTACACATTATCAGAGATAGATAAATTTCAATGGAAATAAGATATAGAACATTTGAAATTAGTCAGTAATAATAACGCAAACCGAAATTTTACGACAGTACAATTTTATATTACCTGGCAAAAATGAAGCACGTGCACAATTCCGGTCACTGCGCCGGCCGGCGGGACACTAGCTATGGCAACATGATACGGCGCGGTTTATAGGTTAAATCGAGTCAAAGACATACGTCAATTGCGTTTAAGATCCTAGTGAAAAGGGCCTGTTACTACTTACCCCTGTTACAACAAGCCCCTCGCTCCCCTACTACGTGTATGTATTAATGTAATGTAATTTTTAAATAACGAGTAATCTATAGAGATGTAATAGATTATGTACTTAGTGGATTTCTCTTCATTTAGAAAAGTTACAGTACATTTTCATTGCAAAATTACCAATTCCTTCAGGGACACTTTTAAGTCGTTGACTGCCCAGATAGGTACTAAACACATTATAAATATTGTTCAAGGCTTACTGATGAGCCGCGTGGCGTCCAATAAAATGTTGTAAAACATAAATTCAAAAGACACGCTGTCGATTGTAGGTTAATACTTCAGCATCCTCGGCAACAAAATTGGATGTGTGTTCACAACTAATCTTTACGTATACAATAAAAAACAAACAGCACACAAAAATAATCTACTCAATGCTCTTCCTACAATTAATAAAATTGAAATGTTTCATCTCGTCCATCTATGAGGTATTACACACGCACTTACACGCGCGTAACGCTTAACCACTTTCGCGGCACGGGCTGTGTTAACACTAGAAAGGCCGCCGTCCCATTTTTGTCCCACTTGCGAGTTTGATCGTCTCTAACTTTTTTATTTTTTAACGAAAGTCCATGAAACTTTTTGACTTTTTCTGATTTATTGAGTTTTATCATTTTTTAATGTTTTTGATAGTATAATATTAATAGAAAAAAAATAAAAATCGGTTTTACCTAGAAGCGCCACTGGGTCAATTTTGTCCCACCCTGGTATTTGCAACAATAATTCGAGGAAGAGTCCTTGTTTCAAGGAGATACGAGAGGGGAGAGGTGAGGAGCATTTAGGTGACTCGTGACAATGCAGAAATGTAAATATATTGTACTAGTTTTTGCCTGTGACTTCACCCGTGAGTAATTCAATTTATCATAGAAAGACCTAATTTCTTTACATTTATCGTTGTTATTTGACCAAATAACTGAACATTATTCTAAATCATAGCCTATGTTATGTTATTCTGAAGTATTAGCAATAAAACTGCAAAGTTTTATTAAGATCGGCTTAGTATTTTTTGCGTAAAAGAGTGAAAAAACATCCATCGATCTAACCATGAATCCATACTCACTTAGTTCAAGTTCAAGGCATATATCCACCCATTCATCCTTCATATCCATTCATCAGTCCATCCATCCTTCAATTCATCAATCTTTCTTAACTTTTACATTTATAATATTAGAACTTTTACATTGTATGATTTGATTTTTAAAATGTGTGACTTATACAATTTTGAAAATTAAACGTACATACTTTTCATTGTAACTGGTAAAAAACTCCACTGTGTGTGTACGGATAACAGAAAAATAACCATACCTATAGATATTCCTAAACACATAGTACACCAGAGAGACAAAAAACCATACAAAAAAACTTTGTGCAAAATGTGCACTGATATTTTTAAGATATTTATTTTTCTTTCAAAAATAATAATGACTAGTTAAAGTAGCAATTTCATAATTTTAATACAGTATAACACCATGTAATATGAGACTATTTTTATATGAAACCAAAAATATGTAACTTTTAATAATTCAAAATTAAAATTGAATACATTTATATTTTTAAAGAAATAAGTAGGTACATATTGATTTAATTATATAGATAAACCTTTTTTTAAGGATACTACAAATAGTTTTCACCATAATGTTCATGTCTGAAACTAAAAAATGTTACAAAATATATGCTGGGACAAAATTGACCCAGCGGCGCTTTTAGGGGGGTCGCAATCTTCGGCACTTCTAGTGTTAAGGCAGACACGATCTATTTATAAATGTTTGGAATTCCGAAGAGGTGCCTTTAGATAATGTAGCATTAAAATTTGTTATTTATAGATTCAGCTTCGTAATTGCTTTGTTGAGGTTTTAAATTAAGTACGAACACATATAGAGCCAGGTACAGACGGGTGTAATGTGTAATGTAAGATTACGTGTAATGTAACACGAATTCTACGTGTGGACGGCACTACGAGCATTGCGTGTAAATACTGCCCATACTATTTCCATTACATTACACGATACATTCCATACATTCCATTACGCGTTACACCCGGCTAGACCCGGCTTAGATCACTAACATGAATTTGTGACAATTTATTTATGTCCTAAGATTTATTAAACAATGTCTGTTCACTGATCTATCAAAATCAAAAATATATTTTTCAATTTTGACCACTGGTATTAAAAAAGGTAGCCCTTAAGGGACACTTTACATGTCTCCTTATCTTTTTGGCCCTACCAGAACCTGCTACATATCTCTCTAGCACCACAGTAGGTAATAGAGATTAATTATCCGGGTTCAAGTCCCTCTAATCTCTAAATGGTTGCCCTAAAACTTGCTTTCTTTAAATGAAAAAGCTCTATTATACTAGTAGGTACGTAGCGTTATAACATCAATTGCTCAGATATAGTATGCATAGCTGAATGCTGAAATGAACAGAAAATGGGATAAATAGGCCTTATTACAGAACTCAATACAAGCATGTTACGGTTTTGTATTCACGCTTATGCTAAACGTGCTTATTCGGTACAACCTTGCGTGAAACGAGCCGACTATACTAATTGACATACTACCTCTACTACCGGTCACTTCACAAAACTCACTCTCACTGGCAACTCAGTGGGTAATATGTTGCTACGACGTAGCACTTTAATCAACAGCCGGGCTAAGATGTGTCGTGATAAAATATTAACGATGATTTTAGACAAGTTTATGGGCACACCGTGTAAAATCGATAAAATGGTTTGGTTGGATTATCGCTTCGCATATCCTATAGGCCTAAGATGCGCGCCGTGATAACTTTTATCGACGTCAAAATGTATGGACAAAATCGATAAAATGGCCTGATAACAGCTTATCGCGGCGCGCATCTTAGGCCTAGGGACTACAGGTCATTCACTCTCCACTGCAAGAGCACGACCCTCTCTTATTTCCTTACGTATTTATTTAAGCATTGACAGTTTGGGCAGACCAGATATTCGAGAAAATATCGATTGGATGGCTAAAAGAACGCTGGCTCAAATCAAATAAAATAATTTTATAATAAAATACGTTTGTTAATTTGAGTTAATCCAATGTCTCCGTAGAATTCTAAGTTGTCGTCCGTCCGACTAGAGAAAGATCGTGGATTCTATTCCAACGAGAGGGAATTGAATGTTTCAAAACAAGTGCTATCAGTGCTATGTCTGATATATTTTTCGTCTAGTAAGGTACAGGCAAATGGTAGAAGAACAATACCGATTAAGTGCAACTAACCGTGCTTTGTAAACGATCACGCAAAATTCATATTAGGACTCAATCGCTTAATACTGCATTAAACAAAAATACTCGTAGAATAAGAAGGAATCAAAATCGTAAGCCAGTTATAAATGAATATTATGGCAACTTTTTATGGTACAGACAGCGTCAAATAGTTCAAGACAATGAGGCTGGGTTGCACCATCTTACTTTAACTTTGACAAACGTCAAAAATCTGTCAAACTCCATACAAAAAATACTGGTTATTATAATAGTTAAGGTCAAAGTTAGGTGGTGAAACTCAGCCCTAAAGTAGCCAATAAGCTGTCTTTGTTACAGTTAGAATAAGGTTGTGTTGTCAGTTTTTGCTCACTTTGGGTGTGACAAACTATTGACTGTACCTGTTTTAAAATTATTAAGAGTTTTCCCTAAATATTTCCAATTTACAAAGGATATTTTTGGAGCAATGTTCAATGGAATATGCGTAATGTAATTTTAAAGGCTAAAAATAACTCAATGAATTTAACAAAGCAGTACTAACTCACGTTGTAATTACGCAAGCCAACGTATTGCACGTACACTCGAAAACACATTAAGATATTCAATTTTGTTGCAAAATAGCCTCTATTTAAACGAAATAAGACGCCTCTGTAATAAGCTTGATGTGCAGTCGTCCGTACAATTCCACGAATCGTCCCCCAAATCGGTTCCAAAATTCCTGTATTTGAAAGAATAACCATTTCCTGGAATGTTTGCCTTTCTCGTGGACCTTTTTTCACCTTGTTCATCGAAAATACGTCGAACGACCCTGTTTACCAGTATCTTAAATACAACATTTAAATATTCAAGACACTTACACGGTTCAAATACTGAAAAAAAAAATTAAGACTACCTATAATATTTACTATCCTTTATAACAATATTAGCTTAACCATGTTTTGCGGGAACATTGGCAGAAAACAAAAAAATAATTAAAGGACCAAACTTTTATCCGAGAATAACTCCTGATATGTACTTAACTGGCACATTGACAGTTTCAGTATGGGAAATATGTCAAAACTGCAACTTATTCTGAGATTAATATTATTTACTCTTGTTTGGTCGAATCCACCCTAAATAGAAATAAAATTTGGACTAAATCAATCACGTTAACGAAGGATGGCTTAATTAATAGCACAATAATTTACTAAGCAAGTGTTCTAATGAACCTATTACTCTCCAATTTCAATAAGCGTAGCTACAACCAATTAGTAGGCAATAGGCCACCAGAGGCAATCAAAGGGATCAGGTTTACCTTCGTTAAGCTAAATCTAGGGTTTGTGTTTCTGCTAAATCTGTGTTCGGTAAACGAAACAACAACTCAGTTTGAAACGATACAGATAGATGACATCATAATTGGCAGTGAATTGATTTGGGGAAAAGGTTTAATACTAAATTATGACGTCACTGATTTTCGATGACAAATAATAGAATCAATATCTTAGATTTAACTAATTTTTGGAATTAAATTACCTAATTTAATTTTCACATAATAACTGAAATTTATTCCTTAGTACTAGCGACCCGCCCCTGCTTCGCACAGGTAGGTACAATGTATGATACTGAAAAACCTTCCTCTTAAATCACTATATCTATAAAAAAACCGCATCAAAATCCATTGCATGGTTTTAAAGTTCTAGGGGACAGACAGACAGGAAAGCTTTATTTTATAATATGTAGTGATTTAAATTAACATTCCTAGGATAGATTTCGATTATACAGGCATTTCAACGAGCTCTGGTCCCCTGTGAAGCGCCATTCATATCTAAATTGAAATCTGAGAAACGCATAAATTCCGGAGACTGACCATTACCTAGCCACTACTCATTTAGCCTAGTTTATGTGCCTAGTACAATGCTGATGGATATAATAAAATTTGAAGGTTAAGGCCGAGAGTATTTTGAATTATGGCCCTGTGTATAATATAGTTCCTGATGTAAATTTTAGAGGATGAGTACATTTAGATAACAATCGAGTTTGATTACAGTTTTACATCTTTCAGTTAGAAGAAAGTGTTTTAGTCTTTCATAAAATGTGTAATTATTAAGATATCTATAATTATTTAGTCAAACATTCAGGATATTTCGACAAAGTACCTACTCAATTTGTCTGTAAGAGAATTAATTTCTTCGCTACGTGTAACGAGCACTTAAACTTATCACAAAACATACGAGTATCACGAATGTAATTTTGTACACAGACCTTTTATCATGAAATTAAATACACATGACGTAAAATTACAAAAAATATTAATTACAGTCTATTCTAACTAAAATATTTAATAGTTATTTCTTATTGAGATAAACAATGCAAAAACCTTAATTCAATTATTTTTATAGCAAAACTGTTCACTCTTTATCTATTTTTACACACAACAAACAAAGCTTAGCCTAGCGAAATGGCAACTAATGTTGCTAGCGTCTGCAACTTCAATTGCTGCCTAAATCTATGTAGTTTATCCCGGAATAGTTTGCATACATCCCAATGTGTATTTGCACCACAGTTTATTGACCAAGTGTAAGAATTATGTTGGCTGTGTGCCAACGTATCAAACCGCTTGTAACTCTAGTGTACTTTGGGACACAAACTTAGCCAAATTGTTCCTTTAAAGAGCAAATTATAGTCGTATAAACGTCTCAAGTGGGACATTCATGTTTTGTTTATCACTTATTACAAACATAATTGTTGTCTCTTCCTAAAAAGAATAGAAAAGTAAGTACGAGTAGTTTGTTCAAAAATATTATGCCTTCATCGATGCGATATACTTTTAACAGGCACTTACAGGGCAGATATGTACCATCCTAGACTGCATCTCATTTAGCCTAGGCGCAGACTGAAAACTTTTTGTCGGCCGATAGTTTAGTTGGGCAGTTAATCAGTATGGGCATGTCTGGAAGTGCGCACATTACACCGATTGATTCTTCATACAAATTAAAATCGGGACCAACAATCGGCCGACTAAAAATCGGTGGTCTGCGCATAGGCTTAACATCAGGTGTGATTGCAGTCAAACCTGCTTTGTTCTGCATCAAAAAATATATTTAACAGATCTATAAAAACTGCATCTTAATTTTACCTGCATAAAGCTTAATTTTTCTGTTATAGTAATAGATTTTGAACATAATAATTATTATAGTGTATATCTATCTAAAGGGTGTCCCAATAATAGCACGTCATACTGACACCCGAGGTAGCCCACTTTACGCCGTGTTAATTTTGGGAAACCCTGTATATTTTGGAAATTTCTGCCTTTGGAATTGCGGGTAGAACGGTTTCAATTGTTTAGAATTCGTTGGAATTCATTTTGAATTATTTTCTTTGAAAGACCTCGAAGGGCGCTTCCGTACAGTAACAAAGCGGTCACTGTTATTGTATTGATTATTACTGCCTAAATATACAATGTGTTTTATACTTATTGATCATTTTACACAACAAGGGTTGATTTCCTACAAGTCCCATGTTCAAATATTAGGAAAAAATACCTACCTTCATTCATTTATTCAGTCATTAGGTATGTGGTAACTTGATATTGGTCTTAATAGGAAAATTTGTTGCATTTCAGCAATTAAATCAACCCTTTTTGTTCCAATATTACGAGGTAAAAAAACACCCTGTATTTCTTTCACTACGCCAACAAAGTTGTATTAGTTTTAACGCCCCGGCAGAAGAATCTGCTTCCTCTTATTTGTGTTTCCTTAAACAGGTACCTACGGTTTTATAATACGAGCAGTTTTATCAGTTTGGGCAGGACTCTCCCTGGGGTAATCCCGGAACTGCGACCGTTTGTGTAGCCCGGGACTGTCGACTATATCTCAGGATTGATAAATAGCCGTCCCGAAGGGTTTAGATCGTTTCGGCAACTTCATACCATGAAAGTGGAAGTTTTATAGCTGTTGTCAATTTTAGTTAATGTAAAAAATAAGACTGGGTTGCACCATCATACTTTGACTTTAACAAACGTCAAAAATTTGTCAAACTCCTTACAAAACACCGATTATCGTTATAGTTACGGTTATAGTTAAGTGGTGCAACTCAGCCTGAGCTTTTTCCAGAGTTGGGTAAATAAAATTAAACCTATTGATAATATTGAAAGTGGTAAATAATAAATATTGAAATTATAACACGTGAGCCAAAAAGAATAGAAATTAATTCGAGAAATACTATCTAATTTAATACTAGAAATAGCTCTAGTTTTAGTAAAGGAAAATTAGGCATCATAATATTTATCATTAGGTTTTATCTTTAG
The DNA here is from genome assembly GCF_004193835.3 of Ostrinia furnacalis. NCBI lineage: Eukaryota > Metazoa > Arthropoda > Insecta > Lepidoptera > Crambidae > Ostrinia > Ostrinia furnacalis. Next base: position 279,558 of record NW_021137694.1, read on the forward strand.
TATCTATTCTAAATCCATTGCAAACTAAATATTTTAATCAGTGACACGAAAAACAACCTTTTCTTCGAAGCCGAAAGATTTCAATAATAAACGTCGATTTCCATGAAAACAAGGAAGCTTAATTTGGTATAGTGGTCTAAAATTCAACCAGCACTTGTCTTGTCCTTGACAATAATCAATTTACCTAGGCTGCCTAAAATATCTCTACTTAGAATCGTACCTAAATTAAAGCTCCTAGACGTAATTCAAAGAAACCATAGATGGACTAGTTAATATTATTTGTTAATCTAGCAGTAAAACTAGTTATAATTGAAAAAACCGGCCAAGTGCGAGTCGGACTCGCGCACCGAGGGTTCCGTACAAACCTGCAAGGTTTACAAAGTTCGTTCATTACGACAATCGAGTCATAACTATGGTATTTTTATTGCAAAACTAGCTGACCCGGCGAACTTCGTACCGCCTTAGCGTAGAGATTTTCTTAATATTTTTTTCCGTAAGAACCATCCTTGGACTTCCACAAACATTTAAAAAAAAGAATTATCGAAATCGGTTCAGCCGTTCACACGTGATGCCGTGACAACGCGAAACGGGTTTCATTTTTATATATATAGATGAAATTCATAACATTACAATGGGGAAAGATGGAGGAGCATAAATTTAAGACAAAGATCTCTTTATCGTTTAAGTAATCCTTTATTTTATAGTATTTGATATGAATTTCAACTTGATAGCTCTACGCGTTCATGAGGAAAAAAGTAATAAGTTTATATTTATTAAAAAATATATATTTTGTAATGTAACTAAAAATTTAAGGTTTTCGGAATTTTTCCTTTATGTGTGCTATAAAACGTTGCTTCATGCCAAATTTCAAGATTCTAGGTCGACTGGAAGTACCCTTTAGGTTTTGATTCCCTTGCGAGTACTTGCGAGTTTCAAAATATGCAGCTTAAATTGCTGTTTCTTTTGATTGCGTTGACATAGAAGTTTGATTTTGTTACAGCTTAAAGGTATTATAGACCTGAGTATTTGGTATGAATTTCAATTTAATACCTCTACGCGTTTATGAGGAAATGGGTAGTAAGTTTAAAATTATTAAAAAAATATATATTATGTGATGTAACTAAAAATTTATGGTTTTCGTAATTTTTCCTTTATCTATGCTATAAGACGTTGCTTCGTACCAAATTTCAAGATTCTGAGTTCACGGGAAGCACCCTGTAGGTTTTGATTCCCTTGCAAGTGTCGAAAATTTGCGGCATAAACGGCTGTATCTTTTGATTGCGTTGGCTTAGAAGTTTGATTTTTTCACAGCTTCAAGGGACAGTAGACCTGAGTAATTGATATAAATTTCAGCTTCATACCTCCACGCGTTCCTGAGAAAAAGGGTCTTGACAGACGGACGGACGGACGGACAACAAAGTGATCCTATAAGGGTTCCGTTTTTTCCTTTTGAGGTACGGAACCCTAAAAATAAATAATCAGAAAAGTTTAATTGCGATATCAGGATGTTATCAAGCAAACTTTGGGGTAAAATTCGGTATTTATATTTAGTAGATGAAAGCTCAGTTTTACATGACACTTTCGCCTGCCATGGGAATTTGGAAAGGGTTAGCCCAATCAGTCTGACCAGGGTGGAGTGTTGGAAAAATACTATCCATTTGCTTATGTTACAAAGGACCGTGCTCCTGTTATGGAGACTAACGCCCGTATTCACAAACATTACTATGAGGTCTCACAGTGCGCTTGGACGCACATGGTAACACACGAACCAATCACAGAGCTCGATTCAATGCTATGCGTTTGATTTGCTGCTTCACTTAAGCAAGCATCGTTTGTGAATACATGCGTAAATAAATTACCATAAGATGATGATTAAACGAGATATGGGGAATAATAATAAACTATAACGACTTTCCTAATGGTCACACCACCCTCCTTTCATCAACGTTAGAACAGACATCAGCATATAAAGATAAACACTGGTATCTTGTGTAGATGTAGTTAAGTGCTATTTTGCAACAAACTGACTGTTTTTCTGTAGCTGTACATTCATATTAATGAACTTGTACTTTGATTAAATCCTCACCGGAAGGTACAGGAATGTTATTATGTTATATGTTATTATTACGCGAAGTTGGGAATTAGTTGGAAACTAATAGGGATCTGGTTCACGGTGTTAAAGTCAGTTGTTAGGATTGCGGAAAATGGCACCTACACGTTCACGCTGATATTTTTGGTATTCCTGTGGGATTAAGTTAACTTCTTTTTTTTTAAATTTATTTAGGAAAACAAATAACTGAACAATACATATTTTTCTTAAGATAGTTCAATAAATATTAAAACTAAGTAATTGGACAGTCAACACCGTTATCCTAGTTTAACCCTACAGTGGTCGCGCGGATTACACCCGTAATCCACTCGTGCAAATTGTCGAATATTTTGAAATCGGTCAACGCGATCGTGTTGATACTTCGTGTACTTTAAGTTGCAAAGTCGACGATCACACTTAATGACGTGTGAGCGCCAGGTCTCTTGTGGATGTGTCGCAGGAGCCCCGTAAATGCCGATGGCCTACCCGTGTAATCCGCGCGACCAATTGCGTAAGTATTTTTTAAGTTACCTTTTTTACTTAATGTGTTTGTTTTTGCATTATTTGTGTAAATTAATGCTTTATAATAAATAATTAGGGCATAGGTATGTATTTAAATTTGTGTTTACAATAAAATCATGAACAATAGACAAAAAGCACAAATTGCAGAATGGCTAGAAGTAATTGACAATGAAAGCGTATCTTCTGGCGACTCTTCGGTTTCTGATGAAGAAGTGCACATTCTTCCACAAGAGAACAAGTTTCTCAGACCAGTGATTAGCCATCTAACTCAGAACCATCACAGCGGAGATTTTGAGGTCGCTACTTTGACTGCGGAAGAAAGCTAAATCAAAGTACTGGAAATACTTGTAATTCGTGCAGCAAATTTATTTGTCCTTATCATTCCATTATGGCCTGTATCTTCTGTTCAAAATATAATTAATAAATAAGTGCAATTAGTACTAAATATTTTTAAACTGCCAAAGTTGACATTTTCATGACGAAAAATGATGATTTTTATGTTTTGGTTAATTTATAAAAACTGAGAAGAACTGCTGGTTTGTTTGTTTGATTATTTCATTAACTAATACATAACAATAAATATAAAAAATAAAGAAACATGTTTTTATAAAGAGATGTCTTCTTTTTTAACTCCATAAAATGGCTTACGCATGTAATCCGCGCGACCATTAACGTAATATTTTAGAGCGCGACCACCGTAGGGTTAATAAAATGAACATGCAATGTACGTACCCTACAGATACTTAACTTAATAAATTACCACTACTAATAACAAATGCGAAAGTGTCAACAAAACGCAAAGGCCACTCAATGGACCTTCATGATACCTTACAGAACCAACTGTAAACGATCACGAAACAAGAGAGTACCAACACTGAATCGGTCAACAACAAATTCTTTAAATAACTATTATACTATAATGTTATTAGATTTTCCGACCAAATTATTGGTATTATTTGTAATAATGTCGGATAGGGCGAGGATTTTGGGTTGATGGAGTTTCGGTAAAGTAGCTCGTCCACGTCGTTCCGAATATGGACTATTGAAGTGAATATTAGTAATTTATGCAATACAAATAAATTATGTACCTAAAATAAGTAGTTTATTTTAAGAAATGTATTTTTAAATTGCTAAACTAGACCCAAATAATACCTACCATTAACAATCTAAACATTTTACTAAATTGCTTACTTTTCGTGGAAGACTAGATTTACTGAGTTTTACTGAGTTTTAGAAATCACAGTATTCATAACTTTAGTTTCAGACCTTAGCCTCCTTTTAGAACGAATTTTAAAAATGCGGCAGCTAAAGCGACATCTGGTGAACTGAATATTTCCCCCACATTAAGTTCATGTATATTTATGAAGTTCGAGGAATAGAAAATACTAGAAGAAAGGCGTTTATTTCTTCATTTTCTAAATGTTTATTTTATTATAAAATAATTGTCACTTTTTTATCGAGACTAATAAGGCTCTTGTTCTGATTTTTGTTATAAATTGTTGAGCGTTAAAAAATAATTATTATGATTGCTTAAAATCTTCAACCACAAGCATAAGTAGAACTTGAGTTAATTGTTGTTTTTTATCACAGCGTTCTCACTTGTCAAATTCACAGATTACGTGCTGAGGGCCTAGTGTGAGTTTACATTAAACGCGCTCACTAGTGAAGACGTTTCATGTAAACTCACACTCAACCACTGGCCTAGGTTTAAAGAAACAGATGATGATATACACTATGAAGACGAAAAAATAGACAGTCACGGTAAAAAGAAGTTAGATAAAAATCTATCTACCTTCTTGAGGGTCCTAATATTGTTGCGTATAAAATGTAACAAGCTAAGAAGATTAAACTGCTACTCACGCCCCGTATTCACAAACGTATGAGGTGTTACAGTGCGCGTGGACGCACGCACACTATCAAATCACAGAGCTCTATTCAACGCTGTACGTTACATTTTCTGCTTTACCTACGCAAGCAAATTTTGTAAATACGGCTATAAAAAAACTCAATAAAAACTCATTTATTTCTGTAAATAGGCTTAAAAAAAGCACTTTTACACGTCCCAGTATTAACCCTACCACTGCTTCAGGACAATAAATGGGCCAGTGCTGAGAAGAAGCAGCGCAAGAAACTCAGTCACTATTGTCAGCCTCTTTTTCAAAGGTTTACATGCTTTAAAATGTACAAAGTTATAAATATTTATTTATGCGAGCTAGGCAGTAAAGTATCCCAAACATTTTTATCTTTTAAATAATCATCGACTTTATAGTAGCCCTTTTTCATTAAGGTACTTTTAATATGTGCTTTGAATTTATGAATGGGTAGTTCTACAACAGTTTGTGGTAATTTATTAAATAATTTAATACATTTTCCCATAAATGAATTACCAATCTTATGCAATCTGAAATTTGGAACGGCAAGTTTATTTTTGTTTCTTGTATTAAAGTTATGCAAATCGCTCTTTTTCGTGAATTGCTCTATATTTTTGCGGACATATAAAAGGTTTTCATAAATGAACTGTGAAGCTACTGTCAGTATGTTAATTTCCTTAAAAAAATCTTTCAAGGAAAATCGGGGTCCAAGGTTATAAATGGCCCGCACTGCTCTCTTCTGCAGAACAAACACAGTTTCAATGTCCGCGGCTGAGCCCCACAACAATATGCCGTATGACATTATACTATGAAAATAGCTAAAATATACTAGCCTTGCCGTTTCAATGTCAGTTAATTGCCTTATCTTTCTCACTGCAAAAGCAGCCGAACTGAGCCTTTTTGACAAAGTTTCAATATGAGGACCCCATTGAAGTTTAGCATCTAAAGTGATTCCCAGGAATGTTGTGGAATTTATGCTATTTAATGGTTCATTCTTCACCATTAATTGCGTGGAAACCTGCCTCACATTAGGTAAGGTAAATTTAATGCACTTAGTTTTGTTTGCATTTAACAATAAGTTGTTAACAGTGAACCAATGTAGAACCTGTGAGAGTGTGTTATTAATATCGTCAAAATTTACTTTACCTCTATCAACTTTGAAAATGAGAGATGTGTCATCAGCAAATAACACAATATCACACAGATCTTTTACAAAGTAAGGAAGGTCATTAATATAAATAAGAAATAGCAAAGGTCCTAATATTGATCCCTGCGGCACACCCATAGTAAGAGGTGCTCCAGAAGACTCAGTTCCGTTAATACAAACTTTTTGTTTTCTGCCTGTGAGATACGAGTTCAGCAGATCAAGTGACTTATTCGAAACACCATAATGTCGCAATTTGTTTAGTAAGGTTTGGTGGTCTACACAATCAAACGCTTTTGAAAGATCACAGAAAATACCAACAGCGTCCTTTTTACTCTCCCAAGCATCAAAGACGTGTTTCAATAGTGCTACCCCAGCGTCAGTAGTACTTCTACCTTTCGTAAAACCAAATTGCTTATTGTGTAATAATTTGTTAAAAATGAAGTGAGATAGAAGTTGGTGGAAAATAATTTTCTCAAAAATTTTGCTAAGTACTGGTAGAATAGAAATCGGTCGAAAATTAGAGGGGTCACATTTGTCACCAGCCTTGAACAATGGAATTATTTTACTTAACTTCATTAAGCTAGGAAAGCAACCTTGATCAATACATGTATTAAAAATGAATGCAAGGTGAGGAGCTATGGTGTCAATAATTGTTCCAATTATACTGACGGAGATTCCCCAAAGGTCCTCAGTTTTTTTCATATTTAATTCTCTAAAGGTTTTAATTATTGTATTACAATCTATATGCCTGAACTGGAGCAGACACTGGCACTCGGTGACATTAGATTTTAAAAGAGACTCTGCAAGAACTGGTGATGAATTCAGTTCTTTAGTTGTTTCAGACGCAATATTGGAGAAGAATGTCTCAAATGTGGTTGCAACTTCTGTATCGGAATTTATAATTTCGTTTCCGATTTTCAGTGAAAAAGTGTTATCCTTCGATTTATTTTTACATGTTTGTTTATTTATTATGTTCCACGTAGCCTTAGCTTTATTATTAGAATTTAAAATCATGTTTCGAAGATGATTTGATTTAGCAGCCAAACAAACCTTTTTAAATATTTTTGAGTAATTTTTAACATATTCTATAACACTCAGATCTTGCGTATCGGCTTTAAGACTATATAATTCATACATTTTATTTCTACTCTTGTGAATGCCAGTTGTAGCCCAGTCATCAAATTTACATTTAACAGAATTTATTCGGATCTTTTTCTGTGGGAATGTGGTTTTGAATTCCTCACTCACAACACTGAATAGATCCTCATAAATTTGATCGACATTATTGTCATCTAATATAAGTTTATCAATACCATCACAAATATTTTTCTTAAATTTGTCAATTCGGTTAGTTGTTATTGGCCTACAAACAACATCCACTGTACTAGGGACATGATGGTGTTCAAATGTGGCCAATTGTCCACTATGATCTGAACTAAGGCAATTAATTATTGATTTACTTTGAATATTACAGTTACAAAAAATGTTATCTAAGCAAGTAGCTGAGAATAAAAAAGAAGTTCATGAAAATCCTTACCCTCTTGAGGGTCCTGATGATGTTGACGTAGCTGAAGGTGATGACGGCGAGCGGGACGATCTGGCCCATGGCGAACAGGAACATAATGTAGGTCAGCGTGTTCATGGACTGCTCGTGCCAGTTCACGGAACAACTGTATGGAAAAACAAATGAAAAGATTTTATCATTCAAACGAAGATAATAATTTTGGGAACGGCATTATGTTTATGTATTACAGCAAGTTTTATGTAACTATTGATTCTATTGCAATATTACTACTAGACAGGGAAATATTTAAATATAATTTTGTAAGCCACAAAGAAATTCTTATGGTGCGTCCACACTGGGCGAACGGGCTCGCGCGGCAAACTCAACATCCTGCTCACTCAAGAGTAACGTGTTAACGCACCTACGCAGCTACGCCGTGGTAAACCAATTCGCTATGTTAGAAAATTATTTGGAGCGACACGATCCTGGAGACATAAATGTATAATACTTATATTGTTTGTGTTAATCAATTTCTATAGTTGTGTTTTCTATGTATTATTATGTATGTATTTACAAAAAAAATGTATTTTAAGTATGTTTATATCTCTTGTCTAGTACCCATAGTAGGTACAAGCTTTGCTTAGTTTGGGACTATAGTCTAGTCCGTGAGCACATAGAATTTTGTCCAATGACCCCTAGCTACCCATCCTTATCGCTCGCGCGTAATTATATTACTATCGCGCTCGCACACTCACTGCGGGTGCCAGTCGCACAGTCGCGACAGCAATATAATTACGCGCGAACGATAAGGATGGGTAGCAGGGGTCATTGGACAAAATTCTACGTGCTCACGGACCGGGCTTTAGAGGCGCAGTGTAAAATGTCCACGGATTATATTTATTATTTATTTATTAATTTATTAATACGAATTCCCAATTATGTTCAACAGGAGTTCGTGTTTTGGAAATTCTCTCGGGCTGTTACTATGAAAAAATATTGAAACATCTTTTTTTACATTATAAAAACGTTTTTATAAAAACAAAAGATTGTTTTTACAAAAACTTGGACTCCATTCCCAAAGGCAGAACTGACGGTGATAGCTACTTTATTTAAACATTCTCAATTACCTACATATTTGTTTTTTTGGGATGCTCTTTTTCACTTTTTCGTTCATTCATGAGCTTTGTTGTCAACTGTCGGAAACGCTAGAGGTTTGAATAAATTTTCTTTTGAATTATAAATTTTTGTTTAAAAAAAAACAAATTACCTGCCTGGTTAAATGTCGTTCTAAAGGGATACTCTATATTCCACCAAAAAGTGTGTTTTTGACAGAACAGTGAATTTTTAAAATATGTAGGTAATCGAAATTTTACCACACTTACTTTTTTTGTCCGCGACTTCGTCCTCGTGAATTTATAATAATTACATCGTTTTGTAACCTATGGCTATTTGTTTATCAATAACCTTACACACCTCTTAGATTCTTACACCTCCATCTAAAGTTGTGCCTATAGTAATAGGAATTAAGACTATACTAGCTCTATCTCATATCAGGAAAGTTATGAGAGTAATGAAAATAATAATCTATTTGCTAACTACTTCTTATTGTTGGATAGCTCACAAATCAAGTCCATCCACATAGTTTCCCAAAATAATTGCCTGTGCAAGAACGTGGATCCACGCCAACTGGGTTTTGGCATACAAAGAGTTTAAGCAACAAAATAAAGTATTTTACCACTGCTTCCTGCAAGTGATTTGGCTTTATGATTCGTAACGTAGATGGTCGTATTCTTATTAATTTTTATTGGCAAGGTTAAGCATTAATTATTAGCTCTTTATGAGCTAAGGTTCCACTGCTGGGTGAAGGCCTTCTCCAAGGATTCCACAACGACCGTTCCTGTGCGCTACCCGCATCCATATGGTAGATGCTGAGTTAAAATGGGGATGCTGGTAAAATGGCATTACTAGGTAATGCGATTTTAGCGTCGCAAATCGTTGTTGTAGCCCCCTTGAGATAATGCGAACCGAGTGTCTTGTTCGTAACTAATGTAATTGCGCAAAATATCTCATTGCTAACCTTGTGTTTAGATATTAATTGTAGCCGTAGTTACCTCACGCAATAAATAGCAGCGTAGTTCGCAGCATGTTCTACGAGCTACTAAAAAAACTCATAAAACTCATTTACTTTTGCAAATACGCTTTTAAAAAGCTCTTTTACACGTCCCAGTATTAACCCTACCACTGCTTTTGGACATTGAATGGGCCAGTGCTGAGAAGATATCTGTATTCAGCTGATACACGCAAACCTGACTTTTGTGAGCTGAGCTGATCTTCGGCATCGTTACCATCATGTATCGCTTAAACGACACGTACCGCTCTAACGAGTACAATGTCCGGGAATTAATAGACATAGTCTCTAAGTCAGGGTTTCCCAAACTATTCGCGAGCGAAAATTGAGTGGGCCCTGCCTGTAGAACGACACACCACCATACCGATCCAACCGCTGGGCAGCGGGCGAAATTTCCTGTAGGTGGGTCCCGTAGTTTGGGAATTTGTAGTAGATGAGTCGTAGCCCAGACAACTTTGGGAACCACTGCTCTAAGTGATATTGAGGTTACGGGTAGCCTCTGGATGCTGGCAGCCCAGGACTGGCTGATGTGGAAATCTTTCAGCAGCCTTTTGTCTAGCAGCGGACATCATTTTAACGAACTAACCTGATATTGGCAGCTTCGTTGACGTAGTTCCCCCAGCCCATCAGCGGCGGCGTGGTCAGCGCCAGGGAGTAGGCCCAAATGAACACTATGGACAGGACTGCGCCCTTCGAGCTGAGGTGTCTTGAACTGAGCGGCCTGGTAACCATCATGTATCGCTCGAACGAGATCACGGTCAGCGTCGTGATTGACGTTATACCTGGAGACAAAAAAGGAGGTTAGAGTAATCCTGGAAATGTTTCAGATGTTCTGCCTACCGAAACTTTAGCACTTGGCACGAACAAAACAATACTTCAACCGATTCTACTCAAATTGACCGCTGCAGAGCCAATATAAGTTGCTGAACCATGGCTGACTTAAATTTCTCGATTAGACAAATGAAGACCTGTAGGCCTAAGATGCGCGCCGTGATAACTTTTATCGACGTCAATTTGTATGGGCAAAATCGATAAAATGGCGTGATAACCGCTTATCACGGCGCACATCTTAGGCCTACTGGCTAAGGCTCATGGGTGATACGAGTCGCATAATTAGTCGGGGTTCTTACAAAAGAAAACGAAGAGATTTCATATGTCTCAACCGCACATAAAGCGATGTTGCGTTGATCTTTTGATTTTTGAGAGTACTTATAGTAGTACACATATTTTATCCTGATACTTTGTTTATACTTAAGTAGCAATTTCCCAAAATACCTAAATCATAATTCAAGGAAGTAATAATAAAAAATACCTCAACAAAAGATTCTTTTAAAGGTATATGATACACAATACAGCCATTGTTTAAAAAATACTAAACACAAAGTCAAGAGTTGTTTTAATTACAGACGGCAAGAATGGATTGCACGGAAGAAATGCTTTGTTGGAAACCTTGTTACTTTCTCTGAGACTTTATAAAATAAATGTTTCAGACCTAAATGCTATAAAGTTACGTAACATTAGACTATTTAAGGCCGAGTTGCACCAACTAACTTTAACGGTAACTATGATAATAATTGATGCTTTTTGTATGGAGTTTGACAGATTTTTTACGTTTGTTAAAGCTAAAGTAAGATGTTGCATTGCAACTCACCCCTGTGCCTTTCTTGACAATAAATGAGAAAACATTAGGAATCTTTAATTGAGCCTCAAAAACACAATCAGTACTAAGTAGATCTCGCAATCAACCGATTGGAATCTAGTACTGATTAAACATACTGAATATAGCGTGGGCAGGCCTCCTACTAGGTGGACCGACGATCTGGTAAAGGTCGCGGGAAGAGCTTGGATGCGGGCAGCGCAGGACAGTTCATTGTGGAAAACCTTGGGAGCCTTTGTTCAGCAGTGGACGTCATTCGGCTGAAACGAACGAACGAACTGAACATAAGGCAAAAATAAAGCAATGAAAATCTATTTTTTTATCTTATATCAGTTGTATTATTATTATGAACCAGTTGTATTATTATTATGAACAACTTGAAAGAAAGAAACTGTTTACCATTATCTATCCACGTTTTCCACAATCCGCATGTAACAGCGATTGTGAAAGAATTATTTTCGCTCTAGTTACATCAACCCTTTTGAAGTAACTAGCGCGAAAAAAAATACGCAATTTAAGAAGGAATGGTACAGACGACAGCATATCAGACTATACATTTTTTTTGTAAAATGGTCCTTGTTACAACTGCATAAGATACTAGTGTTCAGCTTGAAGTGCCGTCGTTTGTATTTACTTACAAAAAAGTTAATACATATTTTCCAATCGCTATAAAAACAAACGTAGAATAAAGAATTTTGCATGTGTTTGTACGTTATACTAATCTATAATCTTAGATTAATAAAACCTAGATAGATAGTCAGTGCACGAAAGGTGAGGCAGATTTTAGTGAGCCTCAATGGCTCACTCGTAAACGTCGGCTACCTAAGTAAACTCCGACAAACTTTACTTCGACATTACGTTACTCCGACATTTCTGAATATCGACATGACTTTACTTCGACACTACACTACTTAGACAAAGGCGAATATCCTTTGTCGGAGTAGTGTAGTGTCGAAGTAAAGTCATGTCGATATTCAGTAGTGTCGGAGTAACGTAATGTCGAAGTAACGTTTGTCGGAGTTCAGTTTTTGAGCCAAACGTCGGCTACCTAAGTAAACTCCGACAAACTTTACTTCGACATTACGTTACTCCGACATTTCTGAATATCGACATGACTTTACTTCGACACTACACTACTTAGACAAAGGCGAATATCCTTTGTCGGAGTAGTGTAGTGTCGAAGTAAAGTCATGTCGATATTCAGTAGTGTCGGAGTAACGTAATGTCGAAGTAACGTTTGTCGGAGTTCAGTTTTTGAGCCAAACGTCGGCTACCTAAGTAAACTCCGACAAACTTTACTTCGACATTACGTTACTCCGACATTTCTGAATATCGACATGACTTTACTTCGACACTACACTACTTAGACAAAGGCGAATATCCTTTGTCGGAGTAGTGTAGTGTCGAAGTACGAAATCTCAGAAACTACAAGTGCTAGAAGTAACAAATATTGGATGGGAGTTCCTTTTAGAACGTAGGTGCTCACTAAGACGGGATTTGCAAAATTCACGCGATCCACGCGTACGAAGTCGCGGGCGGCTGCTAGTACCTAATCATATAAGATATTATTTCAGAAAAACATTTTCACATAGGAAATTGGTATTTATTGTCACAATGGATTCTGTGGCAATCAAAGCATTGACGTCAAATAGGTATTAAGTATACCTTTGATTGAATTTGACGAAGCGGCTTTATTCATTACGATAATAATATTATTTGGGCCTTCTCAATATTCAGTAACAGGAAATTAAATAGCGGAATTCAACAGTCAAGGATAATGATACTTAATAGACCAGATATTTTGTCCCACATTTTATTAGAAATGCCTTTGGAAATATGAAATCCGTATTTCCGCAATAATATAAATAAGGAAGTCTGTTTGTGACCTTTTCATGCTTAATAGATGTAGTTTGGGATCACCCAAGGAAAAACAGGATAGTTTTTATCCCGAAATCCCGACCTATTTAAAAGAAGGCGCACGCAATAAAGTCATTAAGAGGGGGACTGACGTTTCATCGTGACATACCGTTACGGAGGTAATTGTTACGTACGACCTCGCCTCGGATGTCAAATTACGACAATGCTCTCACGTCAGTCGCTAGTTTTGCTGCGACAAACAGGCGGGTAAAGCCGCGTGCAAAAACTAGTACATATTATAAACTAGCTTTCCGCCCGCGGCTTCGCCCGGGTGGAATTTTGTCTGTCATAGAAAAACAATATCGCGCGCGTTTTTGCTCACCGTTTAGACCTACCCTGGACTACGACAAACATTTTAAAACCAAAATCAGCTCAATCGGCCCAGCCGTTATCGAGTTTTAATCAGACTAACGAACATCATGACACATAATTTACCGACTTTACGTACGGTTCTGATCAAAACTAAGTAATTTGATTCTAGTTTCCAAGACCTGAAAATTAAATAAACTTTTAAGAAGGGGATTAAAGTATTTCTGCTTCCCGAAAAAGTCCCGAGTATGATCCTATATGATGAGTAGGTAGCGTTGTTGTAAAGAATTTTCCTGTTAATCTGCCATCACTCTCCTTATACGATACTTACGCCTGTATTCACAAACGATATTTGTTTAAGTGAAGTAGCAAATCGAGCTTTGTGATTGGTTCGCGTGTCACCCTGTGCGTCCTCGCGCACTGTGAGACCTCATAGTAATGTTTGTGAGTACGGGCGTTTTAAGTAGTTTCCCTCGTAGCGAAACCATGACAGCGAAATCAAAGTACACACAACATCGCGTTCGCTTCCGCACATCACAGAATGGATTCACATTAGCAACGCGCAGTGGCAAAGTGAACGCAGGGATGTGTATCGAAATCATGTTGCTGTGAGCTTTCATGGTTTCGCGGCGACGCGGCGGGTTAGGCTGAGAACTCATGGTGCGATTTTCGGCCCCGCAGCTTCTGTAGAATGCAGATATTTATGTAAAAACTAATGCAAAACTCACGACGCGGTTTTCGTCCGCAGCGGGCGCGGTTGTAATCGGGTCCCGCTCGGCGCTCGGCGGCGCCCGCGCGAAAACCGCACGATCGGTGGGCGACCATTTTGTACCAGTGACTTAGTTAAAATCGCGCCGTAAGTTCTTAGAATAACCGCGCAAGTAACCGCTCCCGTGAGTTTTGAAATAAAGCCGCAATTCCACAACCGCCGCGGGCGCGACGGGTGAAAATCGCGCCGTGAGTTCTTAGCCTTAGCCTAAGGTGTGCTACAGATTATGAAGAGTCGCGTTTCTGTTGCCATGGCAACCGTTTAATTCGAATTTCTGACGCTTCAAGACACTCCACTCAGCAGTAAATATCACAATGGCTAACTTCTTGGCGGGAAAGTGAAGTCATGTTTTGGCAGTTCTGTTTTATTAACCGACTTCAACAAAAGAAGGAGGTTATCAATTCGGTTGGTGTGTTTTTTTTTTCTAAAATTGTTGTCTAGCCAAAAATGTTTCAGCGAGGTCTTAATAAAGTCCACAAACCACATCTTTATTCAAGGAAAGAAATAAATATTATAATCAACTTATTATTTATTATTCATTAAATCATGTATAATGTACAATATGAATGACACTGGTGCTAACCCGAAGTCATAAAGGAAGAAAATCGTGTCGCTATGAGCTTTCGCGGTTTCGCCGCAGGGATGTTCTACCGACAAATGATCATGAGTCACATTTCAATTGCCATGGTAACCGTTTGGCTCAAATTACAGAACGTTCTGACGCGCCACGACACCACAACAAAGACTGATTGAGAATAAAATTATGAAGATTGCTCTATTAAAATTCACGCCGGCTGTGCTGATAGTCAAACCAATTTAATGGATGTCTGGCCACCGCTATAAATAACTATTTAACACCATTCCCCAATAATTCGAAGTCACAAATTTTGTAAAAAGACACTTCATTATGATCTTAAAAACTTAATTTTAATTTTAAATTACCAGTAAATTAAGATTTTAAAAAAAGTAGTTTAATTGAGTTGACAAAATTGTGACGTCATTTGTTTGTCATTGCCAAAAATCTATGGGAGAGTCTCGTTTTGACAGTGTTAGGGTCCTAACGAATATTAGTAAAATAAAATAGTGGACTGTATAAAAAATAGGTGCTGTAATTCTCGCCAGCCTAATTACAGAAAATTATCTAAGACTACGCGGTAATCGTGCGTCGACGGTGGTGTCCAAAGGCGAGTGTGTGACCCGAGCGCAGCCGATGATGACGCTGTCGGCCCGAGGTGACGTTAGTCATTGTACGCCGCCCGCACGTCTCCTCCCGCGCGTTGTTGGGTTCCCAACAGACAGTTTTAAAAAGTACGTCAATTGGTCGGTGGTCTCAAATAGAAATAGTCTATTATCGCTTATTTCAGACGGCAGATCAAGCTAAAAACTAGCATCTTATGTAGCTGAAATAGCTCCTATTTTGCAACGACAATGTATAGTTTGATTTATTTTCAACTGTAGGTACTTCGCCTTTACTTCGCATTTGAAGATAAAGTAAACGATCAAACCATCTTTTACTCGTTCATTTACATAAATAAACTTGTGCTTTGTTTGTTTGCAAATTTTTTCGATGGGGTTAATGCTCTTTTTCGAGTGTTTTAGGGTATATTGGACTTGACTGTAAACAGGAAACCTTTCTCAACTGAAAAGTTATAAAACTCATAACTCATTTTGACTCACTCATAAAACTCATTTTGTTTCTGCAAATAGGCTTTTAAAAAGCACTTTTATTGTAAGTTAACCCGAATGATATTATCCAGCATCGCAGTTATTTCCATAAAACACAACAAAGCATCCGAACGAAATGCCAGCCACTTAGCTCATTTACCTCGCGAGCATGAGCAGGCCTAGTACATACTCGCGTTCATGTCATAAATAAATAAATATGGAAATAAATACATACATACACACACAACCTGTTTAAAAGAGCACACAATTCTGACCTTATTGAACTTCTAAATTAATTTTAGAACAAGGATTACCATTACGTTTCACTGGACTAGGTGAATTTCACGAACGATGACGAAATAAAATATCTTTTAAAACCAAGTCTAAAGTTACATAAATACAAAATCATAATTACAAAAATATTAAAAAGCATTAACCTCATCCTTAATTAAATTGGTAAGGCTGATGTACTTTTAATCTCCCTAATTAAAACAGAAAAACAGATTAACTTTGAAAACAATTTTAAAAAGGTTAAGCACTCTTACTTTTTTAAGGGATTTCAATTAGTTTAAGATTAACCAACACGTGCTTCTATCTTCGCTTGGTTCTTATTGAGTAAAACTGACCTTATTATCACTACACTCTAGAATACTTAACTATAATACATTTACTACTGGAACAATAGAATAAATAAACTATTTATTCAAGTTTTTATGAACTTGTTTACTTCTTGAACCCTGTAGTAAATAAAAAGTTAAGTACAAAATCGTCTTAATCACCTTTTAATAAAACGTTTTTCGGCTCTATATTTGGCCATAATGCAATAAATACACTCAATAATTTAAAAAAATCATAACATTCCAAACTATTTTAGAATCTCCTCCTTTTTGAAGTCGGTTAATGATAACAAAGGCTGAATTCGAATGTCACGAAACAAAGTTTTATTTACGTTACGTGACTTGTAGTCACTTATCTCTTTATTCAACTTTAGTCTTTATATTCGTACTAGCTTTCCGCCCGCGGCTTCGCGCGCGTGGACTACATTATCTACATTTTACGGAACTCTATTTTTTTCCAAAATAAAATATAGCCCATGTTACTCGTGGATAATGTAGCTTTCGAATGGTGAAAGAATTTTTAAAAACGGTCCAGTAGTTTTTGAGCCTATTCATTACAACCAAACAAACAAACAAAGTTTTCCTCTTTATAATATTAGTGTAGATTAGTGTAGATAAGTCAGGCATGCATTTTAAGTATGAAAGTTCTGAAACAAAGTTCTTTGTAATAAATTATGTAAAAATGAACGCTCTGTTGTGATATTAATTTAACAAGTCTTCATTTTGTGACAACATTTAAAATGTTGGTGTGGTTTTTGAAACACGAGTTAATATAACTAATTATGATTCGTAATGTCTAGGCTGTCATGAGTGAACGTTTGTTTTACAGTTTTTGAAACTTTTAAGTTAACACAATAAATAATTTGCTGTATACGCTTCGCTACATTTTGAGAGCCAGTAGCTTAAGTTTTGTAATTCATAAAATGCTGTCAAGTCTACCTACAGTCGACAGTAAATAAATAGGAAAATGACACTTATCTTAGTTAGTAGGTGTACCTACAAATCATAATAAATCAAGTAGGTACCTACTAAACATTTCTTCAATCACAACGCATTTTTTCGAAATAGTGAACATCTGATCAGAGAATATCTAGAGAATCTAGTAACGCCACGTTTGATTTATGATCACTCTGCTTAATAATAAATCTCTGCCGTAACTACTCTGTCAATGACATCTGAAATCGTATCTCAAATCCTATTTCGTGAATCATGGAATAAAGTATTCGCGGTATTCAAATCTAATAAGCCCCAGACTGATAAATAGCCTTATCAGTAGCGACAGACACATATTACTGTCACGATCAGGGATGTTATGGATATGTGACCGTACTTTCGGATATCCGAAATAAAAAATCCCATCAAAAACAATACTTGTCAAAAAAACCAAGTCTCGCAACTCAGTTGTTCTACGGTAAAAAGTTGTGAGATCCATGTAATACCAAGTCCAGGCCAGGAAATCTTTAACGTTTTACATAAATAAATTGACTTGGCCATCGCATGAAAACACGTGTAAATTAAATTATTTAGTGCGATGGCCAAGTCAATAATTTATGTAAAACGTTAAAGATTTNAAATATTTTAGTTTTTCCTTGATTCATACACCAAACACTACTTATATTCCAAATTTGAAGCTTCTAGGTCTGCTAGAAGTGCCTTAGAGTTTTGATGATCGGTGAGTCAGTGAGTCAGTCAGTGAGTGACAAAATTAAGTAACTTTGACCCGTTATAATTCTTAAACTACTGGTTCAAATTGAATGAAATTTTAAATATACCGTGTCTTTACAATGCCTGCATAGCTAATGAAAATTCAGCCTTCTAGTTTTATCCACAACGAAGTTACAGGCGGTCGAAAATGGCCTGAATTGCTTCGAGAAAAGGATGGTACGGCCGTGCCGCTTTTTTGCTCGACTTGGTGGGGGCACTGCCGTGCCCCCAGATATCCGTATCATAACCGATTCAAAAGTTTTGGATGTAGGCAAAGTCAAACATGAGCCTTTGCCATGAGGTGAAAGTTTTTTTTTGAGACCAAAGGAGCGTGACAGATGCTAAAGAAATCTCATCTGTATCCGTTCTATTCGTAAGAAATGAACCGTGACATTTCGGATATCTGAAATAAAAAATATCCGTATCATAACCGATATCGGTATAATACTATTCCTATATCCGTAACCGTAACCTTAACCGAAACTAAATATTCATAACATCCCTAGTCTCGATGGTGTAAATACATAGTTTTTTAAGCATCTGTCAAATACACTAGCTCTACTAGGATATCACGTTCCGATCGCCTCAAAGCAGCTGTGTACGACGTACGTACATGTTTACCTTTGAAACTAATCCGAGTTAAAAGATTTGAATTGAATTAGCGTCCTTTCAAAAGTTTCTAAAGGACACTAAACAAGTTTGTTAGAAGGGTATAATTAGATATATTATTTAGATTTTTATACTGGGAAGTTTCATGGGAAAACAATTCGTATTTTATGGTTTTTTGGTTTTTTCACCCTACGGCTACGACTTTGTTCGTGTATCGGTTTCAAGATCTTTATCACCTTACACGCGATCAAAATAATTTAGTCCAGTCATTACGTACATTCAAAAAAGAAAATGAATTTGCGCTTCTAATTTTTTAATATGTTGTAGGGGATACCTAGAAAAGCTTAACTTGAGATTGTCGACCAAGCTTTCCTAGGAGCTTTCGCCGCCATGTTGAAAAAAGGGGTAAAATTTGTTTTTCGGCAATAACTCGGCTATCCGATGAGACTCGAAAATGTTTGTAGGACACTTTTTGTAGCTTTCTTTGTGCTCTACAATAACGCCCGAACCATTTTTAGCGTATCATGCATCGTTATCGAGATATCGATCGATAAAGTCAAAAATTTTGGACACAAATTATTTCGGAATAATTAAATAATTAACGTCAGATACGTACAACATAACTTCGAAGGAAAGGTTGCAATCATATTCGCCGGTTATCCGACTGATATGACACTCGCTGGAACGAAAACTTCGGAAAGAGTACGACGTTCGAGAAAAAACCAATCGCCGGAGTTCACATTCGATGAGACAACTACTCCAAAAGTTAGCCAGGAGAAGTTTCTCACAAGGGATCAAAACAAGAACCAACTAATACAAATGCTTTGCCGTTACTTAAAAAAAAGTAATTAAAAAGTAATTAAAAGTAATTAAATTTTACTTTTTACTTTTTAATTAATTATTTAATTATTTCGGAATTTTTCATATTTATTAAGACCCAAAGAAAAAAAAAGAAAAAAACAAAAATTGTGTCCAAAATTTTTGACTTTATCGATCGATATCTCGATAACGATGCATGATACGCTAAAAATGGTTCGGGCGTTATTGTAGAGCACAAAGAAAGCTACAAAAAGTGTCCTACAAAAATTTTCGAATCTCATCGGATAGCCGAGTTATTGCCGAAAAACAAATTTTAAGCGTTTTCCAAGATGGCGGCGAAAGCTCCTAGGAAAGCTTGGTCGACAATCTCAAGTTAAGCTTTTCTAGGTATCCCCTACAACATATTAAAAAATTAGAAGCGCAAATTCATTTTCTTTTATTTGCCTTTTTTTCGGACGAAATGACTGGACTAATTGTATTGTTTTACAAAAATCATGTTAGATATTTTATTTCTATGACTTGCTTACCTGCCCATATTTCTTCCATAAAAATAATATGTTTTACGACAAATGGTAGAGCTTGCTCTCCTTCTTCTAGATAACGTGAACGCCAGACCTAGGTCATTTTATAAAAGCTGAAAGTTTGTCAGCGTATTTTCCCAATATAGGATAGAATGTTGGTGAATCATGAAGTTTGGGTCATCTTGGCTTTGGAAGCTATCCTAAAAAAACTGTCTGGCAAGGAGTTGGGACTGTCAAAACTGTCTGGCTGATGAGGAAACTACTTCTAACATCTATGTCCCTTGTTTAATTTAGATGAAAACATTTGGGTGTTTTGCAGGTATCAATCGAATCGATTGCTTACGTAGAACGGAACTTTAACCACAATCCCATGTTGGAATTACCAAAGCGTGACCCACATCGAAACGGTGGACATCTGCCAATGTATTTTCCGGTTTATCCACGAAATTCCTATAAAAGTAGGTAACTTTGATTGGCTAGCTAATAGAAATTCCACTAATAGTATCCTACTAGGTAATTATTTTATGAATGTGAAAGTTTATGAGGATGGTTGAAAGAATGAAATCACGCAACAACTACTGAACGGATTTTGATGAAACTCTGCAACTTTTTATACAATCTAGATGTGCCTGCGACTTTTTACGCGTTAGAACCCTTACCTATCACCTAGCTAGGGGTATAAAAATAGTTTACCTACGTTGTATTTTCAGACCTACACACAAACATGAATCAGTCAAGTTGGTCGGAGGAGTTTTGTTACAAACACTGTGACACGAGATTTTTTTTATAATTAGATTGATTTACGGTATTACAAAAAATGTAATCGTTGGTTCACGCCGGGTGAAGCCATAAGCAAAAGCTAGTCATAAATAATAAATAAACAGTCAACAACGCTAAATTGTTTACTCTCTGAGAATTATTCTATTGACACAAATCCTTGCTTAAATACGTACATTAGTTGGTTCCAGTGAGCTAATATTGGTTTAATTAATAAGGACTCAGCAGAATGACTGAATAATATTGACTAATAATAATTGTAGTAATTTAGTACTCAACAGTGGGTTAATTACGATCCAAGAATAACTTGAGTTCTTGGGGATAGAATCAGCCAGACATTTGGATATACCCAGCTATGTTAATTGTATTTTTCCTCTAAGTACTGTGTTCTATTAAAATAGTTATTTTTTGTATGTGCCACGGTCCGGTATTCTTTCCGTCCTAAAACAATATTTTGGTCATAAATAACTGAGTGTGAATCTCACAAGGCTAGTTGCCTAAAAAATAACTTTTAGTCCGTCAATTACATAACATTATCAAAAAATATTGGACACGTATATTGTTATTTGTTAAACAAGTAATTACGAAGTTATGGTGCGTTGAAGTTCCGCGTAACGTCAGAAAGTGCTACACTTTAATGCAGTTCTTGACGTCATGGGTCTCTTCTTATGAACTTTGGCGCGCTTTCTCTTTACATTTTCATAAGTTTTAAAAAGTAAAAAATGCGTTTCGAGTATTTTTTGATAATATGTTAACTGACGGACTAAATCAAATTCTTGCTCTTTTACCCAGGAAACATCCCTATTGGCGATATCTGTCCGTGAGCGTTGTCCATATGTGCGTTTCCGGAGCGCACTTTGTATGTAGGTAGATTGTCTTCTGCTCCTATCTATTTTGTGACTTAACCTAGAATATTTAACGTTCAACAAATAACGATTACCGCGATAAATGGCTGGCATCGGCAGTTGCAAACAGATACCTCTCAGGGTTTCCTTGAATTCTTAATGTCTTCGCTTTTATAAATTTCGCCGCCGCATTGGAACGCGTTCACACGAAAATCGTGGCGGAAAGGACACTTTAGTGTAAATGTGTTTCTATGAACCTTTTGTCCGGAGTATTTACGTGTTAAGAACACCAATTTGTTCTTTTTCCCGTTAGTTTTCTTTCATCCAAACTGGTGCACGTGGTTCGCTGTTTTCTAGTTTGAGAGAAAATATTTCAATAACCTTTCAGCTTAAGAATAATTTGACGTCTAGACAGTTTCCTAATAGAAATTCGCAGAAAAGCTAAAACCAAAATTGATGAATCTGGAGACGGAACAATCAGATCTTAATTATACATTTTTTTTTAATTTACATTCAATCTCTTGAAATATTACCGCAAGGAATATGAAAGTAGGTACCTACAATAGGTTCTAAAGAGTATTGATTGTGGAAACATGGTGAAGATTTTGGGCTCTAGATATTTTATTCTTTGCTTTTTAAAATTATATCAGAAAAGAGATTACTGTACGTCATATCACATTTCCCAAGTCCTTGGAGTGAAGATTGCAAATGTGTAGCAAATATCTGAAAAAATGCAATCTGTGATTCAAGCTGCTTGCAAATCATCCCACTCAATCCACCGAATATCTCAAGATAGATAGCCAGGTATACTATAAGATAATAAAGTTCTGTGATTGGTTCGTGTGTCACCCTGTGCGTCCACGTGCACTGTGAGACCTCATAGTAATGCTCGTGAATACTGGCGTAAGTCTACTCCTGCCTCAGATCATAGATGATCTGAGACTCCTGCCTATTATGATAGCAACTATCAGAGTAGGTACTCGTAGCTGAGTGAAAAAAGTTTGAAACCGTGCTTTGTGCCGATCTCTGCGAAAGGCTTCGGTAATGGACTGCCGTAAGCCGAAATGGTGATATGACTTGCTACGAAGCGTAAAGCGAGAACATCCCTTAATTGGCACTCAGTTATTCCCGGCAGCTGGAAACGATGTTATTTCTTTTGTATCGCATACGTAAATAAATATATTATTATGAAGGGTAGTCGATCGTCCACCGATGCGAACACACCCTTGGGCACTCACAATCACTCAAATGGGCCGCTCCGTGCCACTGAACATCTCACATTGATACGGGGAAGAAAACGATTCGCACTGTCGGATTTTCAGTCACAATTCACTTAGGCCCAGAACACACGGTGAAACGCAATTGCAACGAAACTGCAACTTCTAGTTACTTTTGAGTTGCATCTAAATTTCTGCCTTAGATTCCGTAGAGACCACACATGACGCGACCAGTTTGAAATCGGTTTGAAATGGTCAGGTCATGTGTGGTCTCTCAACGGAATCTATGGCAGAAACTTAGATGCAACTCAAAAGTAACTAAAAGTCGCACTTTCGTTGCAATTGCGTTTCACCGTGTGTTCTGAGCCTTACATTTCGCATAACGCCGAAATTTTTGTTTATTGCAACATTAACGCGAACTTCTTGGAAAATGAAGTCTGGAATTCAAAAGCATTACACGGAAAACAATAAAATTCTCTTTGCTGTAGAACAATAGCGCTGCGAGTTTCTTTGACTTCGCCTGGAATAAAATTCTGGAAGAACGTACACTTTTAATTCACTTGGAGCCACAAAACTCTTTTAATTTCCGTGTCAACGGAGGCTAAACTAAAACATTTTTATTTTAGTTTTAGTGCTCTTGTTTTCGGAGCTAATCCCCTAAAGCCAAGTTTTTTATTTTCACACAAAGCCCAGCGATTCCGACTGATTGAAGCGATGAGTCTAGCAAACTCTGACGTATTACCACCGTAAAAGTTCCAGCCTCACTGCAGTAGGGATTATAGGAAAAATTACGAGAAAGTATGTAATCCCCTTGTTCAAAGGAACGCTTTGAGTATAATTTAAATTATTTCTAGGGATTACAGAAGTAAGTTTAAATAACCATTTAACGTTCGACTCGTTTTGCCCTGTTTCACTTTGTTCGAACTTTTTATTCATTAAGTTAATGTAGCGAAAGCTATAGGTACTTATCATTGCTTGGCACTGAAAATAATAATGAGATGAATAAAGTAGATTGAGATTTATAAAATCCCATCAAAAACAATACTTGTCAAAAAAACCAAGTCTCGCAACTCAGTTGTTCTACGGTAAAAAGTTGTGAGATCCATGTAATACCAAGTCCAGGCCAGGAAATCTTTAACGTTTTACATAAATTATTGACTTGGCCATCGCACTAAATAATTTTATTTACACGTGTTTTCATGCGATGACCAAGTCAATATATTTATGTAAAACGTTAAAGATTTCCTGGCCTGGACTTGGTATTACATGGATCTCACAACTTTTTACCGTAGAACAACTGAGTTGCGAGACTTGGTTTTTTTGACAAGTATTGTTTTTGATGGGATCCAATAACCAAAGTTTGACTTTACGTTTGGCTTCATATAGGGATAGGTCTTTTAGGGGGCATTTTCGGATTACTTTGTTGTAAATATGGGGGTGTGAAAACAGAGGAAGGCGTTTGGCAAACGTGGTGTGGACCGTAGGTACCGGTATTCGAAACACACGTTTTTTCATTAGTGCATCTAATTCTGGCGAGTTCAGGGTTTTTTTATGCTGAGCACAGCAAACCCGCCATATAAACAGTTGTCTGACACGAAGCAACTTGGTTTCTTCGTAAAGTAAGTCCGTAGGGTAGCGGTACGGCTTTTTGAGCATCACTCTAAGAACGGCACGTTGCGACCTTTCCACCTCGATGAATCTGGTTTTACAGGAGCCGCCCCAGGAGCCTATACAATAGATGAGGATGGATTGGCATAGAGAGGTGTATACCATGTGGAGAATTTGATCGGGGGCACATCGTCTAAGAGCCTTGAAAATATGCAAAAGTTTTCTGAGTCGTCCGGATAACATTGAGATTTGGTTTTTGAACGAGAGATTTTCATCTATAAGATTATTAGGGTCATGTTTATTTTAGTTAAGGTATCTAGCCTCAATAGTATAGATTGAATTTCGGAGGGAGGTAATTAATAACCATCCCGATGCAGTGACGAATAAAACAAGTTGTACAAGTAAAGTTCTGATGCTGATTAATGGGATTTGTACCTAAAAACACAATTTTATGACGAGCTTTTTACAAACAAGACAGGTAAATACAAAATCAAAACTAAATTTAAATCCCTGGACGATAAGAGAACAAAAAGCAATTTACTCTCGAATCAACCCCTCACGAATATTATGTTATATTAAGATTTAATATTTTGATAACGTCTTCAATTTCAATGCTTGATTTGATCATTCAACGTTTCGTTGGCTACGACCTTAGGTCTTTACGTTTTATGGTAGCGAATATAGTGCCGAACTACTACATAACTTTCTAATACTAGTAAAGAGGAAAGATTTGTATGTTTGTATTGAATACTTAGGCTACGAAACTAATAAACCGAATTAAAAAAGTATTCTCACCAACAGAAAACTTATTTTTTTTCTGTTATTTTTTTCATAATTTTTGTTCAATACCTACATTATCTACCCATGCGAAGCCGGGACGGCCCGTCGAACTAAATAATATTTTATCTATATACTTATAATAAATCTGTAGAGAGGTCAATTCTGTACATTAAATATATTTTCAAAAGGGGGTGATTAGTGATCGATACTGATGCCAAAAATGCAGTCAGTAAAATTTTTGTCTGTCTGTCTGTCTGTCTGTCTGTCTGTCCGTCTGTATGTTCCTTATAGAAACAAAAACTACTCGACGGATTTTAACTAAACTTGGTACAATTATTCTTCATACTCCTGGGCAGGTTATAGTATACTTAGGAATTCCCACGGGAACAGGAATTAGCGGGAAAATCCTTTTGTATGAAAAATCTAAACCGCTTAAGTTAGACGCTTGAAATTTGGCATGTAGGTACCTTAGTAAACTCAAAGCTTAGTTACAACAGGATATTGCAAAATTCCCACGGGAACGGGAGTTAGCGGGAAAAAACATTTGTATGAAAAAATATAAACCGCGTAAGATAGATGAAGGGGGTAAAACGGGATCCACGCGTACGAAGTCGCGGGCGGCCGCTAGTAGATAATACTTTGTTACCGTATTTTTTCTGAGATTCTTCAGATTTTTCCTCTCAGAGCAATTTTCTCAAGCATCTATTTATGATTTAAACAGCACTTCGGTTTGTGCCAAAATTATTTCAAGATCACTTGAGAATCTATTGAGAATAAGAGGTTGTGGGTATAGACTTGAATCAGCCTTGATTGTTTGATAAAAAAGATTTTTTTAACACGTTAACTTTACACCAGGCTCAAAAAAAGTCATTAGTTTTCAACTGTATCTTCACAGCTTAAAGTTCAAACTGATTTGACTCTATTTAACCAAAGCAGAGCCTGGTTAAGGGTAAAGTTAACACACCACATCGAAATGTCAGTGGGTCGATCCCCGCTAACCGCTGAACTATTACTGCGGTGAAACCACATAAGTAAGTAATAAGTATTGGATATTTATAGATATCGTCTTCTATTTTACCAACCACGCTATGAACCATCAATATCATGATAATGAAAGTAGGCTTTCATCCATGTTGAAGCCTTTTGAGGCATCTCTATAGACTTTGGCATAAAAGACAAATTATTTTCCTTTGCTTTTAAATTGAAGTTTCTATCGATAGTCTTCTTATTCTTTAGTATTGCATCACTACTATTTATATCCTAAGCTGAAGATCAAAATCAGCGGCGTGTCTTTCCCGTCAATGTTATCCTTACCATTTTTTTACGGAATACTGCTTTAACAATTTTGTAACAATACAACTCACGGGCAAGATTTTTTTCCATTGAATTTAAACGATAGGTACTCCTTTGATAAACATATTTAAAGGTGAAACTTTTCGATTTACAAAACGCTTTAAGTTTTAGATTAGATCTCAATAAATGGTTGTATTCTTGCTTATTATCTTATATTCATATTAATTAGAGTCCTAACACAGTATTGCATTGTACAAGAGTCGACAGCCATTTTACGATAAACTTGAAACTAAGAACTAAATCTACGAAGCTAAATTTCAGCACAAAGTTTTGATTTGTAATCACAATAATTCCCAACTTTCCAACCAGATGAAGAAAATCCCCCTGACTTTGCAAGGATCCCCCTAAATGGTTTTGCTGGTATTTGATGGCTCAACTAAGAGGGGTTTACATCCTTCTTTCTGAAGTTCAAAGTTATGAGTCACGTAATCTTCAATCCATTTATCACTGATTATTACCTAGTGCTATAGGTTTAGCGTTTAACTCTGTCAGTGCCTGAGGCATGGGAGCGATACGGGAGGGGTAACATTGACATATTATGAAGTGACAAAGAATACAAATCTGTGTGCTTACCATGAGTTTACGTTACGTGTGCTCGCTAGCGACTGCGTAAAAAAATGGCATTAATTGTATGACATATTGTGTAGCGCCTCTAGCGGCTACTTTCAAGAAACAAAATCTCCATAGAGATTTTTGACGTTTTCGCTAGCGAGCACACCTAACGTAAACTCATGGTAGGTACACTGAAAGAGATCTGACGTCTCACTGACGTTTGACAGTCACAAAAACACGCTCCCGTGCCGCTCTCATACCTCAGGCACTGTCTCATTTAAGCGACAGACCTATAGCAGAGTAAATACAAATGAGTAGGTCATCTTCGAGCGCGGTTTGTACAAAATTCGGCGCAACACCCCGCTAATCCACGCTAAATGTCAGTGTATGCGTGCGCGCCGCATACGTATTGGCGCGCTCACATACAAACCGCGCTTAGTGCGTTTCTATGAAGATGACCTACTCATTTGTATTTACTCTACCTAAAGCACCTATAGTACCAAATATAATCTAGATTTGTTTGTGACATTACATTACAATCAATCATAATCACAATATTAATTATTTATGTAACGAGACGACTCGAGACAAAGAAATGTCATCATCTCAGACAATAACGCTTTCCCATTGGATGGTTACTCAACAGACAGCACATTTCTCGGTCTGTCAGGCCCAGTGCCTAGATTATATAAAATTACGACGGTAAAATAACCACAGAATTTCCCTAACGATGTACAGTCAGCCTCAAATAGTTCGTGGCACCCAAAGTGGCCAGAAGTTGATTACACAACCTTATTCCAATGGACATGTTGACACGACCAATCAATTGACGTACTTTTTAAAACTGTCAAAATAAAACTCTCCCATAGATTTTGTATGGCACTACAAGCAAGTGACGTTACTATTTTGCCAACTCAAATAAACTACTGTTTCAATTACAATGCTACCAAAAATCGTATTTTACAGGTAATTTAAAATTTTTAAGACCAGAATGAAGAGTCCTTTTAGAAAAATTGCGATTTCAAATTATTGGGGAATGGTGTCAAATTGTCCATCTATTGTATCAAAGACGTGTTGCAAACTTATTGGCTACTTTGGGTGTCACGGACTATTTGAAGCTAACTGTACTTAGGTTCTGGATGTTTCTACAATTTGAGTTTTTGTACCTGCTTATTCCTTAAAATTATTAAAATAATTTCATCAAACAATGTGACATCAAACAACATCAAACAATAGTGAGCGCGTTTGATGTAGGTATGTTTAAAAAAATTATGAAAATTTTAGTTTTTGAAAGTTTCCCGCGAGGGGCGCTGTACGTACAATCCGTCATACATTTAATATCATTTTTGACGCGCTCACTAGTGAACTCGTTTGATAACAACTCACACTAGGACCTCAGAACCATATTCCATCATTGATGGTTAGTGACACGTCATTTAAAGTACGGAAAATTGACATAAAAATTGCATTGTTCATTTTATGTCTAGAGGTAGCGTTTTGTTTATGCTCCGCAAAATAGCGATATAAATCGGGATAAACCGCCGTAAACAAGGTTTGCGATCAAAAGATGTATACAAAAGGGGGTTAGTAAAACGATGTAAATCACAGGATATGACGTCATAAAACTTTGATAGGGATTGCTTATGTATTTTCGTATTAAAGCACGCTGCATAAGGCTTGAAAAATCAATACAAATTAAACAGCTTTATAGATGTTATATTGGTTTACACGTAATGGTTTTCGTCACTTTTTGTAGGCAGTATCACACATAGTAACCATTTATCTAATGAGATGGTGGTGTAAATAAAACAGTGTTTTTGCACAGATGAGTGTTACCTGTGACAAGTTCGGTCATCCATAAAATATAGAATACAAATTCTTCTGTCTCCCTTGATCTTTCACCTAAAAAACGTTACAAAAGCACACAAGGAAAATGGGAAATTTCAGCCGCCAGCTGACGCGTCCCATCACACAGCCGCAATATGGAACGGCCTTTCAAATTAAAACATAAAGATGGGACGCTTTTTTTTAAACGTGCGCGTGCTTTGTATTTTTACAACCAGTTCATCTGCGAGGAATGAGTAATTTTTCATTTTAACAATTCTTCAGCATCAAAATCTCAACTTAAATTATGGAGAGTGGATTTACATCGGAATTTAATAATTTATGAGCAATTTCGAAGTGGCGAGGTCAAATAGCTGGTATATTAAATTATTTTCCTTGCTTTGCAACAAAACAAGCAGGGATATGCATACTTAACAGTTTGTTATGAGGGTGCACCAAAATTAACAATGTAAATCGATTTGATGAGCTTGATAAAGGAATTAATTAAGGGCTGAAGGGCTTAATTAGTACAAATGGGTCGATTTTCATTGTTGACAACTTTGGTAAGCTAAATTAAAAAGTTTCATAGACATTATTGAAGATTATTTCAAGATGTAGAAACACTTACCTAGTTACATCGTTGTTTTAAGACTATTGTATTAATCTCATTATGGCTAATATTTATAAAATTCATAATGGTTCGAGCCATTTCGGAAATTCTGTACATTCATTGTGCTTTAACAACGAATCAAACACAAGACCCTAATCACGAGTGTCCATATCTTGATCCCTACTCCAAACGTTGAATTAAGGACATTCACTCCAACAGTCCAGTGATACGGGCACTATACTGTTACAGTTAAACTTAAAACTTTAAACTCTGAAACTGGCATAGTAACGTTTGAGTTAGTGCCGTAGCTAAACTTTTGTAGCACATCAGAGCGCATCTGCTGTTGAAAATCAAAACGTAGTAACTCACGTTTAATATTTTTTTTCAGGAGAACCAAAAACAGATCGATCGAGGTGGAACTGTGTGTTCCTTGTTCGGTGTTCCTTGATCGGCTGCCCTGAATTAAGCCATTAAAGGTAGAGTTATGGCTCCAATACCGACATGTGCTGGATGTCATGCCAACATGTTAAATACATAATCAACTACAATAATGAATTGTACACTTGAGAAACTTTGACGTAAATAAACCCGACTTCGTCCAAAGATTTCTACAACGACCAGTGCCGCGCTTCCCCTACAATAATTCGAGAATACATAAATAATAACATAAAAGTTGCCAACATAGTTGTAAATATTTTTCAAATTTCGAGTTACCAGCTTTTCATTCACACCAGCAGCAGCTCTTTGTGACAGTGCCTGTGACCCGGTTCTATTGATAGGGATTATTATGATTATGATTATGGACTTCATTCGCTTCGTCCGCTTGTTTTGCGTCAAAGTGGCCTGTGATTTAGTTGCTATACTACATTAGTGTGTAAAGCTAGAAAAAAAAATATTTTCAAAAAATCGAGTTACATGGTTTTGCTCCTAAACAGCCAGCAGCTCTTTGTGACATGTGACGGTGACCCGGTTCGATTGAGAGGGACTTAATTAATTCGGACAACTGAAGTTCCTGTCCGCTTGTTTTGCGTCAAAGTGGCCTGTGATTTAGTTGTTAGCCTACTACATTAGTGTGTAAAGTAAGTAAAAAAAATTTTTTTTTTTCAAAAAAATGAGTTACATGGTTTTGCTCCTAAACAGCCAGCAGCTCTTTGTGACATGTGACAGTGACCCGGTTCGATTGAGAGGGACTTCATTAATTCAGACAGCTGAGCCTCCTGTCCGCTTGTTTTGCATCAAAGTGGCCTGTGATTTAGTTGCTACAGTTGCTAGTACCTATTCGTACTACAGCAGGGTGTACGCACATTGTGCGAGTTTGCTGTGTGTTCGCTCATGCCTCAAAAACGCGTAAAGGCTAATTTACATGTAAACCATGATAACATCTATTCTGATTGCAAAACGTTTAGTAGTGTTGCAAAATCGTACCTAATACAACAATATTATTATGCTGATCGCTGTAAAAACTGTGGGCAAACGGGAGACGAGATTCTTTGTCAGTGTTTAAGATAATATAATAAGATTATGGGCAAAAAAAAGAAATCTTTTTTTTTTTTACCCATAATCTCTCATTGGGTGGATTGTAGTATCTTCAAAATACGATATTAATATGCTATAAAAAGTCAGATAAGGCTTCATGCTTAATAAAATTTAAGTTGAATTAAAAAGTAGTGCGATAATTGTTTTTAAAGTTTCATCTTTATTCTATGCCCCCACTGCATCGTAATAATATCCTTTTTCTCACGTTAACAATACATCATTTGCAGGTGAGTGAGAAAGACATAAAAAGTTGAATGTACGTACATGCAGAGGGCAGACCCTTCTAGGGTTATTAAAAGCTGTCAATAGACCACTAAGATTAGCTATCAGTCCCGTTTCAGAACTTCGTAATGGATCCTAAGCTTTTGACCCGTATGTAGGTCAAACTCGGGGGTTTATTGAAGTTCTGTTTTGATAGATTAGGTAATTTGTCCGATCATTTCATCCATGAATACGTCTTGTCAGCGAATCCTTTGTATTTGGAAATCAATTTCAAATTTCTGATTAGTATCTAGGTCCTTTTCAGAGTATCTACTTAAACTAATCCAAAGTGCGAAAAACAATTAATTGAAAAGGACGCGTATCATTGAATACGTAGGCTTTCTACGAGCATTGACCAACTTATTAGGTAGAGGCTTAGATAGAACGTCGTATAAATATAATACAAAATTACGTTGCTATTGCCCGTTTTCACCATCAATCCCTAATTTTTAAGTGACCCCTATGGTAACACATAACATGAATTTTGTTTTGATAGGGTTCTCTTAAAAATTAGGGGTTGGTGGTGAAAACGGGCATAAGTCTAACGAAATGAGTACGAAACCCTGCGCCAAAATACTGCGAGTTGCTTGATACACATGGCCAGTTTTCATAAGGATTTTCTTATTAAGTAAATAATCAAAACTTATAAACAAGTACCATAACAGGTGTATCATAACTGAGTTATGTGTAACTAACTTTCCCCCGGGGCAAACTTGACCTTCACTGGTTGGGTTTTTATTGGCGGTCAAGCTTTAGATCCTGGCTACACTGGAGTTGTAGCGGTGGGAACGAGAGGTAAACTGAGTAACTAAAACTGAGTAAAAGTAACTAAAGTTGCAACGACTTACCTAATAAAGCCATGAAGAACCCGTACAGAACACACATGGTGTGCCCAAACACCCAGCGGTGGAACAGGGCAGAGATGAGAGTGAAGGGATTGCCCAGGACCGACACAGAGAAGTCTGAGCACACCAGGTTGAACAGGATGATGTTCAGAGGCGTCCATAGCTGAAACAAAAAATTAAGGTGTAAAAAATGCATTAGGAACCACTATCATCACTACTATAAAATAAAGTCGCTTTCCGCTGTCTGTCCCTATGTATGCTTAGATCTTTAAAACTACGCAATGGATTTTGATGCGTTTTTTTTTAATAGATAGAGTGATTAATGAGGAAGGTTTATATGTATACTTAGCACCCGTACGAAGCCAAGGCGGGTCGCTAGATTAATAATATTTCGCAATATATCTAAACAAATGATAGTAACAGAAGATTTGCACTACGTCCGATCCGAATCCGATCCGAAGCCGTGAAAATACTATTCGGAATAGACTTAGAAGATTCAATTTCCGTCATCCAATTTCTCCAGTTAGTTTCCTAGATCCATATTTTGACGGATTCAGATCGAACGTAGTACGAAACCGCTCTTAGGTACTATGCAGTTGAGTAGTATTTTGGAGTGAGAAAATCACATGCCGTAGTGGAAATAACTAAGTATGTGTGAATGTACTTTATTCCAATTATGTTCCTGAGGAAAACAGTTTAAAAAGTATAATATAATCTCAAAAACTCTACGAGTATTTATAACTTTTCCTGGATCCGAAAAAAGCTCGTCAAGTTGTTAAAAATACGTAGCTCTTTTATAAAAGTTTACCTATACCTATGTCAAGTCAGCGACTACGCATGAGTGATTCGCACGAAATTCGCCCGTACGAACCGCCACGCACGACCGATCCCGATCCTACAAGCTACGGAGTGCAAAAGCTGAGTGCGAGTTGGTATGCTAGGTACCCGATACATTCAATTATTTCGGTCACGGTTGGTTGTTTGGTTCTCTAAACTAAAGTAATGAAATCAGGGAGGTCGCGTAATTTGACTGAAGGCATCTGAAGGTGAAGTCTCATCTGACATCTCGTAATTTCAGCGTAATTACAGCGATCTACGGATTGACGTCACCAAGTACTTTAATCCGTTTTTATTCAGCTAATTGTTATTTTCGTAGGACTATTGCAAGTAAAATTAAACAACCAAACTTGCTCTTTTTGGGTTAAATCCTTGTCCCCTGTTATTAAATAACCTAAATGGAAAATATTTATTCAAAAACTAGCCACCAGTGGGCCGGCTATTGTTAAATATTTCATCGTTTATATTATCTATATTACAGTGGACTGAGTGTGAGTTTCCATAGTGAGCGCGTTTAAAAAATGTATGAAAATTTTAGTTCTTGAACGTTTCCGCTAGGGTCGCTCTGTACAATCCGTCATACATTACGCGCTCACTACTTAGTGAGCGCATTTGATGAAAACTCACACTCAGCCCTCTGGCGTACTAAAGCTCCTTCGTATTACGTGCAAGCGTGTCAAAACTGCGTCATTTGAGATACGCCTATAATAATAATAGCGACGATTTGCGACGCGAATAATAATAATAATAAATAGCGACACCACGGGGCCAGTTGTTAATCCGAGTGCTCCCGAGAGTCGGTCAAGACCCTCGTCTTCGGCTTGCCGAAGTGGAAACCGAGAGGGTCTGCAGGACTTTCACCTCTGGCTTGCCTTAACCGGCCGGCCAGAGTGGAGTCGCTAGAGCTATAAGCTATAACGCCGCGAGTAACCTCGGAGAAAGCGCAGCACACCTCTCTACACCCCTGAGCTGGCAGACGCCAATGTTGNTGGCTTGCCTTAACCGGCCGGCCAGAGTGGAGTCGCTAGAGCTATAAGCTATAACGCCGCGAGTAACCTCGGAGAAAGCGCAGCACACCTCTCTACACCCCTGAGCTGGCAGACGCCAATGTTGCCCCTCAGTCCGGTCTATACGACTCATGACGCCAGGGGGGGGGGGGCATTTAGTCGCTGGCTAGTCACCGCCTGCCATTTTTTCAGTCCGAGACTATGAACCAGGCAGGTGCCCCGTAGTCTCCATCCATAGCCTAGTAAACAGTCCATCCATCCTTCATCCATAACCCTAGTCCATTCTCCAATAACTGCAATAGCTCCTGTGCACAGGCTGGGGATGGTCTCTGGCTACATCCCATGATAATAGTCAAAGACTAGATCCAGCATGTGCACCACTTTCACTTTTGTCGATTATTTTGCGCTTCAAACGGCCTCTACGTGTTGGATCTGTATCCCCACGCAAGCCTTATAAAGGACCGGGCCACTTTTGACCCGTGAGCTCCAAAGCGTACAAACATAATAAATACTCTTTATTGCACACCAAAGAACAGAACAGAAAGAAAAAGAAACACACAAGGTACAAGTAGGCGGTTTTATCGCTATGAAGCGATATCTTCCAGACAAACCTATGGAGAGGATAGCGAATGTTAGTTAAAGTGCGTTAAACAATAAACATTATACTATTTCCTTTAGAGGGTGAACAACGGTTGAGATATGCATTTAATACCACAACACATTTTGCTGGAATGTTTTCATGAATACATTTGTACGCAGCGTGTCTCTGAAAGAATTTCCACGGACTTACGAGTAAAAAGCTGCTGCTAAAAATACTCGGGTTATCACTTGTGTAGGAGAATGGCACAAGAAATTGACATAATTTTCCTGAAAAATGGAATGGTTAAGGCATGGAAACAAGTAGGCAAATGTTATCTTTTCTCTTTCTTATTGCTATTGAGTGCTTATGACACAAGTATGAATATTACATTAAAAAAAATAGATTCATACTTGCGATAAGTAAATATTGGTATACCTAGTAGTAAACAAGGTGGAAACGATACTCATTTCATTTCAGTACTTTTAACTTAAGATCATAACAACAATGTTAACAGCATTGTTGTGTTCCGGGCAGTTAAGATAGCCAGTTACTCCGTGGTTGAGGATTCTGGGTGAAGCTCGCTTCCACCTTCGGCCTGATCACCACTTACCACCATCAGGTGAGATACAGGCAAAAAGATCTCTATCTCACACGATATTTCTAATTCAAAATACTTATCGAAAAACTGGTACTACACCCTGAAATACTCATACTCAAACTTCACGAGCTTTATCGGTCTCTATCAAACGGTATCAATAATAGCACAGAAATAACTGGATCTATCCGAAAGTTCTATTTCCAACTTCCATGCATAAAGGACGCCACTTCTAACAATAGGTTATGCTTAGATTTTCCTCCATCAGATTCGACCAAACAAGAGTAAATATTAATATGAGAATTCCCATACTGAAACTGTCAATGTGCCAATTATACCAGGAGTTATTCTCGGATAAAAGTTTGGTCGAATCGGGCCTAAGTACATATAATATGAACGTCGGCTCCGTGATAATTTTACAAAATGAAGCGCTAAACGCATGAAAGATTTTAGTCTGTTCATAAGCAGCTTAACGTCATTCGACTGGTAGATACTTCTAAGGACTTTTCTCTTTCACCAGAGCTTTTGCGTCAATCCTACTGACACAAGCAGCTTAAATGTAGCAATGCGGCAATCAAAAACATGTTTTTCTTAGTACTGGTGATAGGTACGACAAATTCATGTACCTATCTGTACCAGCAGCCGGAACGTCATAATGAATCACCATAGGTATCTGGAATGGCTTAAGCCATTGAAGGGATTTGTCAAAAAAATAGAGCTTTTTGTTTTGCAGGTCTCGGATAGATATCTGGTAGATACAGTCATTGAGATTCAACAACTTTTTGAAAGAAAACATTGTTTCAGTTACGTATCTGTTTTTTTTTTAGAATTCAGTGTACCTATTTTTTAAGAAAACGCTTAAAGTCCAGGAATATTCCTCATTTATCTATAAATCTTCGCATATCTGTGAGACTCTATTTTGCTTCAATAATATTAGCCAATTCACGTGAATTGTCCCAAGTCTATTTCGAGCCAGTTTCACCGTTTACTCCGTAATCTACATAAATAGTTTACCTTATTACTTAAACCGCTATTTATCAATTAACCCAACATCGAAGTATTGACTGTTCTCGTAATACCACAGAATACATAATAGTAGCAACAGAAATTGCACTCCTTTGTGTAGGATCAGATGCCGACATTTTAACGTTGATAATAATAATGCAAAATATCCAACGTACATGGTGCATTCGAAATCGCACCTTACTACTACGCTCACAAAAGCGCAATTTTTTTGTGTTCAGAATTGATCTACGTCACAGCTCAAGCGTCAGGGTTGTTTAAGCAAAGTAAAATAAATAAAAACTTAATTTTAAGAAGCATTTTATTGTATTTACGGTTGGTAAACGTTAATCTAGTGGTGTTTGTATTTCGTACCATCTCCAAAGTACCTATTAATAAACTTCAGTGTTGCGATAATTCGAAATTGGACAAACAGTTTTAAAAGGTGTAGTGTCGGAAAATAGACACGGTGAAGTAAAGTTAATGTTTTATTAGCTAAAATAATGTTTTTGCTACAGCTTTTTGACATAAATATTTCAAAGTTATTTAAAAAATGCAGTTATTTTTAATTATTTAAATTACTATCTTTAAATTACAGTTAATTATTATTTTTAAATATTACGATTTTCCATTATAAAGATGAATAACAGTGCTGTTGGAACAATAAACCTTGATTGCGACGATGATCGATCGAGCGTGTATAGGTACGCGTGTGTACACAGGCGCGTGGCGGCCCTGACTGATTTGCAACTTGAAGTTGTCGCGCGCTGTAGGTAATTATCTCGGCCGGCATAGGCGAGTGACGGAGGCCTGGTAATACCCATAAACCAACTTCCAAGTAATGATTACATTGTTGGTGATATCCCCAGAGCTAGCTCCCATTGGAACACTAGTCATCAATGCGAGATCTCAAAACTCAAACACGTGGGACTTATTTGGGTACAGATTAGCACTAGACTGACTTTAGGCACAGACTGCAAACACCGAAATATCGATACTAGTCTCTACACTACATCTATCGATATCTCTAGTATTAAGTAGGTTGTATATAGCCACCTACTCTGTTGCAATACCTCCTAGGTAACTAATTCCCGTTTTCACCATCAATCTCTAATTTTTAAGTGACCCCTATGGTAACACATAACAGGAATTTTGTTTTCACTTAAAAATTAGGGAGTGTTGGTGAAAACGGGCATAAGTCTTAAGCCCATGTCTATGTAATTTCCACCATTAGAAATTGTCACTTTAGTACGCAATAGAGATTTGAATTTGAGTATAAAACACAGTATATCTCCGTCTCTATGTATACTCATAAGCTGAGTTGCACCACGTTATTTTAACCGTGACTTTAACGATAACCGATGTTTTTTGTATGGAGTTTGACAGCCTTTTCACGTTTGTTAAGTTAAAGTAAGAGCCTTAAATTTTAAACTACGCAAAGGACTTTAATTCGGTTCTCAACATAATTAAATAGAGCGATTCAATTCAAGATGTTAATACCATTCTACCCGAGCTAAACAGGGGCGGGTCGTTAGTATTACAATTGTAACTCTACCTGTTACCTTTTCACCCTTAAACTGTTAAACCAATCTAGGGTTATGGCGATAGTTTGACACCCTTGGAAGGATAAAGGATGGTTTTCATCCCTAAAGCATCCCTTGAAGGAGTGAAAAGGGAGGTTGGAAAGTATTTATAGGGTTACTTTCTTCATGTTGACAGATAACTCATAGTTTTCGTAAATATTAATAGAGTATTTTTAGAAAAGTGTCATAGCATTAAAAACTAATTCTGTGACAATACGAAATTCACGCAGACGAAGCCGCGGGAAAAAGCTCATGTCAATATAAATATTTCAGCGCGAATTTAGAATTAGTGAGTGTTACCAGCCCCCAAATAATATTTACCTTATAAAATGTGTTCCTCTTTGAACAAATATTTGGATACAACAACCAAATAGAATCCTTATTCCACTTGTATGGTTTCCATGTTTTATAGTCCAGTCAATGAATGCCTTAACGACGGTGTAGAGAGAAATCCGTGGAACACAATTTCTGACCTCGGGACTTTATTTAGCCTAGTTAGGTGGTGAACATAGCTAAAGTCCCCGCCCTTAGCCCTTGAGCCGGAGGGGAGAGGGGGGTTTAAAGGTACCACTTTTCGGTTTTTCGCTTAATCCTCGGAAACTATGCGTCCTAGTGACATGACTACTATGAACCAAAAAAAGCTTATTCAATTTGCTACAGGTGAGACCGTCAAGTTTTTCTATATATTGTATAGTTTTTGCGGCATCTGCTCTAGAAGGTCTGTAAAATTGGAAATTTTATTGTTGTCTTACATGTTCCTTTCAGGAGAAAATCGACTAAATCAACATTGAGCAAACACTATAGACATGCGGGAGCATGTTAAGCCTAGTTCCATGGAGGGGACTGCACCGTGCGTATATTTAGACGAACCAATTAGAGCCACTTTTAACTCCTCATCATTCAAAAACTACTGTGCATTAACACTTCAAATTTGGCTCATGTATTGAGACTTGCAAGATATACATCAGCTTCAAATTTCATAAATATACCTCAAACGGTTATTTAGGTATTGACGTTCAAAAATCGATATTTAGAGCACTAAAATCTATCTATCACATGTGAAATGTTAAAATTTACTGGTTTTTTATTTGTTCCTTTGTATTTACATAAATACCTTTCTGGATGCCAAATTTGAACCTTCGAGGTCATCTGGAAGTGGTTAGAATTTGGTCTAGAGGTCAGACATGTAGATTTTTGGACGTCAATATCTAAAGAACCGTTTGAGGCATATTTATGAAATTTAAAACTGATGTATATCTTGCAAGTCTCAACACATGAGCCAAATTTGAAGTGTTAATGCACAGTAGTTTTTGAGTGATGAGGAGTCAAAAGTGGCTCCAATTGGTTCGTCTAAATATACGCACGGTGTAGTCCCCTCACTGGAACTAGGCTTAATATGCTCCCGCATGTCTAGAATGATTGCTCAATGTTGATTTAGTCGATTTTCTCCTGATGGGAACATGTAAGACAAAAATAAAATTTCCAATATTACAGACCTTCTAGAGCAGATGCCGAGAAAACTATACAATTTATAGAAAAACTTGACGGTCTCACCTGTAGCAAATTGAATATGCTTTTTTTGGTTCAAAGTAGTCATGTCACTAGGACGCATAGTTTCCCAGGATTAAGCGAAAAACCGAAAAGTGGCACCTTTAAACCCCCCTCTCCCCGCCGGCTCAAGGGCTAAGGGCGGGGACTTTTGCTATGTCACCATATCACCTCCTAACTAGTCTAAATAAAGTCCTGAAGTCAGAAATTGTGTTCTACAGTTTTCCATCTATAATGCTTTATTGACTGGACTATTACATTATTTACGAACGTACACATGTGAAGTATTTGTGTTTCCCTGTGTTGAGTAAATGTTTTATTCTGATGTTGGGTAAATTTATCGTAGAGGTTCTGTTAGTTATTTTTTCGCCTTGTTATCTAAAAGAAAAAGAAAATTTCAAACAACAGAACAACACAAATACAAGGTAATCGTTGGAACATACTTGAAAATGTCTTGAAAGTTACTTTCCTCATAATTATATGCTACTGCTGCATGCAAACACGTACCTAGTAGGTACTATAGCGACTTGCAAGGAACATTTTAAAAGAAAATGTATTTCTACTTTTATTTTAGAAACTGTAAGTACAATTGTTCAGAAGAGATTGCCCGTAGTGATAAAGCCCAAATTGCCCTACTCCAAATCGTTTTATTTGCTGTTACTGTTTTACTTTGTGTGATATGGGTAGAAGGGGTTCCTCTAAAGTGATATCCACACTGAATACGATACTGATTAAGGTATACGGTCGTATATTCACCATTAGTACAGCTGATGGAACTTTTAGCAACCGGACCCTAAGGTGAGTGACCATCATCATTATCATCATTATATTTTAGTCTTCACTGCAGGACGGCTAACCTTTTTAAAAAACAGAGGTAAATGGGAGGATTTGGTCTACATCCCCAAAATCATCATCATCTCAGCCATAGGACGTCCAATGCTGAACATAGGCCTCCCCCAATGCTTTCCATGTTGCCCGGTTGGTAGCGGCCTGCGTCCAACGCCTTCCTACTACCTTTATGATGTCGTCGGTCTACCTTGTGTGTCTATTAATATAAATGATTATGGATAGTAGGTACCTAGTAATAGTATGTGTTTATACAGAACATTTAACATCAATCAGTAATGGAAAATCACTGAACAAATCGTGTGACTAGTAAATTGATCAGTTATTTCATTAATTTTGTACACTTAAGTATACTTACTGCGGCATGAGCGCTTTCAATCAATCGCCTTCTTCTTTTGTGTTAGAGTTCTGTAAGTAGATGAAAACCTATACAGCATTGGTTCGGAATCGTATACGAATTGAAATTCGAATGGTTCAAAAATACAGCCTTGGTGCACAACAATTCGACACGTGTTGACGTGTTCGTGTTCAATATTGTGAATCGAGCTGTTTACTTTAAAGCTGCAAATAAGATATTATAAAGCTCATTATTATCTGCTGGATATGCACATACAAAATTAATTAATTAAAAATATGGAAAGCTGTTGGCCAAACAATTGCCAAACAATTTTCTGATACTTTAAGTACACACGAGACAAAGTAAAATGTGATAATGGTGCTTACTTTAATGAAAACAGTGTGTACGTACCTACTTAGTTTCTTTACATTTGCAATCGTAAATCACGCTCATACTTAGTAAACCTTTCTTAGTAGTCTTTCGTCATCGTAGTGCGCACTCGCTGAAATAATATTTTGTATATCTGAAAGTGTTGTTAATGCTTATACTAAAACGTTTGTTTTTATTTGTATAGAGAACAAAAGTGTCTAGACAAACCTAAAGAGGATTTAGGACGCTATTTGGATCAAATATGTAATTGCTCAATAGTGAATAATATATAAATAAATAAATAAGTATAATATTCAGTACAAAACGTTTTATTAATGGGGATCGGACACTTACTACTCGTACATAGATAAGTACTTTTTATCTAAATATAACTCAAAGGTGACTGACTGACTGACATACTCGTACTGATCTATCAACGCACAGCCCAAACCACTGGAGGGATCGGGCTGAAAGGCATGCAGGTAGATGTTATGACGTAGGCATCCGCTAAGAAAGGATTTTACGAAACTCCACCCCTAAGGGAGTAAAACGGGATCCACGCGTACGAAGTCGCGGGCGGCCGCTAGTTCATAACATAAAACTGCTTATGCCCTTCATACTCGTATGCTTTAAAGTCAGTAAATCATTAATTAAGTTCAGAAACAAAGTGACAACAAATTCTTTTGCATTGTGGATTGTGAAATATTGAAAAAAAAACACTGTAATGAAAAAACTCATAAAACTCATTTGTTTTTGCAAATAGGCTTTTAAAAAGCCCTATTAACCCTACCACTGCTTCGGGACAATAAATGGGCCAGTGCTGAGAAGAAGCAGCGCAGAAACTCAGTCACTATTGTCAGCCTCCTTTTCAAGGGTTTACATTCTTTAAAATATACATACAATGATTGACATGATGATACGAAAGATTCACATTTTTATCTTACCTGGCGGTCCTTGAACATGAGCAGTATCACCAGCAGATTGAGGAAGAATCCGAAGAACCCTATGAGGAATAGAACGAAGGCCGACACCACGTATCCCCATTTGGGCATCAGCAGTGGGAAGCCCTCGTCGAAAGCGCGCACCACCGTGTCATTGAAGCTCTCAGGGTACGACGTCATTGTCACTTCACTTCACTTCACATCACACTATGAGACGCCAAACTCACTTTTCACTTCACACATTTTGAGAGCGACACGAGGCTGCATCTGAAACAAATGAAAGTGACTGTTATTGAGTGCATGCACCTAATTTAAATGTGACAGTATGAATTTGCAACAAAAAATCATAGTAATTGTAGCCTTCCTATAACAATAGGAAAACTATGGTTAAGGTATCATGTTGAAGCCTCTGGTATACAACTAACGAGTGTGAGGAGCAGCGCACGAGTAACTGAATCCTTTGCTAGCTATACCGGCTTCTTCCCGCGACTCCGCTTGAGAAGCTTGAACGTGGCATTCGAGTAGTCACGAAAATGTTGTAGTCACGCAATCAAAATCACTGAATTACTTAAACCCATTTCTCAAAGTTAAGTAAGTAATACCACAGAATAATAATAAGTACTACGTAATAGGTACTACTATTTCACATCACATGATTGAAATTTTTTCTATTCGTTTTTTTATAAAAACTTTTATCCCCTACTTATTGCCCTAAGTCTACATTTCCTAGACTTCCTCTTTCTAGACTCTAGATATATGTAGATGAGTTAAGATTTAATTTATAAGTCTCAGCAAAATCGTTTCAGTAGTTTAGTTCGGGTGACAGACAGAGTTACACATTTATAGTACCTATATGGTGAATTTAGAATGTCATAGGTTATTTGATACTGGATAGTTTGAGACAAGCCTGAAAAGCCTCGCCGCAATGTACCTAACGAGTTTTGAAATTCCTGGAGAACTTTGTGATATCCTGAAACTAAAGTTGTAGATTTTAAAACCCTAATTGAAATAGATACTACAGAGAACCTTTTGAGCTTTATTTATCATCAAATTAAAATGATTATGCCATGTCTAATACGTATCCTTTAGAATAAAATACTACAAATTATGCAAACCAAGCAAAATCGATTTGTTTTTCCATCAGTTTTTATTTTATTTTACATAATACCCAACCCTTTTTACCTTTTTAAATTAAAGAGATTAAAAAATAATGGTCATTAGGCTTTCGTTTTGAAGACGTTCAATGAATTTCAATCAGTTGTAGAACAAAGGCGTAGAAGATTTATATTATAGGTAATGTATTTTGGATATAATAATTACGATGGTATACCTCATCAGACTACATAATAATATTTATTGCAAAAAACCTTCTATTAAAACTACATAAGATAGTGTTTTGTTTGATATGCCGTTGTCAGGTACAAACTTTAACCAAAAAACAACGTATTATTATGTAGAGTCAATATCCCTCGGAAAGTCATTCAAGTTCAAAACATTGACCTAAAAGTCATAGTTTATAAAAATAATATGAAATATTTTATATTACTAAAGTTATATTTTTACCTTAAACAATTTCCACGAAATTCCACAGACAGTCTGCTCTAGCTTACTAATTTGTAGTTAGGTTTATAGTTAGAATGCCTCGAAAAATATATTTGCTTTTATATTTCCAAGAGCATTTATTAATTCTACCCATTCGAAAAGGGTTATCCACGAACTGCTATTAGGACCTGAATAATTACTACACAAAAATTGTCTAGAGCCAACAAAATATTAAACTTCGTTGACCTTTTACTAATCGGACTCCGACTAGAATTGACGTTGAATTTGAGGCACGCCAACTAGTGTAGAGTCAAGCTAAACACTGTGCACCTTATTTATTTGTGATAGGGGTGATTTTCCAACAGTAAATGTTTAGCCTGAGGTGCTGTCAACTTCATCAAGTATTTACGAAACAATCTTGCATGAAAGTTTTGGGCATGCCCGGATCACTTTGACTTTTTGTGTGTACCTAAACAATATTATAAACTTCATTGTGAAGAGAAGCAAGTATTTCAATATTAATTTGTAAATATGAGTAAGTAATACATATTTTGAAAATGTAATGTAGAGCCCTATAACCCATTTAATTAATTATCTTTTGTTAACTTAGACTGGGTTGCACTTGCACTATCTTACTTTAACTTTGACAAACGTCAAAATTCTGTCAAATTCCATACAAAAAACACCGGTTATCGTTAAAGTTACAGTCAAAGTTAGGTGATGTAACTCAGCCTTAGAACAAATATTTTTATATTAATTTTGTATCTGTTATTTTTGAAGTTGTTTGTTTCGACATTAAATTTATGTGTTAAATATTTATTGTTATAACTAGCTGACCCGGCGAACTCTGTTCCGCCTTAAAGGCAATAAATTAGCCGTCGCAATTTTTCCTTATTTGCTCACCGTTTCGACCTACCCTGGACTACGACAAACATTTTAAAACCAAAATCAGCTCAATCGGCCCAGCCGTTCTCGAGTTTTAATCAGACTAACGAACAACAATTCATTTTTATTTATAAAAATATAAGTAGTATAAGTAGGTATGTACTTCTAAGATTTTCATGGTTATACGAAATATAAGTTTGTGATAGGTAGGTACCCATACTCCTGACTCGATCAATCGATTATACGAAATCAATTTTGTATCATTGACTAAGATGATGTTGGCTTTGCCCGAGTGGAATTTTGTCTGTCACAGAAAAACAATATCGCGCGCGTTTTGCTCACCGTTTAGACCTACCCTGGACTACGACAAACATTTTAAAACCAAAATCAG
The DNA here is from genome assembly GCF_004193835.3 of Ostrinia furnacalis. Taxonomy (NCBI): domain Eukaryota; kingdom Metazoa; phylum Arthropoda; class Insecta; order Lepidoptera; family Crambidae; genus Ostrinia; species Ostrinia furnacalis. The sequence continues at coordinate 324,077 of NW_021137694.1, forward strand.
CTCATTCGGCCCAGCCGTTCTCGAGTTTTAATCAGACTAACGAACATCAATTCATTTTTATTTATATAGATAGATAGATATATGATTTTTATCGCACTCTGTTTACTATAATAAAACTTCTACTTGACGTAAAGGTTGAATAGGAGATAATTCCCTATTGCATTTAGCTCGCCATTCGTCTGTTGTCTTTAGTATTTTTTTACGTTAGTAAGAGGCGACAATATTTTTATATTGGGTCATGTAACATTTTCGGTTTTGGAGGCGCACTCAATCAGAAGTTGGTAATTGGTTTTCCGAATGTTTTTCAATACCGGTTAATTGATTTAAAGCTCGCCCAAATCTGTTTTGTGATTTGGAAAATTTAGGCAAATGTACATTTCCTGTTAAAAATGTTAACATAGAAACAAATTACTGAATCCCAAACATTGAGTTAAAAAGGTTAATAAATAGAATAACGGGTTTTTCTATTATTTGTTCACCATTGAAAATAATTAAAACCTTTTCAAAAACTTTTTTATGTATTTGCTTATGAATACGTATATTATTTTCGGATGATACTTTTTTTTATTGTAGTCATTTCAGTCTGCACAAAAACCTACCAAGTTTTTTATCGCATTTTATTTTACCTGACGCTGCCAGGATAATGGATAATGCACATAGAGTTCACAAGAAAACATAATCTCTCCATCGGACTATTGACTCTGCTATTGATCACTTAACCTATCAATTATCCTCTAAGTTGATTAGCCATTTATTATGAAAGTAATATACTGATTACCTCCCATAAAACCTGTTCCCAAGCGAGCAATAAATGAACATGTAAGCTGTATTACTTAGGTAAGCTTCTTGCTTTATTAATTATACGAGTAATAGAACATTGCTATTTAATAACCATCTACGTAGATCATCCTATTAATCGTATATTAATACTTATTAAATGGTTATAAACCAATTACTTATCAATGTGCTTAATTATTACTTACTACGATGTACGATTAATGTTACGATACCAACGATATAGGTACAATAAAATTTTAGTTATTTTATATCGTTTATATCGTTGACATTTTATTTTATAGCTTCTAATATCATGTTAAGTACAGCTCTAGTTTTGAAATACAAGGAATTATTAACATTTTCTGAACTTCAATGTTGTTATTTAAAAAAACATTGCCCCTATTAAGCAGCGCATTTTAACTATTTCTTCACAAACAAAGAAATTGATGTGACATAATTATAAGACCCGCATTTCAAGATTTGATTTAATTAAAATCAAAATCCGTCAGGTTGTTTATAAAGGCGTGAAAAAAAGGCTTAGCATTTAAATTAAAAGTGTCCTTATATCGATTTCCTAACTACAATGTCCCTTACAGCAACCGCAATGTCAACCGCAGCTTGTACTTTGAAACTGATACGAACATTCAGTGCCACAATAACGTCATACTAATATAATAATGGCTGTATACCTACTATACCACTTGTATACGTACGTTTATAGTATGAGAAAAATAGAAGTGCACCCAAGTCTTAAAATGTAAGTAGGTAGGTATGGCACGCTACGTTTCACCCACAAGCTTTGCACTCTCTGATTATTTTGCTTTTCTTCACCGAATTTGTTATTTTTGCAAAAGTAAACAAATGCTATCTCTATACTTTAAATTCCTTAAACGTCATGATGTTTGCCTTAAATAAAGAAAAATATAATCATTTAATCATTTATTTGCCTTAAATAGGTGGTTACAGAGTAGTTCTTGTTTGATATAATGTTACTTAAGACCTATTTAGTCATAGCCTATGTCATGCAAATATAAAGAATGGTTACAGAGTATAAAGAATGTAAGAAAAGCTTAGTTCTAAGACGTGAAAACGTTACACGCAGATCAAGTTACACAAGTAATACTACAAGCATTTGTAGTATTTGTTTGGATTGTTGTACCTACGATACGTCTAGCTAGTACCTAAAGAGGATTTCTGAATTTCTGAAGCAATCAATTTCCTGAACTTATTCCCTAGTGGTTGCGGCTACTTTTGTCTGAATATGCACAATTCCAAAGGGATACGTGATCATCTCTCTGTTAAGTTTCTTTTTCAAAAGATCAATAATTGTGATTACATTAAAAGTATATTCGAGATTAATATGAGCAGCATTTAATTTTGTGAATTTCAGGTGTAGGAACCCATGTGATTTTCATAGCTAGCTCTCGAAGTTTCAAGAATCCCCATTCTATGTAGGCAGATCCTCGAAACATGATTATAAAAATACAAAGGTACAACGTACCCAATTAGGACAATGTCAAAACTTATTCCAAAACTTAATCAGTTTGAAATACATACGACTCAATTAGTGACTTCATATGAAACCCTTCCAGTTACTCATAGCTGGTAGGTACTACATGACATGTCATGTACAAAAAACTAGTAAGACTGTTTAAACTTCTAAACTAATTTCAAGTTAACTGTAGGCGTAATGTAATCCTTACCCTAACCAGAAGTTTCGGTTTAATGTATTTGATAGTTTTGGGTATCTTCTTAGTAAATTTAACATGTACCTTATTAAGGGTGTAACTCAGGGTTATGGTACGTACTTATATGAATCCTACACGTAGATGATAAGGTCATCGTAAAACATACGAAGCAACAGACAGAGGGGATCAGTGTACCTTCTTAGTAAACTCTTAATAAATCTTGTACCTTAAAGGTGTACTCACATGACACAGTCATGTATGAAACTTATACAGCTTACACGTGCATGGTAAGGTCATAATTTTAACATACGTATCGACAGAGGGAGGGGATCAGCGTACCTTTTTAGTAGACTCTTAATAAATCTTGTACCTTAAGGGTGTACTCACATGACACATCTATGTATGAAACTTATACAGTTTAACATACGTATCGACAGCCAGAGAGGATGAGTGTACCTTCTTAGAAGACTCTTAGTGAATCTTGTACCTTGAAGGTGTAGGTACTCACATGACACAGTCATGTAAGAATCTTATACATATACAGCTTACACGTGGAATCATCACTTTATTTAAATATTTAATTATGTTTTTTTTTGGATGGACTGTTCCGCTCAAACGCACACACAGGGCATGAATGATGTTCTTGTTTTCAACTGAAGTTTTTGTACTTACAAACTTTTAGATAAAAGTAAAATACACCTAACATAAAAAGATCACAAAAGCGCATTAAATAACGGAAAATATACAAAGTACGAACTTAACATAAAACGAGCAATTCAAGAAAGAGCATTCAGTATTGTAAAGAGATATTCGAACAAGCTTTGCGATTGCAGACAGGAACTGAATATAGAAGGCTATAAATATGTTTAAACTCGCACTTCGAGGAAAGTCCTACGCGCTGCATTATTGACACAAAATCGCAGGTAGTCTAAGGTTAAGCGGTGGCATTTACTCGTGAGTTTGACATTTGAAACGACTGTGAACAAAGTATTGAACGTGCTATTACTGATTCATCTTTTGTTTGAAGTTTTCAATCGCGCTAGTCATTAGTGGGTTGAAAGTCAGATTCATTGTTGGATTCATTGTTTTAGTTTTACGTCCGTATTCACAAACATTACTATGAGGTCTCACAGTATGCGTGGACGCACAGGGTCACACACAAACCAATCAGAGAGCTCTATTCAATGCTGTGCGTTAGATTTGCTGCTTCACCAAGCATCGATTGTGAATAGGGGCGTTAATGCCTTAGTATTTATTTTAATCTTAGGTAAAGCAAGCTAGAGATAATTGGGGTGACTGTGCTTATACTTGTAAGAGGAATCTTAACGATTTCCACTAAGTTTTCAGCTAGAGATATAAGATTTCAACTTAGAATCTGATCTTACTCGTTCAAGCTGAGACGGGGACCTTTTTGTTGCTGCAACGCTGTCTTGGTAATTTTGCAGATTAATTACAATTATCTTATGACTGATTTTGACTCTGTATTTTCTATTATTTTCTATGTATTTTCATGTGGCAGTAAAATAAACGTTTTCTATTTTATTCTTTATAATAAAAGAGACAAAATAACTTGTAATAAGTTAACTTTCGTTATGTGTCTGAGTGTAAGTATCATCATCATCATCATCATCATTTCAGTCATAGGACGTCCACTGCTGAACATAGGCCTCCCCCAATGATTTCCACAGTGGCCAGTCGGTGGCGGCCTGCATCCAGCGCCTTCCCGCTACCTTTATGAGGTCGTCGGTCCACCTGGGGGGTGGACGTCCTACGCTGCGCTTTCCGGTACGTCGCCTCCACTCCACTCCAGCGCATTCAGAGGGCAGCTCAAGATATTCAGCAAAGTTTGACAACAAGAGTCACAAAAACGAAAAACTACGAGCTTGTATTAGAAGACGGGGCTCACAGTTTGAGCAGGACTTAAAATAATGTACCTAGATAAAATTAGGTGATACAATTATTATTAAAATACTAAGTTTTTCTTTTATTGAGACCCAAGAATAGTTGTTAGTGTGACTTTTTTTTTATGGAAGTATCTTACTAGACGTTTAAATTCAAATAAAAAAATACTTATGTAGTTTTTATTAAACACCTGTACCTTTTTGAATAGCTAATGAATCAAGGAACTAAATTCTGTAATTTGTACACAACATTCCATACATTTTTTCTTAAGAACTGGGACTGTGCTCTCACATAATTGTGATCGGGTATTCCCCTAGTCTTACTGCAGTGGTTTTCCGTGTGCATTAAGTAAATTGGTTTTCGGTTCTTAGATTGTTTGTGTTTTCTTAATAGTTTACTTAGAAAATATATTTAATAAAGCAAGAAATATGTAATTAACTATAGTTTGATAGCGATTATCAAATACATAGATAGAATTTCTATTCTAACTGTGACTTTCTAGTCAAACAGATGGCATACCTAAAAATGATACCTACACTAGTATATAATTCAACATACTTAGGTTCAAAACAATATCTTTCAGATTAAAAAAAACTATATACATGGGGGCCGTCCATATATTACGTCATTCTAAATTAGGGGGGGGGGTTGGTCTGCGGATGACGGTAAATGATAGATAGGGGGGGGGGGGGAGGATGATTGTAGGGGGGGGGGGGGTCTAAAATCTGAAAAAATCGATGACGTAATTTATGGACGGCCCCATGCCAGATTAGATGTAAATGTCCCAGACCACCCATACAACATAATAGCGGTACAACTGTGTAGGTAAAATATGAACTTTTTGTGACAAGATAACATAAGCGCAGATATCTTCATGAAGGGCGCTCGGTAACTAACGTTAAGTTTTTGTACAAGTATCTAACTGGCCATTAGCGCCATTTGTTGCTATCCCTAACAGGGCGCAAGGATATTAGTGTTTTTGTCCATACGTTTACGAATACAGGAAGAACACAGCCGCATAATATAATTCAACTACTTAGCGTGGATCACGTGGATCACGTTTTACCCCCTTAGGGGTGGAGTTTCGTAAAACCCATTCTTAGCGGATGCCTACGTCATAACATCTACCTGCATGCCAAATTTCAGCCCGATCCGTCCAGTGGTTTGGGCTGTGCGGTGATAGATCACTATGTCAATCAGTCAGTCAGTCGCCTTTGAGTTATATTTAATTAGATACTCAAAATATCGCCTTTTGTTTTCCTTAACCTGTAAACTAAAGCAATATGATTGTGAGTGAGGTAAACATTGGGGGAGGCCTATGTTCAGTAGGGGATGTCCTGTGACTGAAATGATGATGACGAAACTAAAGCACAATGTCATTGGCTATCTCCTGTTCATTTAAGAATCCAGATCGATTCAGATGCGAGAATCGATTCAAGCAAATGATTGGTCTACTTATTGAAATTCACAAACATTCAAATTCGTTCGTAACTTGAATCATTGCTTGAGTTTGAATCGTCTCGTCTCAAGTTTCACATCCATTGAAAGCTCGGGAACTTTTTCTCCTCCAATTCAGATAACAAAGTTTTTGATGTATTTTACTGATCTGTCAATTGAGAATTACACATTTTAGTAATATCAGCTTCTTAACTGCGTCCTATTGATAAAATTGAGTTAACATCATTTTAAAAACGGAAAAGCTTCGAGCTTTTTACAGCAAAGGACATCGTTTGTGAAAATCAAAGCAAGATAATATTCCAAGCACGTTCATTCATTCGTTTGTTTCAGCCAAATGGCGTCCACTGCTGGACAAAGGCCTCCCTAAGGATTTCCACAATGACGGTTCTATATCTAGGTGCTTTTCGCGATTATCCAGGTATTTCATTCACGTACTTACTTAATACTAAGCATATAGAACAGTCTTTCCCAAAGTGGGCGATAACGCCCCCTTGTGGGCGCTGCAGGCTTAAAGGGGGGCGGTAAGAGACCCAGAAAAAAAATCGGGACGTTTGTGTCGAGGCTTGGGAGGCGTCATCTACTAGGAGGCCTCTTAGACATCGACTGAGCTCGACGCTTGACTACAAAAATGGGGGGCGCTAAAAAATAATTTATTCCTCAAGTGGGCAGTAGACTAAATAAGTTTGGGAACCGCTGATATAGAACATAAATTATTATATTTTTTTTATAAGTATTCTGACCCTGGTCAGTGATAATGCAAAGCATCGGTTATCCCAACTCTCGTTAATTTATTTCTGCAACTGTTGTATAATGGCCAGGTTCTGCTATTTAGCCGCCATCAAACCCAACCAGTGAAGGTAGAGCAGTCTGGGAATAACTATCTTGAAACCCACAACGTATTTAACTAAGAAAATATAGAAGGAACGTAGTTAAATTGCGCTCTTTAATACTGTTTATCTACTCGTACACAAGGCTGTGTGTAAATTACTATTATTGTTGAATTCTAATTTAATAGTGCGACAAACAAACCGAATGCTAAACAAATACATTCGAAGCTTGTAAACTAACTAATGCATATTAAACTCTGTAAACACTATGCCTACGAGTGCCTGTGATCTCCATTTATTCCAATAAGGTTTAGCTAAATTACCATACATATTATGTGTTTGAAATGCCAACTGTTTATTGAAAATTAATTGAAAACTTTCGGCTGAAACGAACGAACGAACGAAATTGTGCCGAGAACATAAGGTACTGCACAGTATACCTACCTATTCTACACATTAAAACTGGATTAAATGAAGAAGCATTAGTAATTATAGTAGGTACAGGCTTTTTTTTGCGAACCAAGTTGGATCGGAAAATTATGCTAAATAATTGATTATAGTTTTTAAGTAAGAACTATCAACGATAATTTATACTCGTAAGTAAAAAGTATCATTAATATACCTACATGCTTGTATTTATTATTTGTTTCAGTAATCCAGTATATTTAAATACTTCGCAGGAAACAAATTATCTTGATTGATTCACTATTATGAGAAAATCTTTACTTCCAAGTAATCCGGAACTCATTTCCTTGCTTGAGAAAAGGTTTCTTATTGATAGGTCTTAAAATAATTCTACGTTAATTATAAATTTCTGTTTCTCTAAACAAAATTATTTCACTGAAGCTTTACAGATTAATTCCGGAAAATTATGTTTGTGTGGAATTTCCCGTAGGATGATATCCTACTAATTAAATTTTAGTTAACAAGGAACAGTTTACAAAATATTAATAATAGTTCTGGTGGGTGTTGAACTCCTTCGCAAGAATTACTTAACTGGAAATTTCCACAGGGACAAGTTGGTGCCATTAAGGGCATTTAGAAACCAATTCCCAACTTTGGAATGTTCTGGAAAGGTGCGGAGAGATTCGAACACCAGCTCCAGCGCATATTAACTGCAGCAAGACTTTCAACTTTATCGTCTGGATAGAAGGGAATAATAATTACGAATATTATAACTAAGTGATTGTTAAAGTTACCTGATATGAGTAATAAGTAGTTAATTATGAAAATAGCATTGAAAGAAGACATGATACCTAATTTATATGTAAAAATTGGCCAAGTGCGTGTCGTGGCACGCGCAGTGTAGGGTTCCGTAGTTGTCCGTCGTTAACACAATTTATTTCAGAAGCAAGCAATTACTTCATCTAAAGTCACTTTTAATATGAGTATTTCCTTCTAAGGAATTTTTAGTAGTAAGAAATTGTATAATGCATGAGTCAAATGACTATTACTCTTAAACTAACTGAGGTATCTTAACCGTTATAGTTATCCTTGAAAGTTCATGAAAAGCAGTAATAGTACCAATTTTTCCAGATTTTTCAAGCCAACAGTTTAGTTTTTAGAGGGAGGGGACGCCCTACTCGAACAAAAATTGGCACTTTAAACTTTAATATTTTGCAAACGGATCCCTCAATCGAAAAATAGTCTTAGAAACCCCTAATCCATTTTAAAAAAGACCAATTTCCAATTTAATTTTAATTTAATCTAATTAAGCAGCTTGACTTAGCAACTAGTTAGGAAATAGAGTTCTGAAGAAATTCCGAATACTAAGTGAACTAAATCAAAGAGGATATCGATAAGATGGAGTTCGCAATGCCGAAGATACCAAATCCATCGAAACGGGACTATTATTCCCACCTCTCGTTCCCACCACTGCAACTCCTGTGTAGCCAGGATCTACAGCTTAACCGCACATAAAAACCCAATCAGTGAAGGTCAAGTTTAACCCGGGGAAAAGTAAACTGTCATTGGACCCGCAACGAAATTAATAAGAAGAACATAGGAGGAGTTCGAAATTAGGGTTCGACTTCCATCGAAATCCATCGAATGTCGTCCTCTTTTGCCTATTATACTTTCCCTATTTTATTCAAGCTTCATAAATAATTTAGTTTAGAAGCACCAGAAATAAAAGTTATCAAGTCAACGATCGGATAGTTTCCGACCCTTTTAGAAAACTATAAACGTATTTCATGAAAGTTAGTTGGCAGTGCCGCTACCATGCAGGGTGACAATGCTGCCTGCCTTGCTTCTAATCAAACGACGCGACATTAGAACAAAAATGGGTTAAATTATTTTGTATTAAAAGTACAAATAATTCTGGATATAAGCCAATATTGAACTGTGATTAATCAGCGAAAGGGACAAACTTATAACAAATATGTAAAGAAAGCCCTTTACCTATAAAGGATAAAAAGCCTAGGCTAGATAGGCTTATCCTATTGAGCCATAATGAAGTTCTTTGTCGTCGTTATACTCGTAGGTACTACCTATCGTTTTACATGAACACGCTTCCTTGAATATGTATATTATGATAATATGCCTTTCCTTGGAAATTTACTTATTCCGTGCTTACTTAATACTCTATGATTCCGTAACATTGTGTTTAATAATAAAATGTTTTTGGAAGATTACATCAAAAAAAAAAAAAAAAAAAGCATCCCAAATATTTCATACAAATATTTTGTCCTCAATAGGATGCTGCCCTACTTATATTTTTAGAAATAAAAGCAAATTTTTGACGCTCCGATAACACAAAATCGGTAAAATTAAATAATCTTATGTGCACATGGACCTTTTTGATTTTGTGGCTAGGTCATTTAATGTAAAAAAAATACTATCACATCAACACAAATTGATTGTACTTATTGATCACAGTCAGGTCAGCCAGGTGTAGTAATTTTCATATCACACTTTTTTATTGATTTAAAAAGAGTAATATAAATAAATCAAAAACTCCGTTAACTTCGCAAGAATCCGCCTCAGTTTTCTAAGAGTATTTGTTTCCATGGAGACAAGCAATAACAAGGAGAAAATGAACTTGCGGTTGGCGACTGTCACTGGTTCTGACGTTGAAACCGATCTATACAGGGTGTGTTGCCATGCTTCAATTAATTATTTAAACCTCGCTGGAAAATTCTCGAGTGTTCTAGATGTTTTTAAATTAATTTTCAATTTTGTCGTAAACTGCACTTTAAAATTGCTCCTTGTTTTTGCTTAGCTATATTTCTACCTTACCCATTTCGTCTTTAGGTAATCCAAACACCGAACTTGGAATAAAAACATTACTCAACTAATAAAATAAAGCACTAAAATTATTTATTTATGGTTTTATAATTTCAGTTACTATAGTGTGAGTCACGTTAAAGTGTACATATGAAAATAGATGAAACTAGACCTATTTTCATCGACAAAAAAGAGGTCAAAAAATTTTTGAGTTTTTTTTTTAATTTTTTATAGAATTTTTTTCTTCCAATTACTTATTGTAAAGAAAACGTTATAACTTTTAAACTAAGCGGTATATCCTGATAAAATAAAAACAGTAATAATGCTTAATAACAGGCGATACTAAAAAAATACATAAAATACACAAAAAAGGCCAACAAATAATAAAAAATGATACTTTTTGAAAAAAATCCGCTTTTAAATTCGTGTTTTTTTGGTTATTTGATAAATTTCTCCAAAAAATGCCCCTATAACCGGTGGTTTTTATTACTAACTTAGCCTCTCCGAAGAGAATAATGTTGTGGCAGGCCTTTGTTCAAACGACCATTGCAAACGTTGTGATAGGGATAGAGACATGCGATTTTTGGTTTTACGAAGATAATACGATAGAAAATAATACAAAGTAATAAAAACCACCGGTTATAGGGGCATTTTTTGGAGAAATTTATCAAATAACCAAAAAAACACGAATTTAAAAGCGGATTTTTTTCAAAAAGTATCATTTTTTATTATTTGTTGGCCTTTTTTGTGTATTTTATGTATTTTTTTAGTATCGCCTGTTATTAAGCATTATTACTGTTTTTATTTTATCAGGATACTAGCTGACCCGGCGAACTTTGTTCCGCCTTAATGGCAATAAATAAGCAGACTTTTTTTTTTCGAACGGGATAAAAAGTATCCTATGTCCTTCTCCTGGCTCTAAACTACCTCCCTGACAATTTTCAGCTAAATCGGTTCAGCCGTTCTTGAGTTATAAGTGGAGTAACTAACACGACTTTCTTTTATATATTAGATACCGCTTAGTTTAAAAGTTATAACGTTTTCTTTACAATAAGTAATTGGAAGAAAAAAATTCTATAATTTTTTTTAAAAAAATCTCAAAAATTTTTTGACCTCTTTTTTGTCGATAAAAATAGGTCTAGTTTCATCTATTTTCATATGTACACTTTAACGTGACTCACACTGTATAACCTAAACTGAAAATTAATAAAAACGGTCGTATTTTGTTTCTGGAAAAAACTACCAGCAATGTGAAATTCAGCACTGTAAACTGAGTTCACCCTGTATAAAATAGTAACACTTTTTCTTACAAGAGATATTGGTATGATAATACACCCCCAGAGTCACTTAGTGAGATAATTTCCGCGGGGGCGGAGATACGACGCGATCGAAAGAAAAAACAATCACCTAAAGGTAAAAGCTCAGTTTGAAAGCTTATTATAACATTCTTCCAATTTTTATTCATTTATTTATTTATTGATTGATAAAGGTACACCAACAGCAATAGACTATTTTGTCAAATAAAGTAGATTAGTATTAGTAGTATTAAGCTCGTTTTCATCATCAATCCCTAATTTTTAAGTGACCCCCATGAAAACAAAATTCCTGTTATGTGTTACCATAGGGATCACTTAAAAATTAGGGATTGATGGTGAAAACGGGCATTAGTCGCGAATTTCAAGCCTCAAATAGGTATCTAAAATAATTTATTATCATTCAAGAAATTAATTACTTTTAAAATACCTGTTTATTCGGTTCAATGGGCTGAGTGAGTTTAATCAATCAGTGAGCTCACTATAGTGAGCGCGTTTAAAAAATGTAAAATTTTTAGTTTGTGAACGTTTCCCGCTAGAGGCGCTGTACAATCCGTCATACATTTAATGTCATTCTACGCCCTCAACTAATATTAATTAGTATGATGGAGTTAGTAAATAGGACATACCTTTAGAAGTAGGTAGCGTTTAGTAGGCAATTAAAATAGTAAGGTACTTGATACAAATAAGGCCTACGTTCTAATAAGGCCTATGCATCAGAAAACACAGATAAATAAATCCAACCGGGATAATACTTCAAAGACACGTACTCATGTGCCCTATAACCCGGTAGAGTGCAAGAGCGTCCCGATCCAAGATCCCAGCAACAATTGGCACGCGTTCTTCTAAGGTGGTGGGTGATTTCGTGCTGTCTTATAAAAATCTGGCGATTTCATCTTAAATTTTCGGTAAAATGACGCTGTTTTAGATTAAGCTTTTCTTGGTAATAGTTTCTAAATATTTCTTACTATAGGTCTACCAGAATCTCATGGCAAACAAAAATATTGGAAAAGTGTGTTTTTCATATGGCAATTGTCTATGGTTTAATTGTCACCTGTCAAAGAAAATTATGAAATCTGTCAGCCGCTGCAAAAATTTTGTAATCTCTTCTTGACTATTTGTTATTTTTGTGAAAAAGTCGAAAAATCTCAAGTAAGTCATATTGTTTTCAATGTGAATTGTAAAATAAGGCATAATTCAAAGTCAATCTTTGATTCTAAAGCGCGTCGTCGAGTTGACAGTAAGTTGGACTGAAATGTTTTGATACATTTAGTTTATTACCCAACTGCGTCAGAAGGAGGGTTATGTTTTTTTATATTATTCTTACTTAATAGCTGCATTATCGGGGTTTTCAGGTATATCTCACAAATTGGTGCAGAGGAATGGTCAAAATGTTATGACCATGTAAAGAAAATTGAAAAAGATTTCATCAAGCAAGATTGAATAATGGAGAAGTTTCCAACTTTTTTCTTTTAAATATACTTGAAATAAATATAAGTAAAACTAATAATAATTGTAAAGGATTAAGAAAATATCTCTACAAATAAATAAGTTACAGGGCCCTAAAGTTGCGAATAACTATTCACGCCATTTTGATCGGTGTAATCACGACAGTCATTCGGAGTACAAACAGTAAATCACCCTTGATCCAGTGCTGTTGACAGATCCATTTTTTTTTAAGTCTAGCAGTTTTTAATTTACAGCTAGGGTCACTCAAGATTCTTTTTTAGTATAATTTTGTAACCTTTTTTTTAAATTATTGCAAACCTGGCCATATACAAAAAGAACGGCACCGCCTATGTTTCAGATACACGCGAAAATATGTAGGTAATTTAAATAATTAATTTCCCAGACATTTCTTGATCGATTAAAAAAAAAACTTCACCGTCTTTTTAGTTTTGGTATATATTTTAGTCCCATTTAGAGAAATATTGTGTTTTTAACATCAGGAAACTTCTCCATTGAAATGCTGGAAGAGCAATTTATTTACAATACCTCTTTATTTTGATCATCTATTGAAGAAAAGAAATGCAAGTGGAATTCTTAGAATCGTTTTCTAGTTCTGAATGAAGTGATAAGTTAAAAGTATGATGCATAATACAATTAGTTATTTAAAGTATTTTTTTTTATTTTACGATTTATTTATTTTTCAAGACATTTTCATATGTTAAAAACCCGATGTATAACAACATTCTTCATACACATACCTACCTAAAATGTATATTCGTACTTCATGTTCATTAATATTAAAGTCATAAAAGTAAAAAATTAAACAGTATCAAGATCGTTTATTCCAATTTCCCCAGTATTGCTCTCAACAAAGTTTATTTTCCCTATTTGCCATGAGATTCTGGTACACCTATAGCTAATAATTACCTTAATTTGTACTACTGGCTATAGATGCATTATTTGTAAATTTTTAAAGACAACAAGAGCGAGATACCTAATAAGGCCTAGGCCTTATTTCAGCATGGTAGGCCATATTAGATACCTATGTTAACACCTGATTACGGACAAATTCGTTAAACTAAATGAGTAAAAGAGTAACTAAATATTTATTTAATAAGAATGTTACTGACAGCACAGAAAAGAAAAAGAAAACAGAGTCGAAAAAAGTCGTGAGGCGGGTCGTTACATTCCCTCTAATATGGTNGATTTACCTGTAGGAGTTTATTTTTGCGGCGGAGTTTGTGTCATGAATTTTACTTAAGCTTTGAAGTTTGTAACATGTTGTCACTATGTAGGTATATTTTCAGGTTTAGCCTTTATGATCATCTTGTGTTTATTGTATTTCTTCCTATGAGCGTGGTATACAAGGTAATCGTAAAGCTAAACACGCGTATTATAATATGCAGAGTTAGGAGTGGGTTGACCAATTAGGTTGAAGAGTCGGAAAAGAGCATCCCCTCTTTAATCAGCGAGCTTTACAACTATAATTAAAACTTTCCTTTTCTCTATTGTTGTAGAGGCCCTGGGCAGCGTGGGAAGCACGGCTGGCAGCTCCTGGCCGTCATCGACGCCCGAGCCGTCGCCGTCACCCGCCTCCACGCCGACCTCCGCCGACGCTGCCGACGCCGACGCTGAGCCACCCTACACGCTCGGCGCCACTGAGCACACGCCTTACCAGTGCCAGTTCTGTGACAAGGCTTTCCCGAGGCTGTCTTATCTGAAGAAACATGAGCAGGTACGTTTATTTAATAGAAAACCATCGACGACGAAAAAAGCCGACGACGCCGTCGCCTGAGTCACCTTAAACGCTCGGCTTCACTGAACTCACGCCATATCAGTGCCATTTTTGCGACAAGCTTTTTCGGGACTGTCCTTATACCTGAAGAAACATGAGCAAATACCTATGTTCTTATTCATCCCCGAAAGTAAACATCCATAAAACTATTGCCAAAGCCGTCGCCGCGGTGCTACGTCGACAGTGTCCGCTGGATGAATATCACTACCCTAGGTCTTGAGCTAGTTGTTATTCTGGTTAATATGAATTTAAGAGCGGTATTAACAGTGTTAGTTGATAAAGCCACTCCCACACGCTGGGTGCCAATTTCTGCCTAATGTTAAAAAACCGGCCAAGTGCGAGTCGGACTCGCGCACCGAGGGTTCCGTACAAACCTGCAAGGTTTACAAAGTTCGTTCATTACGACAATCGAGTCATAACTATGGTATTTTTATTGCAAAATGAAATTCATAACATTACAATGCGGAAAGTAACTACTTAAAAGGAGAATGCCCAAAAGTGGTATCGCTCGAAATCTAATTGTACATTGAGGGTACCACACCGTAAATTCCTTTCTTCATTTGTAATGATTTGCGAAAGTAGTAAGAAATTGCCCTCTGGACACGTNCTAAACAAATAAAGAAATTTTGACTTTTTTTGAAAAAAAAAAATTACAAACCCTGTAAAAAAAAGAAAAAAAAATTAAAAATCAATAAAAAATAAGAAAAAAAGGCGCATGTATAATTCTAAAGGAAAGAAGAATAAAAGCTGGTATTATCATACCTGTGTCGAAGACAAAGTAGCAGATATGCGACCATAAAGGACTGCTTTTGGTGGTATCACAAATATTGTGTAGGAGTTCGTAAAGATGATTCAGAAGAATTTTTATGCACTGGTTCTAATAAAAATAGAGATCTCATTTTGTTTACAAAAATTCAAGACTAAATGATATTCCTAAAGTGATTTATTTAAAAGGTTTTATGTGTAGGCCTTATTCGAACACGGTGTTTTAATAAGCCCTATACAAAAAAATAATATTGTTTGTTTTTGATATTTTTTTCAATAATATATGTAAGGAATCATTACTTTATTACCATGAATATTTAATTTTATCTATAATTTATGTATAATTCTTAATAAGTGGAATTTAAGTTTATCTAGAGATATACAGTATATTTCTGTTTACTAGGTATGTAAAATTTTGATAACGCAAACAAATCGACGTGTTTAATGTTATAAGACCACATTTTGTTTAATACAACCTCAATTTTAAGGTCTAGAGGCATTTGAATCATATAGGCCTTATTCCGTGTAGGTGATTTATTAAAGCCAAAATCAGTGGTTTCGTAATTAGCTTATTTTGAAGAGATTTAGTTAAAAATTGTGTTATTTTTTGTAATATTGCTAAAATTAAAGGATGGAAGAAGTTAATTAACCTTGTTTTTGCTGATTGGCGTTAATATTTATTAAAATATAAGCATTTAAAGTTAGGTAGGCCTTATTTGTATCAAGTACCTTATAAAGTACTACGATTTTGATCAAATTAATTGGGTTTATGCAATAGACAGTTCCATGGTTTCCCAATAGTACCTACTTGTTACAACTAAATTGAATCGCCGAAACTCAATTTCAAATTGAATGGGAATCAAGGGAGAATTGTAGGTACAGTCAGTCTCAAAATATTGCTACTCAATTTGTTTTGACGTATTTTAGCAAGTCATTTGTTTGTAATCTTAAGCTCTGATAATAATACATTTCACTTATTTTCCAGCAAATAAGGAAAATGGAGCAGCTAATATTACGAAAAGCCAGCAGCGAGGAAATGATGTGATGTACTGATAAAAAAGCAATATTATGTATCATTCAACTAATTGAGTTCCTCAGTCAAGGTCAAAATATGCAATAAATGATATTAATTGTAATAAAATAATATCAATGGGGGAGGCCTATGTTCAGCAGTGGACGTCCTATGGCTGAGATGATGATGAACATCATTAAAATAAAAAACTTGATATAAGATATCACGACTTTAGTCAACTTTGTGAAATGGAAGAGGAAAACTATGTAGTAATGAAATATTTGGCTTTAAAAAGCTCAGTTTTTTTAGCGAAGGCACTCTTGCAAATACCTTGTAATATAAGAAAGCGCTTCTATTCTCAAACAGAAAACTTCTGAAACACGAGAATGTATAAGATTTTTTCCATGTTTCCTAGTCAGGAAAAAGTCACTGGAAACACAATGAGATCACTGAATGGCATGAATCGTTACATGTTCGCGCGTGACTGGTTCCTTAGTGCAATATTTTATCGTGTATAGTTGGACGCATTTACATAGAACTTTCTTATTTTATAAAAAATATTAATACCAGGAAAAATTGGCTAACTACACGATAACCAGTTCAAAGAAGGTACTCGTCTAGAGTGGCTAGTTTTTCTTGGTATGGCGTTATTAGTAATTTACTTAGAACAAAATTAATAACAAATCAGTTTGTACGTTTGGAAGCAATGTTGATTCGCGATGGAAATAGGTAAAGTCCTGTTTCTTAAAACTCAAGAGTTGTTTGTTTTGCTGTGCATTTGTGAAAGGGAAAAGTTCGATTAAAACATTCGATTAAAGTTTTAACAATTATTTATTTAATTAATCAATACGTGTAATATGAATATACAGGAAGGACAGCAAAAATAATGCCGTTTTTTGTACAAATTGTTGCAAGACGAGTTGCTAGACCTTAATCTAAAAATCTCTCAGCACCATCCTATATAATTTCACCTGCACTTACCTCGTACCGTTTAATCAAATTGCTCGTAAGTCCGACGCGTGTATAAATGGTTCTATTCAGACGATACTTGAGAGGGGAATAAACCATTTCTGGGAAAGCAAGGAGCTTCACGAAATCTGTGTTCCACGTTCAACTAGATTATTTTATAGCCGGTATTTCAGAAAATACGAACTAATATAACTTAGTTATTACAAAATTCACTCTAAAAGTTGGAAGTTACTCGCAAATGTTTTATTTTTGTCTTAATCAATCTCGTTCAATTAAAAGTACCTATATTAAGTAAGATTGTGATCAAGGAACAGCCTATAGAAGAATTAAAATACAGTTAAGTTCGGAGTTCAAAAAGTAAATTAAAACATTATAAATAAACCGCTCCAAACATTTGGTAATTTAGTAAGTGAACTTTACAAATAAAATGTACTGACACAGATACGGTAAGGTTTTATAATCTTATCATTTCATTATACTACTTAATAAACAATATTGTGACAAAAACACAAAATTCGCTCTAATTTAGGTACACCATAGTAGGTAGGAGCACTATTTCGTAAACACATGGATGGACATGGACATCAACAAAACCCATTAATTACTTTGTTAATGGCCGTAAATTTTGCCATACTAACGTTTAGAGAGTATTATTTTTACAAATAGTATTAGGACGACGTGTTCACATAAAATATTTCTAATACCTACAATTTTTTGAAGGCAACTGTACATTTTCTAGTGATATTCAATAAATTATACGAGAATTGGACGTATCAAATGTACAATATACGGTAATACCCACAAAGGATGTTGTGATTTTCGCGTGGGAAAGCTCGAAATATTTTTCGCAATGCCTATGGTTTTATTTGACGTTTTTGTGTGTATTACACAGGATTACAGTGAGTAATATTAAAGTGAGTACTTTTAGGTAACTATTATCGAACAATAAAGCACAATTCTCAATCATTCTTTGCATACAATTTCCAAATAGGCTTGGATCAATGCGAGTTTAGCAGAAACTTTTTGAAAGTTTGAATAGAAAATGGGGATTTTCCTTTGATAAAAAGTCTACAATGAACATTTTACCTGGAAGATAAGAATTTTTGAACCTTTTGCGATATAGAGAAAACAGCGAAAATCTTTTACGTTTGTTTTACTGTCAAAAATGACTGCGTAAAGTTTTTTATAAGCCCATTTAATATTCAAGTCCAAACTGGTAATCGATTATACCAGTTTACTTAGATAAGTATTAAAATAAAAAAATATCTACTTTTTATCTAAAAATTGTGTTATTTTGTGACCTTTTGCCATTTAGTAGAGATCTTAATAATAGATTAAATAAAAGACTAGACAGACACGTTTGTATTTAGCATGTAGGTATCTAGGGAAATCGTAAATTATTCAGGTTTATCGAATATCGGTCTTTCTTTACGAGATCGAATCAGAAATGAGGAGATCCGTAAACGAACTAAAGTCGCTGACAGCCCGACGGATTAGCAAGCTGAAGTGGCAGTGGGCAGGGCACATAGTATGCAGAACTGACGGCCGATGAGGCAGCAAGGTTCTGGAATGGAGGCCACGTACCGGAAAACGCAGCGTGAGACGTCCACCCACAAGGTGGACCGACGACCTAATAAAGGTAGCAGGAAGGCGCTGGATGCAGGCTGCTATCAACCGTGCGATGTGGAAGTCATTGGGGGAGGCCTATGTTCAGCAGTGGACGTCCTGTGGCTGAAATGATGATGATGACGATGATCGAATTATTCTGCTTTTCCCAAGAATGTGAAACGATCACAAAATAAACCATTTTAGTAGAACAAAAATAACATTGCCGTTATTGGCTAAAACAGAAGCTTTCAGAGATACCGCTACAATTATTTATGGAGACACTGCGCTAAAAGTATTCTGTGATACTGCAAATATATGCTAGCTCTATATTTTAAACCATTGAAGTTTACCTTCAGGAAGTAGCATTTTACTTTGACTTTGACAAACGTCATAAATCTGTCAAAGTCCATATAAAATACAACGGTTAACATTAAAGTAACGGTTAAATTTTGGTGGCCTTGTCTTTTATGCCTATAAATGCACCTACAATAGAACCAGTGACTATATTGTCATATCCGTTATATTTAACGAAATATTTATTAGACACTAATTACTATACTCCTAATAAGACTATTATCTCTACCGCTGAAGAAAAAATAAATCAAACCAAATCAATGATAATTTTTACATAGTCTACAGGCGCAGATAAATTATGTAATCTAAAAACCGAATTTATTTTCCCTCTCAATAGGCATTTGGAGTTATCTTTTTTACATGGAGCCTTAAAATGGCGAAAATGGCTTACAAGGGACGGCAAACTTGAATCTACAAAAGCGGTTTATCCCGCCTTACCATTCGCGGCAAAGAAAAAACGAATCATAAATGATCGTTGGCTCAAATACAGGGCGTAAGGAATAGTTGGTAGAGCTTGGTTATTGACTTTGGAACTGCAGCTGCATTGGTGGAATTTGTTCTCAGATAGATTGTGACTCCCAGAAAAACATTCAAGTTTTAGATCAAGGTATGAAATTACTTCCAAACTAAAATCACAATTAATAGTTTCTATTGACATCTAATTTAGGAAGATTTTCTCTCACATGAAATCAATTGAAAAAAAGCTTAAATGTAAGCTTGTATAAATTTAATTTTTCAGCCATTGTTTAGGTATCAGAATTCTGAAACTAGGTTGTTGTGCAGTTATTACAACCCACAGTATAATTATAAGAATGAATAATTACTTATAACTCACCAGCCCACACTATAAATAATCGCACTGATATTTTTTACAAACCTGTGTTCACCCCGTATGATCGTAAACGCAAACACAATTCAACTTTAGCTTTGAACGTTTTTCGAGACGGGGCTATACTTACTAGAGAATTCCATCATGTGAAAATTATTTGGAAAAAAGATATATCGCTATTTGTAAGAAATACGAATCACTTAGGTATAGCGTAAACCCAACTATACAGGCAGGCAATTTCACTCACGTACCTAGAAGGCAGGTCATTTACAATTTAAGATTGAATGTTACAGCTTATTAATATTTATGATTCAAGAGAATTCAATAAAAAGGATTGTTCTAATAGAAAAAACTTTATCCCCAAGAAAATAAGGAGCATAGATGAAACATACTCGTAAATAGAGAAAGAACATTGGATTTTTCACTATGAGTTTGTATACAAGTCACGCGTCGGGTTATCTTCCCAATAAATAATTGAACGAAAATTTTAACAATATTTTAACCTTTTGCGGCCGGTAACCGGTAAAATTAATTGGCTTGATACTAATGAAACTTAGAGTAGGCGCACACCGTTGATTTTTAGTTGGCCGATAGTTGTGCCCGATTTTAAATTGTATGAATAATCGGCCAAATCGAATCGGCTAAGTGTGCGCACTCCCATACACGCCCATACTGATCAACTGCCCGACTAAACTATCGGCCGACGAAAAATCAACGGTGTGCGCCTACTCTAATCGATAACGTTCGCGAACGGGTTAAGCCAAAAAAACAAAACTATGTACGAGTATAATATCGAACATTGCACTTTAAAAGGTAATAACATAATTTTAGTTTTGAAGTGAAACTGATCGAATATTTTATTGAAAATGTCGAGAAAAACTTATGAATATCAATGAGTGGAATCTTTATCTAATATTAATCTAGATCTTAAAGAACCTTATCTGAAATGTTACCAGGAAATGAATATGCTCTGACGATGGAAATTACTTCATTGACAGGAGGTAGACTTGCTAGAACTAGTATCATCAGTTCCTAAGTTTCTGATAAAGTTTCAGATAAAATATCTATAAAGTAAACAAAAATCAGGCTGGCCGGTGACTTATGCTTGTTTTCACCATCAATCCCTATTTTTTAAACCTTAGTGGCAGAATTGTTGCCACCATATTTTGAACCTTATTGAGAAAACATAAGGTTCAAAACTAATGAAAAATATTTTTCTCTATACCAGTTAAAGGGTACAGTGACCCCCATGGTAACACATAGGTAATATGAATTTTGTTTTCATAGGGGTCACTTAAAAATTAGGGATTGATGGTGAAAACGGGCATTAAAATCTGCCAAATTCTCCATCCCAACTAATATTATAAATGCGAAAGTAACTCTGTCTGTCTGTCTATCTGTCTGTCTGTTACGCTTTGCCGGTTAAACCTCGCAACCGATTTTGATGAAATTTGGCATAGAGATAGTTTGAGTCCCGGGAAAGAACATAGGATAGTTTTTATCCCGGTTTTTGAAACAGGGACGCGCGCGATAAAGTTTTTCTGTGACAGACAAAATTCCACGCGGGCGAAGCCGCGGGTGGAAAGCTAGTAAGAAATATTTAAATAAAAATTATCTAACTGATAATACAGTGACGCTAAAACATATTTCCGAAAATTGACATCGAAGAATTTTTACTTATTTCACAACATGGGAATCATGATAACAGATTTCATTTCCACTTAGTTTATCAACTCTCTACTTATTTTTAAGCATAATATTCTGACTCACTTAAGAAATTCATTTCATATTTAAGCTCAAAAGAGAGAAGCATAATTTTAGGGTTAAAATAAAAAACACTCGTATCACTCACTCACTCGTATAAATTATCCTTTACAATCCCGGAAAATGACCCGGAAATTAATAACCTGTTCCCTTATGTAACCCAATCGGGTCACATAAGCTTATTTACTAGTTTCAGCTGACACATGAATCCAAACACTTCTGAAACGTCTCGAACAGAGGCCTACTGATTACTAGTTCAAAGTTAATAATTAACTTGATTGGCAGAGAGCATTAACCTTTGTAGTTTAATCAATCGGACCACGAGAACGGTATTGTCCATTACCAAATATATTACCTAATAGTATACATAATATGAAGATAGTTTTTTGAATAATTATTTTGAATAGGCTAAGTTTTAAGCTAATTTTTTCCAGTGATTTTTTTTATTTATGTTTTTTGCTTAGTTCAATTCTATAAATATGTATAAGTGTTTGTATACAGAAGCAGTATAATTATGTAAAAATCGCACCCAAGAGCTTTCCTAGCTTGCAGGAAATATGAATTTTGTATCATATAATTTCAGGCATTACCTTCTTATTATACCTAGGTACCTAGGTAATAAAAATCAAGTTGATACACGCACATAATAATAATAAGTACGAGTATCACAATGTTTTGTAATTTTATGAGTTCAGTTACCTCCAAGATTTAATACTATATTATTTGGACATTTCTGAAAAAAATCCTGAACAATAAGTAGCGTATGGAACTCAGATATTTTTGTCAGCGTTTTCTTTATACAGGAGATAAAATTTAAAGAAATGTATTCAGTACAAGCTAGGCAATTTTATAATTCAAATACTCCACTGTACCTATAATGTCCATTTTGAAGAGAAAGAAGAATATGGATTGAAAAACAGAAAAAAAAATACATGGTACATTCAAATTATGTCCTTACAAAAGAAATCTGAACATAGGAACAAAGCGTACATCTGCAACTAAATAGGACACTTGCTCTGAATCCTGAATACTAATAGAACTCGATTGTGGAACGAAATGGAGTATGCAATTGGCAATCGGGAAACTTTCCACTTATTCTAGTGTTCTAGTTCCACACAATGGCTGTAAGAGCTTATTTTGCATGATTGACTATGACTGAAACTATTTTATAGCAGCCAGATGTGCACTTTTTAAAGAGACTAATGATTGATTTGGAACAGTGAAGTTTTTTGATAATTATTTCATTGCCGATTTCGATATCGAAACTAGTACCTTTCTGGCTTAAAATAATGGTAAGTCCTATAATTATGTAATTATTATATCTCATTAATTAATTTGAATAAAAAAGATTTTATATTTCTAATTATTATATGTTTTTTAAATTGATGACTTTCATACTTATTCTGTGTTGGTTGCCCAACGTTCTTCAGCTGATTAAACTTCATAAAGAAAACTTTGAGTCATAAAAAGTTACTTAATGTTAATAAAGCCAATTTTCTATAAAAAATTTGCAAAGTTTATATTAATGACGCAAACTTCTAATACTCTGCCCACCGGTCTCACTTTTCTAATTAAAAGTGGTAAAATAAAAAGCCGCAATTAACCCAATTCGGTAAATCTCAGAAGTAAGGTTTGAACTAAATAGAAGTTCAACCCTCTCAACAAACTTTGTCAACTTTCTATAACATCACAAAAAATCTACTAAACTTTCTCAAATATTGCATTATCCCTTCCAAATGTAATTTAAAACACTTACCTACCAAAAAATCCACTGGAATTCAAAACCAAACAGAACTTTGAAACTGCACAGAATTCGCGAATGAGAGTCACTCCGAGCGAACGCACGACCTTACCGATTCGCGCCCGGACAACCACTGAGGTTCGGGATGGATCCCTCCTATATATATGCCCTTGGGATTTCCCTGCAACCACCTGTTCCGTCTTTCGACATAGCAAAGTATTAACGAAACTAAACAAAATAGGGGCTGGATTCACGTGTCAAAGATTTCGTCAGCGGCAATTTCGAAACTCAAAGTTAAACTTCTTAAAGTTCCCGAAGCTTTGTATGGGTTTAATTGCGAAAATAAACAGTTGTAAAAGGATTTTCAAAATGTTCCTTTCAATTTCTTTGTTTTCCTCTATATCGGGAACACGAATGTTTTGATATTTCGTTTAAAATTTCCCTTAAGGAAAATTGCCATTATAAGTTTTGGAAAGCTATTAGAAGGAAGTTATGCTCAATGATTGACAGGGTGCTAGAAAGCTCTATCAAAAGTTCTACGAAAGTTTCTAACTTACGGCATTACAAACTTTCATGATAAGTCGATAAATACAGCGATGACATTGGTCACGGACACATTTCAGTGCCAAGGTCCGTGCTGTTTACTTGACGCACCCTGCGTGTTTCTAACGTGACATAAAACAATATAAAACATGGGTTTTTGTTACCTAAATGCTATTTACTTATTATGCAATACTACTTACTGGNCCGAGACATGATGCACGGACCTCCAACAGATGGCGAATCTTCCTAAGTCGGTCGCCGGGAGACGATTCGTCCGCGCACGGCAGACGAATGTTCTAATGTTGGTCGCCGGGAGACGATTCGTCCGCGCACGGACAAATTTGACCGCGCGTTAAAAATATTCCCTTGGGCTGACTGGCGAAGACGCGCAGTCCCAGGGCCGTGGGCGCGCAATGCCGGACTTGGGAAAAACACTCCAAAGTGGAACACGCCTATATATTAGCACTGGCAACACCGGGCGCAAACGTCAGTGTCGAATTAGTGTCAATGTCACTGTCAAACGTCAAACCGCACGCGGTCCGCACGCGGTCCGCATGCGGCTTGTCCCAACCCAATAACACATATAAGAAATCGCCTGAAAAAGGTTCAGATTTCAGAACACAGTAAAAAGTACAAATACTAAAACCAATAATAATGAAACACCGCGTCCCCTCGCACCATTGCACCCCCTGACATGGTTCCCCAGAAATATCCAAATGGCACAGTTGAATAGACACCCAGGCACATGCACTTCCGATTCCACACACTGCATCCATACACATAGGCACCCGCATAGCACAGGAGCGCGGAAACTTCGCGAAAAACTCGGAAAAGCAGGTGAAATCCGCGGAAAACACGAACCACGCGGTCCAGCACCCACGCGGCGGCCGCGGAGCGATCGACACGCACGTCCGCACTCGACGACGGCCGGCGCGCAAGTCGCAAGCATATCTCCAGCAGTCGAACGCCCGCAGGGGTCGTCATGAGCGATCCCCATACGGGGTGTTTGGCGTTGAGATCGCCGACCAGGNGGGAAATGCTAGACTGGGATCCATGGCACCTTCGTGCACAAGATCTGAATGAGGACATGCTGCGCCGACTTGACGAAATGCACATCGAGGATCTAGAGACCCCTGGAGACGCCTATTTCAGATACGGACAACACAATCCTCTCCCGACTAACACTAGATTAGGTGAAATAAATTATGTACCAAAAAAAGACAGGAGTCGGCTGCTCAGCAAGCGAGCAACTGCTCCTCGTCCCCATAGATTATAGTTAAGGATAGGACAATACGAAACAACATTATAAAATTATATAAATTTATTTTGTAACTACACACTAATAAGCACAAAGCACGCATTACACGACACATACAGATTCGGGTTACACGACAATTATAGAGAGTTCGGGACCTTGAGTGAGTACGCTGGGGTTAGGATGGTCTCGCCCAGGAGGATTACGTGCAGGTCCTGCGACTGGGCGAGAAGACGGAGCTCCTGTGTCCTGTTTCTGATGCCCCCCGGGTTCCAGTACAGGACACGTAGGCCGTCTAGTGGCATGGATGGTGTGGTTGGTACGGGGCCTCCATCCCTTGGATCGTTGCCCCCCTCACGTCTCCTCCGTTCACCAGGGCTGCTAGGAGGGACATTATGACCCTCTGGTTCTGGATCATCATGTGTAGGAGGGGGGCAAGGGAGTTTGGGTGCTCCGCACCTGAGGCCTGCGAAGGCGGCGCTGACGGCCATTGTTGGGCCGCAGTTGGGAAGGGAGACGGGCGCATACGGGCGCGCTTGCGTCCGGGGGTCTTGCGCTCGTGTCGGGCGCAGGTGCGTGGGTGCCCGCCAGCTGGGCGGGTGGCCTCCAAAGGGCCGTGAGGTGCTGCTGGCGGTTGCCGTTGGATGTACCGCATCTGCAGCATTCTTGGTATGCTCCAGGGGGGGGCCGCTGCAAGGCAGCAGGCGGGTTTGGTGCCAGAGCTGGTGGCCTCGGCTTCTGAGCCCCTTGGAGCAGGGGTGGCTGTTGAGCCGGTGCGGGCGCGTGCTCGCCTTCTCCGTGCCCCTT
The DNA here is from genome assembly GCF_004193835.3 of Ostrinia furnacalis. NCBI lineage: Eukaryota > Metazoa > Arthropoda > Insecta > Lepidoptera > Crambidae > Ostrinia > Ostrinia furnacalis. The sequence continues at coordinate 350,158 of NW_021137694.1, forward strand.
TTTGGGGGGCTGGGATGTAGTTTGGTGGCGCTTCCTTCTACGCCTCCTATTGTTGCGCCTTTTGGGTTGGGGCGGGAGTTGGGCTGTGCGGTCCGTGGGGCCGTTCGCCGGGGGGGCCAGCGTCCCGTAGTGGGGCGTCGGCAGTTGGTGGGTGCCGTGCGGTAGTTGTGGTGGGCGGAGTGGCCCCTCTGCGCGGGGGGGTTCCGCCGCTTCGTGCGCCGCGGTTGGGCGCTCATGGTGGGCAGTCTTGGCCTTAGGGGGCCGTTCGGACGTCCTGGGGGGACGAGTGTCCGCCTGCGGTGGGCGAGGGCGTGGGCGGTCCGGTACTGGGGGGTGCGTCTTCGCACCCTTGGCTCTTGCCTCTTGTTTGAAGGCGGGGCATCTGCGGTCGTTCGCCGAGTGCGCGCCCCTGCAGTTGGCGCATTTGGGAGGGAGGTCGCGAGGCACTGGGCAGTCCGCGACGATGTGCCCCTCGCCGCAGCGTACGCACCTTGGAGGGCGGTGGCAGCCGGCGGAAGCGTGGCCGAATGCCTGGCAGCGGTGGCATTGTGCAGGCCCGCTGCGTCCTCGCCAGGCCTCGATGACAATGCCTGGCATGTAGAGGAGCTCGGTCACCGCATAGAGGCGGGAGAGCTCCTGCTGGTCTAGGTGGTCCAGCTGCACGTGGTAGAGGCAGCCAGCTCTGCCCCTCCTCGGGGGGATGTGCCTCACGTGCTGGACGTGGTAGCCCAGCGAGTCCAGTGCCGCTTTGAGCTCATCGGGGTCGGTGTCTGCTGGGAGTCCGCGGATGGCCACTTTTGTGGGGAGCTCTGTCGGGAGCGCGTAACAGAACCAGTGAAGGTCTGCGTTTTGGCGTGCCGCCTCGACGAGGTGGCGCTGCACTACCCGGTATTCCTCGGGCGTACGCGCTATAAATCGCACCCCTGTCTTGAAAGGGCGTGCGTTGGGGGGGTGGCCCAACTTTTCGCTGAGCTCTCGGAAGTGCACTTACTGGTAAAGGTGCGATAACTGGTGAAGGTCGCGGGAAGTTACCTGGATGGGGGCAGCGCAGGGCCGGTCTTTGTGGAAATCCTTCGTTCGTTCGTTCGTTCGTTCAGCTGAAAGACGTCCACTGCTGAACAAAGGCCTCCCCCAAGGATTTCCACAAAGACCGGTCCTGCGCCGCTCGCATCCATGCAATCCTTGGGAGGCCTTAATTTGGCTGAAAAAAATACTACTTAAGAGAAACTTTTTAATATTTTTTAAAATCTTTTATTGCTCTAAAAAGTATGTAAAGAAAACCATTCTTTTACAATTTATTTTATAAATACGAAATAGGTGTGCAATAGATAATATCCAGTGTTCATCAAGGCAGATTACCTATACCTCTGCCTATACTTACAGAGGAATTTTCGACTGCTTTTCTTTGTCAAACATTTTCAAGGTAGGCATTGCGGTTAGAGATGTAAAAGTACAGTCAAATGAAAAATTAAACGTATTTTAGTCCATGTAGTTACATTTTCATAATCACGCCTTCATTTCAGCACGTGCTAAGAAAACTCTACTTGTAGTTGTTCGGCCACATTTCCCATTTTTTTTGGGCCCAGTGACTCTATCCAAGAGATCTTGCCCAAAGAGCGTTTACAGATGCTTCAGATAGTTTTTTGCGAAAGAGCGGGCATCTCCTAAAACAGGTTTATCTAAAAAGGAGACTCTCAACCTCTGTAAATACCTTATAAAAAAGAAAGAAATTTTGCTTTGATTTGATTGATTTTGATTGATCTGAAAACCTCTCCCTCTCTCTCTCTCCAGATTGAAACGGCATAGTGTTTACAGTGAGATTTGGTGATACCAGATGAAAGGGATTCATAGGAATTCCTTCTGCTGACAAAAGAAGGATCAAGATACCTCATCTGAATGGCTTTGTGACCATAAAATATATTCCATTCACCCAAATCCTAACTGTATTTTTGCACCCAACTGTAACTGTTGTACTGTACTGACCAAATCTTTTCATAATGTCCTCTTTATGCAGTAATAGCCCTTTGTAGCTTTTTTCATAAAGATCCTCTTTTGGCTATTAAGTGGAAGATCCAACAGAAATTAGGTAAATATTTAATGCAATATTGTGAGGGATTTGTCAAATATTCGCTTAGCTTGTATGATGGTGGTGGGATTACTATAAATATTTATTAAGACTTGTTAAGCCCAGCAAATTAAGTTCTGTCTAAGACTTGCGATTTTCTTAATTAAATTATTGAGTCATTAGGAGGGAGAGACTACAAAAGACTCTTAATATAACTTAAGATTTATAGGTTGGCTTCTTAAGTTTGGCTATTTTCTAACAATCCATGGCAGATGAGTCTCATATCACGACGTAACACAGGCGCTGTAATGGGGTATGTTTTATTTATAAACTTATTGAAACGATCAATAAAATCAATTCAGTTGAGAAGACCTAGATGTTATAATAGTATGGTTGCCATAGAATTAATATGTATGTAGTTAAGGCTACTTGTACGACCAATGTCTATAATAATTTTGTCAAATACAGACAAACTATTCCTTCCGAGATATAACTAAATAGGCTTTTGTTTGCCCTTAGTCGTTTCAATTAGCTGGAAGTGTCCACCGCAGATGGCAGTATTGTTGCTACAACAACACAATAATCTCTTTTCAATACTTAATTTATTAATTCTGGACTTAGATTAGTTGTAGCTTCCTAGAAAAGGCTGGATTTAGCTCCCGTGGGAGTTTGTTTAATTAAATAAGAAACAAGATGGCGACATCAGCAATTACCTAAATAGGTAGGTACTTATTTTTCTAATCATTAACGTCATATAAATTGACACTGTCTTAAGGCACATATAACCAGGCATTCTCTACCAGTAATGTACGGGCTAAACAGAAAAGAAATCAAAACGCAGTGCAGTTCTTATTCTCACGTCATTCATATTTTAACTAAATCGAGGACTTGTATTTTCATTTAAATTTCCATAAAATATTTCATTTTATACGAGAAATGAAAACAGAATGTGAACATGACTGTGGAATGAAGTGTATAATCAAATGAAAACAACGTATGAATCAGCTCTGTGACTTTCTTGCTACATGTTTTCTTGATTAAAATAGCTGCTTACCTAAAGCAAAATATAGTTTTACTATTTAATTTCACGTTTTCTGACACTTTTCTTTGTGTATACTGTGGTAATACTTACAAATTCAATACTTAAATTGTAATGCGATGGAGAATTTTATAGTTAACGGATTTTTTTCTATTACACATATTTTTACTTACCGATAAATAGCGTAAAATTATTATGACTCTACCGAGATTCTGTCAAGTCAGTGCAATCTGACTTTAAAACGAAAAAGTGAAGAAATAAATTTTAATTACCATTTAAAATCAAAACGAATGATACTCTTTCAAACTGAAATAGAATCTGTTTAAACATGTCCGCGGAGTGAGCTCCCCGAAGGAAAAAGCTATTTAAACTTTAAGCAGGACTTTGTAGCGTTGCAGTTTTGGCTGTTTTCACAAATTGATATTTCTTCNAATTCCAGTCACCAAGCCGCCAGAAAAAAAAATCCTTTCTTGCAACTTGTATAAATATTTACCTCAGTGTAGTGCATTAGTTTTGTAGAGAGCTGCAGTATAACTTAACAACACAAGCCTGGATAGCAGATGAGTGCTAAAACTAGTACGTTGGTACTAGCCCGAATAACTTTGTTTTTAGAGTAGTCAGTTCAGGAATATTAGGTACATGAGTGTTGCTAGAGCCAGAATTGCTTTACTGGTAGACTGATCTAAATTCAACTTTAATGGGTATTTTAGCACTTTAAACTAGCTGTCCCGTTCTTTGTACAGGTAATTTTAACACAGTTCTAACTTTGTTTACATTACGTAATAATGTACCTCATTATTGTGATATCACTTACAATTTTTAAACATTTTATTTCATCATAAAATTGTAAAAAGTAAATTTTACCTGGGGTACGGCCTACAAATTCATTAGAAAAAATATTTCTACTATAGGATCACAGCAAAAATTAATTTTCCGAAAACGTTAATTAACTGTAGTATTCTCATAAGATCTTATCTATTGCCGAAAAGCAAATCCGTGTACTAGTTTAAGAGATTAGTAAGAAGAAACTTAGAGCAGGCCTTGGCAGTGCCGTATTATCCATAAGGCACTTTAGGCCAGTGCCTAGGGGCCCACTATGACCAGGGGCCCAGCACTCCCGATTAAAAAAAATGTCAAAGATAATTTTTATGCAACAAAACTCAAACCACCTTTAAACTTCGCCTTATTTTGGTTTACACATTCAATCGTCATATTTAGATATTGTGGAACTTAAATCATTTTCGTGACGTTGGCATTACTGCTTTGTTTTACAAGACAGGTCGACAGTCGACGCAATTCAGAGGCTAAGCCTCACTGCGGAGGCTAGGAAGAGGGGTGAGGGTGTGTTGACTGTATCATTCGATATAGCCAACGCTTTCAATACCATCTCCCTCATTCCACCATACTCGAGGCACTTCAACATCACAGAGTGCCTCAGTACCTTCGAGCGCTGCTGGCCGATTACTTACGGGACCGCGAAGTCCGTATGTTAACAGAGACGGCCAGCTCAAACGGCGCGGCGTAGGCAGCGGGGTTCCGCATGGTTCGGTGCTCGGTCCACTCTTGTGGAACCTAGGCTTCAACTGGCTCCTCCGGGGCGTCCTTCTCGCGGGCATGAGTGTCATATGCTATGCGGATGACACTCTGGTCACTGCCCGGGGGAAGACATTTGGGGCCGCGGCACGGCTGGCGTCGGCGGGCGGCACATTAGTCGCTCGCAGAATACGACGCCTCGGCCTGAAAGTCGCGCTGGAGAAAACTGAGGCCCTCTTCTTTCCGGGGCCTCGCCAGCGCGACCCTCTCGACGCCCACATTGTGGTTGAGGACGTTAGGATCGACGTCAAAGGCCAGATGAAATATCTGGGTCTCACGATTGACGGGAGGTGGCATTTTAGCCCGCACTTCAGCGGGCTAGCGCCACGCCTCCTCAAGCCAGCCGGCGCACTGAGTTGGCTCCTCCCGAATTTGGGAGGGCCACAAACGAGGTGTCGTCGACGTTATGCTAGCGTTCTGAGGAGCATAGCGCTGTATGGCGCCCCAATCTGGGCGGACGCACTCAACAGGAGGGAGAATGATAGCGCAGAGGGTCACACAAGGACCTACCGCACGGTAGGGCACGCTGCGGCGTGCGTCCTCGCTGGTACTCCTCCTTGGGAGCTAGAAGCTGGGGTTTTGTCTGTCATCTATCGCTGGATGGCAGACCAGAAGGCGCGTGGAAAGCGCCCAGCCCCGGAGCGGCGCGGCGCCGTCAGGCAGGAAGCGCGCAAAATCATGATCGACCGCTGGAAGGAAGACATGACTCGCGCGCAGTTTGGCCGCCGCACTCTGGACGCCATTGGTCCTGTTCTGAACCAATGGTTGGAACGACCGCACGGGTTCCTCACGTTCCATCTGGCGCAGGTGCTGACCGGGCATAGCTGCTTCGGTTCGTACCTGCATAGAATCGGGCGAGAGGAATCCCCGCTGTACCACAAATGCGGCGCGGCGGATGACACGGTGCAGCACACCCTTGCGGACTGCACAGGCTGGGAGGAGCAGCGCCGTGTCCTCACTGCGGTCGTGGGCCGGGATCTTTCGCTTTCGAGCCTGGTCAACGCCATGCTAGGAAGTGAAGGATGCTGGAAGGCGGTCGCCTCCTTTTGCGAAGAAGTCATCCTTCAGAAGGAGGCAGCGGAGCGCGAGCGGGAGAACGATCCTCGCGCCTCATCGCTCCGCAGGCGGAGAAGGGGGTGGAGAAGGCGTTTGTTCGACCGTTCTACTCTGCCCCCACTTGGCGGCCAGCAGTCCGGGGGTGCGGGGGCACCCTTGTAACCTCCGTCTGACGGGAACGGCTTTGCGTTTCGGGCCATTCCCGTCGGATCCCCACAAAGGGGGCGTGTAGGGTCCGCCGTGTAGGCGAGCTGTCGCCGGTGGTGTCACGGAACTCTATGGCTACGGCCGGATACTCGCGACACCCCCACTTGGGCGATCACGGAACGCCGCGGAGGTACTTTTAGTGGGTATACCCCGTCCTTTTCAGGACGGAGCAGCGCCCTTTTTAGGGCACCGGGTGTCCCACATACTACCCTGTTCCCCGGCAGTGGTGACGGTGCGCAAAGCATTTCCTCCGCGACAAAAAAAGGGGGGCCCGAAACGAGCTGTGCCTAGGGGCCCCGAGATGGTTAATCCGGCCCTGGGCCTTGGGAACTTTAAACTTTTAATATGATTGTAGCGATGATAATACAAACTATTAATATGTAAAACTTTAAACATAGCCTTGTATATTTCTTGAGGCCATCCATGCTGACTTGCCTTAAGTTTAGAACTGAAGGTTAGCTGTACATGTCTCGAGGTATCTATGAAATTATGCTAACTAGTTTACTTGTATTAAACCTTGTCCTAAATCAGAACCTTCAGGTCTCTGAAGTACATTAGACAGCACATCAGATTTTATATTTATCATCTATACTAATAATATTATAAACCTGAAGAGTTTGTTTGTTTTCTTGAACGGGCTAATCTTCTGATCCGATTTGAAAAAATATTTTTGTGTTCGATAGCGCATATTATTATTTATCGATGAAGACTTTACCCTTACAACATCACCCTACAGCCAATAGGGGTGGAGCAGTAAAGAAAAATGTTGCAAAAACGGGAAATATTATAGAAACTATTTAAACGCGTACGAAGTCGCGGGCACAGCTAGTACTACATAGGATGCCACTCTTTACCTTTATGTTCTACTTATCGTCTTTACATTTATGATGCACCTCTTCAAGTGTCTTTACAAAGTTTTCTGCAAAGGAAAGTGCATTTCATTTTAATGAAGCACTCGCTTATGTTTAAAAGACCTCATTTATAGAATAATGTTTGATATTAAGCATAAGTTTGCGCTCTTAGAGATAATTTCATAGTCTTAGAGATATTTCAGGGACTGTGTATGAAAATGTTTTTCTTCTTAGTTGCATCTACAGTTGACAGTCCACAGTACATGAACCTCATTCCCTAAATAGTACCTACTTACCATCACGACGACGACGAAACAAAGTAATACTTATCTATAAATCATACCGTTACTAGCGTTGTGACACAGCTTTTATCGCGCCATTTTATCAATTTAACGCGATAAACCCATACGTTTGTCGTCTAAAATCATTGACACGATTTTATAACGGTGCGCATCCTAGTCTTGGCTTGTCTAATAAATGCTGAAGTGTTTGTTTCAGGCCTGACTTGCGCGTTCATACACTTTTCCACGCGCATAGTTTTGAAACTATTTGATGAGAAACGATGGGAGCCGAGCAAGTCTAGCGGTAAGACTGTGTTCATATTGACACATTCATTCATTTTCAATCATTCACATTTTATGTTCTACAAAAATTATCAATTCTGTATTATTTCATTAAAAATCCATGCCAGTTGTGCTCATCACATTAAAATTTTCCTCCTATTTGTAATGGTACCAAATTCACCCAAAGTATTCAATAAGTTCGCAACACATCTTTGTTACCTACAATTGGAATAAAGTTACTCGTAAGTTATCAACTTTTTGCCCACTTTGGATGTCACGAACTATTTGACACTGACTATACTCAAACCACCAAAAGGTTACCACCACAAAACGACATAGTGCTTTAACAAAAAGTAGTCAGTCAGTGAAAACACCTAAACCACTATACACTACACCTGCCCTTATATGACTTTCTCCCACACACTAATCATGGGAGGACACAGAGGGTCAGCCGACAAGAGTCTCAGAGGCACATTGTTTCTTTAGTTACAACTTTAGGTTCGTGGGGAATTCCCCGAACTTGCCCGCATCTCACTTTCTTTGCTATGATACGAAATAACAAAGCAATCCTGTTTTGGCTAGCTAAACTTTTGCGTAATCCCTCTAGATATTTATTTCTATTTAAATAGTTAACTATAAAACTGATTTTATTCGCGTCACATTAATTTTACTTGATACATAAATAGGTAAGTACTCGTAATAAAATTACTACCCGTTCGCGCTAAGTTTGCCGGTCGTGGAATGCGCGTCCCCTCTCCCAACTGTGATTGTCACAATTAGTTAGTGATTAAACGCAATTAATGTGTCTTGTTTTACGCAAGTATACAATTTTTATCAATAATATTAAATACAAAATATTTTAAATATAGTTAAACTAGCTGACCCGGCGAACTTTGTTCCGCCTTAATGGCAATAAATAAGCAGACTTTTTTTTATTTCGAACGGGATAAAAAGTATCCTATGTCCTTCTCCTGGCTCTAAACTACCTCCCTGACAATTTTCAGCTAAATCGGTTCAGCCGTTCTTGAATTATAAGTGGTGTAACTAACTCGACTTTAATTTATAAATATAGAAGATAAAGTTATAGACGTTTCCCTTCGAGTGACGTCATATCGCCAACGGCAAACTTAAAGCGAACGGATAGTATTGTTATACGTATAGTAGGTATAGTACGTTAAATAAAATAATCGCTAACTATCATCTCATAGCTTTTTCTTTTAGAGTAGATACTTTAGGTTTAATCAGTTAACCTTTATAAAAGAAAGTATTTAAGAGTAAGATCTTTTTATAAATACGGGCCTCTCATTTCGTTGTAGAATAAACTAATGTGACCGTAAAGTTGTACGAAGTTCTTCCTTCCTCCACTTTGCTATAAGTGCGACAAGGACAGACAGCCTTTTAATTTTCAGTACAATTTCAAGACTGCATTTCTCTTCAGTTTAATTATTTAAAGACACTTACTTTGCTAAGGAGTGATTAACTACTTAATTTGATTAGCTCAAGCCTTTCGCTTTGACATAGTATTTATTGTACTTCTCTTTCGTTCGTTTAAGCCAAAATGACGTCCATTCGTTCGTTCGTTCGTTTCAGCCGAAAGACGTCCACTGCTAGACAAAGGCCTCCCACAAGGATTTCCACGAAGACCAACCTGCACCGCCCGTATCCAGGCACCTCCCGCGACCTTCACCAGATCGTCGGTCCACCTAGTAGGAGGCCTGCCCACGCTACGTCTTCCGGCTTGTGGTCGCCACTCAAGAACTTTCCTTCCCCAGCGGCCATCAGCTCTACGAGCAATGTGCCCCGCCCACTGCCACTTAATTTTAGCGATTCTGCGGGCTATGTCAGTCACTCTGGTTCACCTACGGATCTCCTGAATGACTTCCACTGCAGGACAAAGGCCTCCCCCAAGGATTTACTCAACGATCGGTCCTGCGCTGCCCGCATCCAGTTACATAGGTAATCTTCCCGCGACCTTCACCAGATCGTCAGTCCCCCTATGCTTCTCACGAGAATAGAATTTTCAATCAGTTCTATTAAAGTAGAACAAAGCACTTCAGTTAAAGTCATAAAACATCGTATCCCTGGATTCCCAAAAGGGACACACAAGTTTAAAGAAATTACGTTGGTGTTTGGTCAGGACCGTGGATGCCTAACTGTAATTTTAGGTAATCTTCCCGAGACCTTCACTAGATCGTCAGTCCCCCTATGTTTCTCACGAGAATAGAATTTTCAATCAGTTCTATTAAAGCAGAACAAAGCACTACAGTAAAAGTCATAAAACATCGTATCCCTGGATTCCCAAAAGGGACACACAAGTTTAAAGAAATTACGTTAGTGTTTGGTCAGGACCGTGGATGCCTAACTGTAATGGACAACACGCATAAGTTGTAATATTAAGTTAAATTATGACTTAATTTAAAGTTTAGATCACACACATTACACTAGTTTTTATTTCACCTCAATCCATCCAGTATTACCGAAGATAGAGCCTCGAGAAGTTTACGGACATTTTAAAATTTTCAAAAATTTCCAATATTCGCGCGTGACGTCACAACATGATTTTGCAGCCCCCGCACGTTAACCCATTTACCACTTTTTGTCTTTTTCCAACTAAAATAAAATTTTGTACAAAGTATTTCCTTGTATGTTAGTCTGCCACTCTTTAGTAAGTCCCGAAATCCGCGCTTCGGCTCCCCTACTAACCATTCTAACCATTGTACACAGATAATATCTTACATGCAGCTTTTCATGTTACTACGTCACATTTTCAAAATCCGCGCGGAAAATCGCTCCTAGCGGAAGAGCGCACTTTGAGCTTGAATATTTCAGTCATTTTTAAAGATATCAAAAAAGTAAAAATACAGTATTCATTCTAATTTTTTGTAGTTTTTTTTTGCATCTTCAACAAAAATTGTGCGCCATGTCCATTATTTCCCCGTAATTAAAAGGTACACGTGCGTTGAACACTAATTTAATATAGTGTTTATTAGAATGGAAATGGTATTTAAACTAGTGTTCAACACGCGTGTAACATTTCATTAATCAAATTCGATGATGTATGCTACTAGCTAATAGCTATGACAAAATTAATTAAAAATTAAATTAATTAACTAACTCGTAACAAAGAATTCCAAATAATTATTTTTAACTCTGTATGTATTCTAAATCTGCGTTATATAAATTCAATTTTCCATTCATTAGCTTAATAAACTATTGAAGCTTTTGTTTGTTAAAAAGTTTGTAGTTTCAATGTTCGTACACCATTAGTAGCTTTGACATTGAATTTTTAAGCTTTCACGGAGCTTATCGGCTGAAAAGGATCAAGCTTGTTTGTGTCCCTTAATCCCTTTGCACATGTCCTTGTCCCTTAATACGTGTAAAAATGAAAAACTTTTAAATCCATCCGCTTAAATATAATCCAATTAACCTTGGCAGCTTCCGATTCAAGTTCAAAGTTCAGAAGCTTAAAAGCTTTTTGGTTGCGCCGCTGATGGCCGTTTTTTATGAAATGCAGTGCAGTAAAATGGGTGTGCTTCGTCATTTTAAATTGGACTTTAGATTTTTAAAACGGATAACAACGGTTTTTAAATATTTTCACGTGCAGCATTGCACCCACGGGATTATAAGAACATCCGTTGTTATCAAATGGTATTTTATAATGCGCTTATTACATGCGGATTGGAATCTCGAATAGAGCAAATGTTAGTATGATAAGCAAGATCAATTTAGGCCTTAAGTCATTATGTATTTAAGTAATCCTACTTACGCTAACTCAGCTTACTTTGAGGCAAGATAATTGGTATGATATTTGGAAGTTTAGGCCAATTCATTATTCATTCTATGTGTGTAGTAATAAGCTTTATATTTCGAAAACAATCAATTATTTACACACTCAAACCTCAAACAAAGGTCGGTATTCATCGATAATTCGATATCAATCGCTGTCAAGAAGCTAATAGCCTGCCTGTTTGCCGTGAACCTACGCCACGGCAGTGACGTAACCTCACTTAACAGTGAAACTAGATGTTTATTGTATTCTGAAACAATAATTTTATTAGCCTTGGGCAGATGGGAGCAGTGGGCTGGTCACCGCAGAATCCTTCCAAGTAAATAAGTGTAGGTGATTCGATTGGAATTATTGGAAGCCTTAGTAAACAGGCCGGTGGTCATAATCATTGGTTATTCAATTAACGGTTACATATTATATAAAACTTAAGACGGCAACTCACGATCACGTTTACACTTAACGTGATACCTAATATAGGTACCTACTTTGATTCAAAGATAAAGTAAGTTTGATTCTCACTTTTGGAATTAATGAGTAGGTATTTGCCACAGAATCATGAGAGGAAACTTGTAAGTTTGTCGTTTATTATTATTTTTGGTTTTTGGTTAATGTATACTTAAATTTTCTGTATTTTTTTTTTCAAACTAAGCCCTAAGCTCTATATTTCCTAAAATGAGTATGTCATAGGTAAGCACTGCCCCACGTGTGTATGACCATTGGCATTTCACAGACGTGATCCCATCAATAGATAATGTCAACACGGCTGAAGTTTCACGGAGCGCGAACAGATGGCGCTTTCGCACGCACCAGTTCGAAGTTTGAAATCTTGGGTATTCCGTATTACCAAAGTTGCACAATTTTGTCCATTTTATGTCTACAGCTCAGCCCTTTAGCGCCATCATGAATAATGTCACGGTTGTAAGTCCCTGCTCGTAACTTGATAAGTTAAACGTAATATTTGCTATCGTTAAATAAGCTTTATTTTATTTACACAAACAATTTACGCAAAAGTAATACATATTATAACGTTCACAAATAAGTAATCATTATACTTCCATTGACAAAATCACGCCTATTTACATTTCCCTAAGACTTAAGCCACATGTGCCCTCGTGCAGATGAAACCTAGAGATTGTTTTTCGTGTTTTTTAGAAGACAAACATAAACAAGTTAAGATATAACTGATATTGTAGGGCCACTGCGGCAAGTTTGACGCAGGTCTGACACTTGACGAGCATTTTTGTTATCCCGAATTTGCTTGCAAGACACGTTAGGCACAGTTAACGGCTCATCCTTACAAATGGGGATATAATTCAATTGTGTGTGTACTCACTTTCTCAGACATGTACTTATGATAATAACCCTTAGAAAACTCATCTAGACTCACTTTTAGCAAGAACTAAGAAGTACCTATTGTATAGAAAAGTGATGAACACTGAATAAATGTTTGCCTTACATGTAATGTAACGACAACGAAACGTCTATACCACATATTTTGACTAAGGCCCGGTTTCCACTAAGGCAGAGCGGAGCGAAGTGGAACGGAACGGAGAAATGTTTTGAATAACCAATGAGGTGGAATTGTGTAAAATAATCGTTATCATTTGACAGTTCATAACGTACGATTATTCTGTCAAACGCTTTATCTGACGTACGTTATGAACAGTCAAATGATTACGATTGTTTTACACAATTCCACCTCAGTGGATCTAGACAAAGTGCAAATTATAATCGCAAACCAGTCGAAAAGTGGTCGAAAAGCCCCTTTTTTGTATGGAGTTTTGACGGATTCGATTTTCGATTCGATCAAAAAGTGCGTTTTGTCTAAGGGGGCAGATATCATTCAGATTGAATGAAATTGACAGAATGAAATCTGTGGGTCTAGACAAAGTGCAAATTATAATCGCAAACCAGTCGAAAAGTGGTCGAAAAGCCCCTTTTTGTATGGAGTTTTGACAGATTCGATTTTCGATTCGATCAAAAAGTGCGTTTTGTCTAAGGGGGCTGATCGGTTAAGTATTCAAAATATTTCTCCGCTCCGCCTTATTGGAAACCGCCGGGCCTAAGGTACCAATATGGTTAGGGTGTCTCTCCAAGCTTGGCTCTACATGAAATCTCTTGGCAACATTTTACATGACTTTTTGTGGTTTTTCTACTGTCATGGTAAAGTTTTATGTAACATGTGAACTCCGCCGTAGTAATAAACCAGAGGAATTAAAAGATTTGGATACTTCCTCCATACACCAGAAAATGTGTGAACTGGGCCCTAATTTTGAAGAATTAACATGCCCATGGGTCTTATTTTTCCTTTTTCTTTTTTATCACAAAAACATTGAAGACATTTACAAAAAAAAAACAAAAGAAACTGAAATTGGAAGCATATTTCCGTTTTCATTTAGGTTAAAACAATAAACGTCTGTAAAATGAAGCTCAGCTACAGGATTTCATTTTTTTTTCTTAGATTCATTATGTGAATTTCCGCGTTCTTTTTATACGAATAAATTGAGGATTTTAGAGATCAGTCAGTGAACAAACGGAACAAAACATAACCATATTTTTGTCGCCACGGCACTGTAATTAAGAGGCAAGTAAAAAAAGGCTCCAAGTAAAATAGTGTAGGTAAAGAACTACACAACATCTTACAGAGGTAAAACTAATCCACCATAAGGAAGGATGATCTAACTAAAACATAAAATGTTATCAACGAGACAATCGAAGAAGATAATAATAATTTAAAAAAGTCTATTTAGTCCAATCACGTAGGTATCTTTAGTTGTTGTGTTTATTTTTCTGTATTTTGTATACCTCAACATTTGACTGCACTGCAGTTTTACTAAAACTCTTCCAACTTTTATCGTTTGTTTTACTTTGAACTTTCTAAATTATAATACAGTACCCTTCGTGACATTTTCCTCTTAAGAATTTTATTAAACTTGAGGTCCCTCATAATAAAAGTTCATTAAATTTTCACTTCAGATAATTTTATTTTGGCCACTTTGTGGTCTGATAGTCATTTTATGGTCCGTAAATTATTTTCACATTGTTTATTTCTTATAATACCGAACTTGAAGCTGCTTTTTATTTTATAAGTGCGCTTCTATTGGCATCTACAGGGTGTTAGGGAAATGGGTATATGAGTCGACACTAGCCCATGTTAACATAGCCCTTTCGGACCCGCGCTTAAACTAGAAAGAAATTTGTAATTTTGAACATGAATGTTAGGTAATTTGGGGCCGCAGATTACGAATCTGCTATAATTTTCCAGATTTTCCGCCGCCATCTTGGAAAATTCATATACCAACAATTGTATCAAACTGGGCCCTTCACTTCCTACGTACAATTGTGAGGGTCAAAATTGTAAGGGTTTTGGAAATTTTATCAATGGCATGTATTCCGAAAAACGTATTTATAACCACTAAGGAATAACAGGTTTAATTTTTATACCAGTATTTGATATTTAATATTGATTTGTGGGCAAAACCAACTGTTCCATGAGCTCAACAGTAAATATAGCGCTCGAAATATTCCTATGGAGTTTTAATATCTCCTGGATCATGAACAGCATCTCCTGGAAGATGTTGACGATTGAAGGGCTTCGTCTGCTATGCCGCTTGCATACTCAGAGGTATGTATCGTCATGAATGTCTGAGCCTTCATCAGAAGAAGAGGAGTAGTTCATCTGAAGTAGTCGAAACTAGCTTTTGTCGTTGTCATCGCTCTCATCCCCAGATGCATTGAGCATCTCTGCCATAGTAGCGTCGTTTAAAATCGGAAACATGGTGCGGAAACCATGAAAAATTAATAATTACGAGAAACTTAAAATACGCATAAGGTATTGTAGGGCCCACGTCGATACAATTGTGTCAGTAAAGTTCGTTAAGCCGTTACGCCAAAGCCTTTGCTTACAAGTAGTCACTGTTATCACAAAAAGATGCTATTTTTAACTATTTGTCTAATCAATAACTTGTATATTACTACAATTAAAAAATAAAACCATAGTATGTACTTTCTTTCGCCAAGTCGGGGAGCGCAATCAGTCATGAACTGTACAGGTTGTAACCTGCTCACCAACTGCGCTGCGGACAAAATTTGCACGGGAGGTGAAAGAGCGCATCCCGCACAATCGTACGATACTCAGCCCATCCACTTCCGATGTAAAACTAATGAGATAATCTCGATTTTGTAACCCGCACAATTGTATTGGAGCGGTCCGAAAGGGGCATATAAATGGTACGGTGAAGTCAGAAATTTGATATCATCATTTTATTTTTTTAAATTTTCATACAAAATAAATTTCATAAATTCCGATTTGTATGAAAATTAAAATAATTAATATATTAAGATATCAATTTTCTGACTTCACCATACCATTTATATGCCCATGTTAACATGGGCTAGTGTCGGCTCATATACCCATTTACCTAACACCCTGTATAAAATAGATAATGAAATATAAGTGCGTGCAGAAAATAATATTTTATGAATGAGACTATAAAGTTATAGACAGGCTATTAATTATGCTACCGGCGTTTTTAATATTTTAGCAAATTTCTACTTTGCGTAGAACAATCATAATCCTACGATTTTGCTGAAATTGTGTTGTAGTTCTAACTTTATAATTACAAAGTTTTGCATACCACTATATTGTGATAAAATTTGGTAAGGCGGGCGGGTGAAAACATTTGTAATTATTTATTTTTGACTTGTATTGTAACTATAGTCACTAAGTAGCTAGATTGATATTAGATCGTTTTCAAGTCATATGTATATTTGGATAGTATTCAAATTAGCAGATTCTTACTCTATTGCTGCATAAAGTGGTTGCTTGAGATGTCTGCGACCTAGGACGTTTAATACCACCAGCTGTTGTCACCAGATAGCAATGCTTAGTTAGCTAAGTGGTTGGTTAAGTCAGAGCTACGAGAAGCTTAAGTACCTACCCCTACCACGAATACTGAATACTCTGTTGAGATGCACCTGGAGATAAAAAGATCTTTTGCCATTTTTAGCTAGTCTCGAACTAGACTATTCTTGTAACTATGAGTACCTACATAACTACATTATTTTAATGTAATATAGCCAGACCAAAAGGAGAATTACTTATTTCTGTAATATGTTAATGGCTCAATACATTGGCGTAGGTATCTAGGGTTATTTTTCAGGGGGCTTCTGAGTGAGTACCATCAGCTATCATTTTCCTGTCGGTAGCAAGGTCCCTCCGGTACATACGCGCATGGGCTCAAACGTCGAAACCGTTTTGATACTTTACACACAGATATAGAAGCATATGTTATCATTATACTTACTTGTCGATAAATATTATTATTCATGATTCTTTGTAGTTGTACAGTACCTACCCAGATATTACCCTTGTAGTCCAGCCACTACAAACGCCAGCTTTCCGCTTTGTATTCCGCAGCGGACGAGTCAGCAGACAGGTCTTATTCTTATTACCTATTTCCCTCACGAAACAATTTCATTCTCAATATTTTCATCTAAACTCCGGTTCCGTGCAGCCACTTTCAACTAAATTTCACGTTCAAGACATCGCTACCTACTCTTGTATGTAAAGTATTTCCTGTAATGCAAACGTTTTAAAATTGAAATAAAAAGAGAGTGAAGGCTCATGATATAAAACCAAACTCAAAATTCGATTTCATAAGCTCAAAGTAAGTAATGAATTTGCTTATGATTAGTTGAAATTCAATATTAAGACTTAATCTTAAGAGCGTTTACGTCTAGCGTGGCATGTCAAGTTTAGGTATTTTCGATGCTGTTTTTATTCACACTAAAATAATTGTGACTGTGTGCGTGTTCTCACGCTCTATAGTCAAACCAAAATACTTTGATCCACCATCGTAAAAGTGTGCCAGGCTGTCAAGTGACAGCTCAAGGAAACTATAAAATCTTCAAATCTTCCAACATCGACTCCATAATTATAAATCATGGCATACATTAGTCCTAATCAATAATAAATACGTAAATTCTTTATCAAATAGTAAATTGTCAAAGGTTTTTTACTATTTTGAGAATATTTTTATACAGCCTATGTTCAGCAGAAAAAAAAATTGAATTTTAATGGTGAGAGATTTTTTCAAATCGGTTCTATTCAAAACAAACTTTTCCTGTTAACTATTCTTTTTTTATCCGGAAAATGCATAACATTTCATACCCGCCAGCTGCNACTCATAGAAAAAAAATTACAATGAATTATTTAAAATTTCAAAGTAAATATTTTAGATAAGATATTCTTCTATTATATTAAGCTATTTTTGTGTTGAATAAAGGAAGAATATTGGTGAAAAAATCACTTTGATTTTTGGGTATTTCACGTTCTTTTAATTTGTGATTTCTTATTGTAAAATGCTTAAATCTAAAAATTTTCTGAGATAACTATTTGCCCAAGGATCTATGCTATAGGATATAAATGTTTGTTAAATCGTTTTCACAGTATTTTTATAAAAATTTCAGCTTGTAAACTCTTCTTGATAGAATTCTTAAATACTAAACTAATCGCAATATTTTCTCAATTAACTATTTAGACGACGAAATTGCCTAACTATTTATGCCTATAACATATTTGTAATATTACTGGTTAATGATTGTAACGAGTTGAAAAAGTACTGTTTTTGCGCCAAACGGCGTAAACGCTCTTAACCCTTAAATTGTTTTTGTCCGTTTTAAAGGACATGTCAAATAATTGCTTACAGAATCTAAATTAAAGCAATTTATCGACTTTCAAGGGATATTTTATAAAAAGCATGATATTTTATGTGAAACACGGGGCTGTAGTTCCATAAAAAGCCGCGAATTTAAAAAATAAAGACAGTTGAATAAATGCAACAGCAATGTCAAGTTTTCACTCTTGATAAATGTGGCAATACTGTAAGTATTACACTTGTTCTTGTGCTTTATTGATTGATTTTAGAATATTAACGAATAAAACTGACGGTTATTGCCAAAACTGTAAAAAAATATCGATTTTTTTCCATTCATTTCAAGGTTACAAATGTTATGTCACTTAAAACGGACAATGCCATGTATCAGTAATAAATACTCATGTTGATTTTTAGACATTTTTACCCAATTTCCCCCTTTTAGGGGTTGAATTCTGAAATAACCTGAAACACGTGTTTATTAATTTATCGATAGGAATGTATCCTGTGAAGTTTCGAATTAAATAGTGTAACTAATTTTGTTTCGCCCTACAAACTTTGGACCCCCATTTCACCCCCTTAGGGGGTAATTTTGGAAAAATCCTTTCTGGTAACACCCCTAGACCCTAATAAGGAACCTACATGCCAAACTTTGTATCTTTATACCCACCGGTTTGGAATTTATGTTGATAAATCAGGCAGTCAGTTTCTGTTTTTATATGTCAGGGTATTTTTTGATAAATTTATTTAAAATCAACAGTAAATAGTCCAGATGGATTGCAAAAGGCGCTGGATTAGCCAGAGGATGATTATCAGGGATTCTTGTATTGTTATTAAGAAAAGTTGTTTTACGTTTGTTTTTCTAAACTGGCAATGTCCGCCCTAAGTGACATGGTTGTAATGCTAAATAATTGGCAATGTCCGTTTTGAGTGACATGTCATAACTTCTATACTAATTGAAATTTTTTCAAAAAGTAAATATTTTTTTCTTAATCTATCAAAACAATACCTAAATCCTAAATTTGACCATTTTTGAAGCAAGGGTTCGATGAGTGCCAATTTAAGGGTTAATTTTAATCTAAAATTCAACATCAAACTTTACCATCTTAGACTGTATTCGTTTAAAATTAATTAAATTAATTTTCCGTTTCAATTTCAAGTCCATAATAGAAAGGCTGTATATTATTATTATTTATTTAATTTAATTACAAGGTTAGGCTTATAATCTAACATTTCTTATATCACTAAACATAAAAATGTTTGTTGTGACATTGCACATTCATCGCAATAGCTTATAAGTATAAAAATTAATATTATAGGAAGGCGGTAGGTATCAATAAATTTGCCAGCTGGAGGTGAGTCGCACGACGCGATACTACGTCGACTCGGGTCGAGCGTTCCGCTATTTATTTTTTTGCAACGTACCTACAGGGTGTCTTCATGTTTATGTAATACAAGTTATACTTGTTCCAAAGAAATATATATTTTTTTTATTTTATTTTAGTTAGTAAACTAGTATGACTCTGTGTACGATGTGTAATAAGTGCATAGTTTGGTCAGAGGAAAGTTTTGTTATAGTTTTAGTAATTTATATTAAGGTAGTTAAGGGTAAGTTTTATCATTGTGTTATGTTATTTGTAGTTCAATTAATATTTATAGATTAGGTAGATTAATGGGTATTTAGCAACACGACGGTATGTTGATTATAAATTATTATTATAAAAGAACTTCCTAAGTATAATTTTTATATTTTTAGTGTTTATTTTTTCTTTTATTTCAGTTGGCAGGAGATTAACCAGTCTCGGAACGATGTACTGAGTGGTTCTTGCACCGTAGGTATTTTTAGCAGATATAGTTGAGACCTTTTTATCTTTTACTTTTCTGGTTAGTTTATTATGTTTTATTGGCACGCGTAGTTCTTCTCGATGATATTGTTCTGTTAGCAAGCTATAGTATACTTTTTGGTGTACTGGTATTATTCTACAGTGTTTAAAGAGTTCGTGATAATTATCTGCAAATTGGCGTTTAATGTTTTTAGGAACTATTAACTTTAGAAATCTGAGTTGTATGGAGTATATTTTGTCTAGGTATGTTTTATATGTACGTCCATAGCTTGTGATGCCATACGAGATAATTGATTCCACAAGACATAGGTACAGGTTTCTTAGAATTGTATACGGTATTTTATTCTTGATGTAATAGAATTTTGATAGGATAACTCTTAGTTTGTTTATTAAGGTTTCTATATGGCAGGCCCAGTTGAACCGATCGTCAATGATTAGGCCAAGGTATGTCTGCTGGCTAACCCGTTCCACGGCTTCGCAGGAGCATCCCGGTTGTTCAACGTGCAGGCAATTATGATTATGAACCAGTAGGCGTGCATACTTGCTTGGTTTGTTGTGACTGGAGTGTATATGTATCATTTTGGTTTTGCTAGCGTTTAGAACCAGACCCATGTCGTGTGACCATTTACATAAGTTTGTAAAATCATACTGTAATTTCCTTTCTGCAGTTGCTACATCTCGATCCGCCGATATAATGCAAGTATCATCCGCAAATTGGTACAAGGAGCACTCAGTCACGATTCCTGGAACGTCGTTTACATATGTCAGATAATTTAAGGGGCCTAGTACGGAACCCTGTGCCGTGCCTTCCGTGATGCTAATTGGCCGGCTGTACGTTTCACCAACCTTTACCACATATTTCCTATCTTCCATGTAGTTCTTGCACCATTTCAGTAGGGGACCTCTGACTCCGGAGTCGTCCAGCTTGTCTATCAATGTGTGGTGTCGCAACGTGTCAAAAGCTTTGCTATAGTCGATAAAGACAACTAAGACATGTTTCTTATGACCTAGATTTTCGTTGATTTCATCAGTAAATTTTGATAGTAGCATAGTTGTACTTTTGTTATTACGGAATCCATACTGCTGATCATTAAGTACGTCATTGGTTTCATAAAACGATGTAATTAGTCAACATATGTATTTTTCAACTATTTTATTAATTGATGGTAATATAGTTATTGGCCGATAGTTGTCATAGCAATTGTGAGGTCCTTTTTTATATATAGGTCTAACTATACCTTTCTTTAGGCTATCTGGATAAGTACCTGTTTTTATAGAAGTGTTAATAAGATTTGTTATAACATTGCATGCATATATAGGATTGCAATTTCGTCACTCGCCTCGGCAACAAACTGTAAAACAAGACGTTAAATCAGGTACTTACCTAAATGAGGGAAAAATAATGCTCACTTGATTTCACCGAAAAGTTGCGAAAGTTTCAAGGAATTCGTATATCTACATATAATGGGGGTCACGTTTTTGTCGACGAAATCAACTTTTCTTTTGTGGTTTTTATTTTTGTAATTCGCTTCGTGGGCCAAAAATAACATTTTCGTGGTGTTCACTTTTGAAATGAGGGAGAAGTAACAAAGTAATGTTTTTATGGTTTGAGCACAACGTGTTTTGTAAATAGGTACCTACTTAAAGTATGAAACAAGTTCGTGTTTTCCTCTGTTATTTTAACTGATGGCGTTTTCATTACACAGAAATTCGTAGAAAAAAATCTTTTTGAGATTCATGTCGGTCGTCGGTGTTTCAAGTTGGGTTGTGAAATTGCCGTTTCTATTATTATTTTTTCTATTGAAACTGTTGTAACTTTTAATAGCATCCTATCACCACTTGTGTTATTTGAAACTTTTGATTATTTATCGATTTGATCGATTAATGAACATTTGCGCCAAAGAAATACCTTAGGTACCTTTGTTCGCCGCGTCGACAGCGCCGGTTCACGGGACGATGGACAAAGATATGATTGCATTTTTCCTTTGCAGAAACGACTTTTGTGTTAAGCCATTCATGAGAAATTTTTCATTTCTTTACAGTTGCAAAAAGTGCCCTTTATTCGCTACTGAAGACCTATGCCCCCGTTCGCACCGGTGGCATTAAAGAAAGTGTCGCGTTTAAAAGCGCTGAAAATATCGTTTACCGATTAATCTTTACAAAAAATTAAGACATTAAGACGCTTTACGCTTCTAGATAAAAAATATATTATAGTTTTATTATCGATAAAAATACGCTGAATGAAAACGTTCGAGCACCTATAAAAAGTCACAAGGTTGGAAAATATTGAAAAATCGCTCGTGCGACTTACTTACAAGGTTGAGTGTTACGTGGGAAAAATGTGACAAATATTATGTGTTATGTACCTAATAAAGAAAAAGTTGACGAATACGACTTTGTACAGTTTGTAAAAGATCGTATCCGATCTGTAGGGGGATGTAAGAATGTAAGAACGTCCGAATATTCACGTCCAAATATTAATTAACTGGGTAAAGTCCACTTATTTTTTAGCATTTTCACAAACAATGCACATTAAAATATTGCGTTCCTCCTACAGCAATTAATAATTAATAATAGGGAGGTTTCTGTTCCTAATAAATTAGGATTATTGGTATACAGACAGAAAATGTGTGAAACTTTGTCACAAAATGTATCACGGAAATAGAGTATCAGCGATTACTTACGAAGTTACGACATCTTTCCCAACAAAAAGTTTTTGGGATAGCATGAAAGAAAAGTTTGGCAACTGCAAATTAGTCGCCAAAAGCACTAAAGCAACATAGCAGAAAAAAATTGTTGACATTATTAACACCTTAGCAGAAAATATAGAGACATAAAACTTTGACGTCTCTATTTACCAGCTCGAAGCTGTTCATTTCAGCATAGGTATTTTACAAAGTTTTTCTAGCATTAAAAAATATACTGTCACCAGCAGATGAAATTGTCATCTTGACAGCGATATTAATGGCAAAATACACACAAAAATATTATTAATTCTACGGTTACAAATGCTGTTTGGCTCCCCGGAACATAATACTTCTGAAATAATATGACGGCTTTGGACGACTTGCCTAATGTGGACTCTTTCTTTGGGATCGATTTGAAGACTGGCTCGATGATCGTAGCTGCTATTGGTGTGGTGAGTTAATAAGAATCTATCTGTATTTATAAAAACGAAGGTCACTGACTGATGGACTGACTGATGATTTAGCATGGGTGCTCCTTTTAGAACGTAAGTGCTTACTAAGAACAGATTTTATGAAACTCCACCCCTAAGAGGGTAAAACGGGATCCACACGTACGAAGTTGCGGGCGGCCGCTAATATCGTTATAATTGTGAAGTTCTGAAGAGGGCAGACGGGTCTATGCCCATTGTTGCCACCGCTGCAACTCCTAGGCTAGGTAACCAGAATCTGCCTTCAATGTTATAATACCGGAGTAGTTGGAGCCCGCATCGGCCGTAGATTTGATTGGATATTGACCATAGATTTAATTACGAGAATGTCACAACACAATCCAGTAGATGCACTGGTTACTCTACGATGTACTACTACTCTCGATATGGCAAATAAACCTTTTCCAATAAAACGCCAGATTGAAAATACTAATGGAGGAGATAGGTACTAGGATTTTATTCAGACGCACTGACACGAACATAATAATACATACAGGAGACATAATAATATTATCAGACACTTTACTTTTGGTGTGGTGGCCTTAATCGTATGACACTTTTTGTCCATAAACTTTCTTAAGCACCATAAAATTCTCGTTTCTCTCCAAATGTGTAGTCGTTTGTTGTTATCAGTTACACATAAGCGTATACTTTTGGTGATATTTAAAATCTGCGTTAATACTTTATTTCCTTTACTTTGTAGGAATCTAGAACATTATTTCTTCCTAAGCGAAGATTAAACGAAAACCATTTGCGCCATATCAGCTATTCTGCATAGAGAGCGATTTGGCTTGCGGTAAATCATTGTTCAAGAAAATATGCCAGACGTTCGACTAACTAAACCCGTATTATGAAACATAACGTAGTTTCAGTGGCTGTAAACATAAGACTGCATCTTAAAGTCTGCTATTTCACGCTCTGCTCTTAAAATACTCGCTAGCGTCGGGACCAATGTGTTACCAAACAAATAACACTTGTGGCCCTCCTACGTTTTGCCCACTGCCCACTCTTGGGGCCACCTAAGGATCACTGTTCCAGTTACAGTGGAAATGTATTTATAAGATCAATAACCTTAAGCTTTCAAAGAAAACACAGCAACGTTCCTGAATGAACATTGAATGAAGTACGTCACTGATAAACTTCGACAACTTTGCAGACAGATTTATATGGAAGCGATAGCATTTTCTTTTCAATCAATCATAAGTCGTTGAAGGTCGCAGATAATTTGATTAGGGGAAATCAAAACTTCGGCAGGGGGACAAAAATCAATGCCCACCTTTTCAGGTTTTCCAACAATCAGTTATCTTTATTGCGTCGCAATTTATGATGTTCCAGTTTTATGGAAAAGATACACAGGTGTATTTGGGTTCAATTTTACAACTTTCCAAATGCGTTTATCTAAGCTTTAAGTTGCGCCGACCGAACCAGCTACGATATCACTTAATCCAGTAACCTTTTAGCTACGGTTTCTTTTTTTACTTAATGATTCTTGACAGTAGGCACATGTTAGCCGGTACGACATACTTTTATTTTTATTTTTTTATCTTTGTGATATTCTTGTGATTAATCAAGCTACCAATCAAGTTTTAACTTACTTGCTTAAAATAGACCAATATACCAAGTCTAAGTACTACGACTCGAGAAAGTTTGGACACGTTTTACAGCACGTAACTTACAAATGATGCTCGCCTAAGTGAAGCAGCAAATCGAACGCACAGCGTTGAATAGAGCTCTGTGATTGGTTCGTGTGTGACCCTGTGCATCCACGCGCACAGTGAGACTTCATGGTAATGTTTGTGAATACGGGCGTTAGACCTTGTATGAAAGAGTAAGTATGCTATAATTATTTCGTGCCGAATCCATTTCGGCTTCACTTCATACACTATCGCCCTGAGGGTTTTCCTCTCCAGACGGTATCCTCAAGATAATATGCTAACGATGGGATATTCGTGGCGGATATATTTATGGCACGATTCTCCCTGGCATTGCCGTAACAAACCGAGTTTCCTCAACTAGTTTCATTGTTATTCTATCTGCTTCCTTCGCAATTTGCATTTATTATCCTCTAGACGTTTTTTTTTCTTTTAATGTGAAAATATAGACACAGTCAGCGTTAGAGCGCTTTTACATATAGCCTATGCGCAGACAATTGATTTTTCGTTGGCCGATAGTTTAGTCGGGCAGTTGATCAGTATGGGCATATATGGAAGTGCGCACATTACGCCGATTCTTCACATTATAAAAACGCCGCTGCCGCGCTACTGTCGCGCTATTAACGCCCTAATATGAAAGCGCTCTTAAACAGTTCGTGACCAAAAAGTTGATAACACAACCTTATTCCAACCATAACAACGACGTGTTGCGAAGTTATTGGCTACTTTGGGTGTCATTAACTATTTGATGCTGACAGTACCACATAAAGGATAGTGCCAGGGTCTGGACCAAGTGTTGCCCAGAATCAACCCATAGTGCATTTTGTTTCTCAGGTCTATACTAATGTGTAAACCGAAGCGCACTGAAATCTATAACTGGAGTTAAAAGAAAAAAAGAGTTTTGTTTTGAATTATTTACATACAAAATATCATCGATATGTATACGTACTACGCATAAGATATCGCAATTGTGGCATTAAATAACACTCGCTATATTGAACTTAACCATACTGCATCCGTACACGTTACTTTAGTGCGAATTAGACATTCTTTATAAACGATCTAGCGCTGTTTTAATTGTTTGGTAAGTTGACAGAAATTCATTATTTCCAAAAGGAAGCAAGAAGTTTTAGTTCTCTATCCTTGCAAAAAATCAATTTATTGGTGTATTACAATCGATTATTAAAGTTATTGTAAGCTAAAAATTCTTGCTCCATTTTGGAAATAATTAATTTCTGTCAACTAACCAAACTACTGTAACAGCGCTTGATTGCTTATAAAGAATGTCGAAGTGGTACTAAAGTAGGGTATACGGATGCAGTATGGCTAAGTTCAACATAGCGAGTGTTATTTTATGCCAAAGTCGCGAAATCTTATGCGTAGTACGTATACATTGATGATATTTTGTATGTAAATAATTCAAAACAAAACTCTTTTTTTCTCTTAACTCCAGGGATAGATTTCAGTGCGCTCCGGTTTACAAATTAGTATTGGCCTGAGGAACAAAATGCACTATGGTTTCATTCTGGGCAGCACTTGGTCCAACTTCCATACATGGATTGGCACTAAGTATCCTTTGCTTAAAAAGTTACTTCAAGAATAGTCAATATCTTTAATCCAATACATAAAAGTCGTCTGTCCTTCCTAGGGCTTAGAGCCTTGCTTCTGGTGAAGATTACTCTGAGACATCGTAATTCTTCGTTAGCAAAATTAGGCGCTTATTAGCTATCTCTTCTTCGTTATACAGTGTGGTAAGGGAGAGTAAATTCAGGCTCAATTTTCACGCGCTTTTTTAACGTAGGAGAGTGAAATAGGGCGTAGGCGAATAGAATGAAGCACAAATATTATCAAACAGTTTCTTATAATATGTGTATCTTATCTACTATAATTTCTCTGGCAGTACCTTCAGGTTGTTTATTTCTGAAAACTTACATTTTCAACAAACACATTGTTACAGAATCCGTTCTAGTTTGCAGACAGAGGCTGCAATGGCAAAACTAAGTACTAATTAAGCTTATGTAAATTTTGCCGGCTACTGTAAATTAGACGTGGTTATTTAAAACATGGACCTACTGTTTCTGTCTGCTTTACGATTGGTCATATTCGCTTTCGCTAATAAGGATAAGCGGATAATACGTTCCGTAACCAAGGCCCAACTCCGAAAATTATTTTCCAAACTCTCAGCTCTATCTATCTCTTTTGCTCCTGATACGATCACGCCTGTATTGAGCGAGACAGCTCCATGTATCGATTGACAAAGTAGACCCTTTGATATTCCATCTTCGTTAAACGTGACTTAGTTATGCAAAAGTAGTACTTTTGGGATTTTGCAGTCATTAGCGGGATAGAGCTGTATAATCTGATCAATATTTGAATGGTTTTGTTATGCTGCAGCCATTAGCACATGCGTTGTTTAGTTTATGGTAGGTACTTGTTCCACTGTGATTATTGTGCATAAGCTACTGTCAACTATTTTCTAGCTCATATGGACTCGTAATTAAATCGTCTATCGTAATTAAAATATAAAAGCCTTAAATTAAAATCCTTTTTTTTATTCACTCTTTTCCGAGAACCACTTACACGTGGCTGCCTTTGCCTTATACCTTTTGCCTTTAAGCTATTCGCTTTTTACACCCACTGATTAGGATCTGAAGAAGCTTTGAGAAATTATTATTGTAGGTACTTTAAGAACAGAACAGAACAGAATTTCTAGGTATACTAATTATAAATTACTGAAATCGCCTTTCGTCCATAGTCCGTCTCAAGTTTTCATTATTTTGTAAATTTTACTTTGAGTAAGCTGTCTAAAACCCTGGTTAAATAACTGTTTGGTGTCTTTTCATTTTAGTTAAATTAACATTTAACAGAAAGTAATAAAGCTCTTATTAGTTGAGAGAATATTACCTATTATAACCGTTTTATTTTTCAGTAGTTTTTTAATAAATACCTGTAAAAGACTGTTAGACAGACACATTCATGAATGATTATGCTCCGTTTATTTTTTTCACAACTTAAAACTTAAGAGACCGTATATACCGCAGTATTTCAGGTGCTGTCAACGCGAGTTTTGCGATCGCGTGTTACCGGCGCTGCTTATCTTGGAATAAATTTGCATAGGTACACTGTGGCATAAGGCATTTTAGGTTATTGTAAATTAGCTCCGCTATTTTGCAAAAGTTCTTATATGCTATAAATTGTACAGCAATAGCGCATTGCATGAATCGCGTAATCCACAGCACTTGTTCATAAACATAATACATACCTACCTACGTAAATTAGTCGAAGAATATAATAATATTATGTTCTTCATCAGGTGGCTCAGGAACGGTCTTTGTGGAAATCCTTGGAGGAGGCCTTTGTCCAGCTGTGGACGTCATTCGGCTGAAACGAACAAATGAATGTTCTTTATGATTAAAAAAACAATAAGAAGAAATTACTTTGTTCATAAAGTCACAAGTGAAATATAAGTATTATGAGCGCTATCATGAGTGGCCCGGGCGAAGCTCAGAGCCGGCAAATCGGCTAATCTGGCCGACAAAGCCCGCTGCTGCCAGATGGAAATAATCTCCAGACGACGGAGCAATTATAGGCCACACTACGCACTGGCTTAATTCTGAACTGGTTCATTATTAACAGACATTTCGGATACAATATCCTAGTTAATATAGAAAGGACTCTTTATATTAAAACACAAAAGGGAATGGATATTGGAATGGCAATGGCTTGATCGATCTCTTATGATGAAAATTAGTAGATTGGCTTAAAACAAAAAGAGGTAAAGCACTGAAGCATATTTAAATGAGAAAAATAATCTACCTACTACATACATAATACTTTATAGGTTGTATTGAATAGGCTCCTAAATTCTATATTCAATGATTTTTTTTAAATTTATGATCTTTATAATTTTGTTAAAATTTTGTACCTATAATATCTACATGTGCAAATCGAGGGCGGGTCGCTAGTACCAATACACATTATTTGATTGTCCATTCAGCTAAAACAATTAATAATGAGTCCATAGAAGACAGCTTCGCACAATAACATTGTGCCGGACGGTCTTGGGTTGCGTGCGGACCCTCAAAACCGTACGCCGGCACGGCGCGATGCGGGGTGCAGCGCGAGCGGGAGAGCGAGACGAAGGGGGCGGGAAATGAAACTCCAGTTGAGTCTGTGACCGGTTGAGTCTGTGACGGATTTTTCAATCGTTGGATAACTTTTAACTGAGAAATAAGTTGGGCACATTGACATTTTCAGTATGGGAAATATGTCGAAATGACAAGTTTATTCTTTAGATAAAAGTTAACTGACGATTGAAAAATCGGCCCATAATTAATTTAAAATGCGTAGGTACCGTATGCGTACCTACACCGCTCTGTAATATGTGGACAGGTCAGCGCGCGGCCGTAACATCCCAGACCTGGCCATATACAAAATAAGAAGAAGAAGAAAATATACGCGCCATTTTTCACTCGGTCTTTCCCAATAAAATTGAACATCGAAAAATACAAAATATGATGTCTTTTGTATTTTTCGTCGTGTGAGCATTAGTAATAAAATTTTATCATTATAATAGGCCTATTGCGCCTTTATGTGTTGACTTAGTGCTTATTGAAGATTTTTCAAAAATGGTGTAATAGCATAATAGTAAGAAAACTTCAAAAGTTTTTAGTTCTTTTTATCATTAACTGTTTATTTTTTATTTCAGGTACATCCAATGGCGTACGGCTGTTCCTTCTTCCTGCCCATCAGTTACCTCCTTGTCACCATTTGGATTTTGGTGGCTTTGTATTTCGCGTCTAGCATTGTGCTGTTCTTTGGTCTAATTAAGGTAATATCTAGTTCCATCTATTCGCTGGGTGCGAAGTACTAGGTGGGGGTAACATAATCTATCGCAGCGCTCATGGTGGTCAAAAGTAGAAATAATGTAAGCTCTGCCATCAGATGTATCTGTCAATGGCAAAGCGATTCTACATAACACATTTTTATATCATTAATTAATCGCATGAAAAGGGTCCTACTGGGAACTTTAAATAAAAGAGTGGACTGTATTTCGATAGGGCTGGTTTAATAGCCGTTTACAATTTGGAAATAACTAGACTATACAACGTGGTAGTACAAAAATGAGTCACATTAGTTGTTGTGCACAGATGTTTGCCTTATGATGAGAGCGTGAATTATTGAACTCTGCCCTTGTTTTGTTCTGAATTCTTCTACATCTCGGACTTGTCCAGCCAATACCAACAACTTTCCTTTAAATACGGTTTGTGGTTGGAATTTGATATTGTAACACTCACAAACCCGGTCTTCAAAACAATACTCATTTCGATCTGAAAACGATATTTAATTTATTACTAGCGATACAGGAACATTTAAATATATTTACTGTTATATAATGAAACCGTTAAAGTAGCTTTTTCTTTTTGTTTTACTGTAAAACTACAACTATAAATGAAGTAAACAAACCCTGACACAATCAAAATTAAACACATTTTTTGGACTTACCTCATTTGATATGAATGACCAAAATGATTTCAAAACCTTTTTTCCACCCAAATCGTGGTATCACAACAATTTATTAGTCGAAAATATTTGTTATTTTTTCATTTCGATATTTTTTCACAAATATACGACCTAAATGTCAATGTGACAGAGCCCTCAAAGTTGTGGACGCTAGTTGGCGCTGTAATCGTGCACAGAGCCAATAATAGTTAAATTAACGTGAAGTTTTCAAAGGATGGATGAACGAATGGTTGTTAGTAATAACTAAACCACGGGCAAAACCTAGCTTATAATATTTTAATCATGATACTTTTCTTGTGTAGATTGATTAATTTCAGCCATCATTTTTACTTGAAGAACTTGTTTCCAGGATGATGTACTTCTATGCTCAATATGGCTATGGTATGCGCTGATCTTCGTAGTAGTGATGATGATGATGATGATTTTACTGGCGCTGGTGTTCACATCGCGAAAGCAGAGAAACAGGGTGTTTGTGGTGCTACTCGGCATGCTGTGGTATGTATGTGAGTATCACTAAATTTAAATAAATAAAATAAATAAACATCTTATTATCTTTGGACATACACTGCGCCTTCACTTAGTCCCAAACTAACGCCCGTATTCATAAACGACACTTGCTTAAGTGAAGCAGCAAATCGAACGTACAGCGTTGAATAGAGCTCTGTGATTGGTTGGTGTGTCACCCTGTGCGTCCACGCGCACTGTGAGACATAGTTGAATGTTTTTGAATACGGGCGTAAGCAAATCTTAAACTAAGGGTACTAGACAACCTATACAAACATACTTAAATACTTTTTTTGTAAATACATACCTACATATGTTTATAGATAGAAAACACAATATTTCAATGTGTTTGGAACTTACGGAAGTTACTTGAAACTTGCTATTCACAAAGAGAGTTCTGTGAGCCCCGGGGCTCCGGTTGACCTTTGCCAGGGCTCATCCGAAAAATCAATCCAAAAGAAGCACAAGAAACGTGATATGTACTTATCTAGAATCAGTAGCAGTCTTATTAATTTAATACATATTCATTCATAAGGGCATTCCATATTCTAGAGACATAAATAGATTTAAAGTTAATTTCAAAGCTCACTGGCGCAAAATGTGTCGCCATTTTCTAAAACTATTAAAGTACAATTAGTTGGTAGCGGCTAGTATGTGCATTCGCTGAAATGTTAGTCACGAACTTATATTTCAGGGCACACTGGTACAGCAACTTTGTTTGTAATTATGTATGGTTAATTATTTTGTAGTACCGTTCTTGTATCACGTGTAGTTCCATCGAGCCAATGTATAGGTAAGTGTACTAGGTAAGTTCGTTGTTAACTATATTAACCCAACAAGGTGACAATTTCAGAAATTTAATGACACGATTTTTAATATTTCGACTATCAAAACAGATGGTAGGTAATATAAATGCTAGTCTCACTCCTCTATCGGTGTTGCTGTTTCACTAATAAACTAAATTATAAAGATATCAGAAAACTAGGCACGGGCTCAATCCCCGAAATTCACGCAAATAATTGGATCAACGATCCTTCAAAGGAAGCGGGCTTAGGCTAGCTTTTCTCGCAAAAATTAGTCTTAAAAAGATGAAATTGAGGATAAGTTTGTACAGGATTCGTCATGTTAATAATGAAAAATAGTAGAAAAAAGTGTATTTGAACGCAAAATGCACCAAAAAAATCTTTAACAGACCCAAAAATTGACACGACTAAAGATAAAGTTACTACGTAGGTACTTGAATTTCCAAGATTTCGGGTGATTTTACTCAGTATTCATCACCATTCATATTCAATATTCATGTCTACGGTCTCTTTATTAAACTCTTATGTGTGTCGTACGACGTAGCGTCCAACGTTTCTATCGACGTCCATACGCCAACAACGTCAACATCTAAGAAATTGGCCAAGTGCGTGTCGTGCCACGCGCAGTGTAGGGTTCCGTAGTTGTCCGTCGTTACCACAATTAAATATATTTCAGAAGCAAGCAATTACTTCATCTAAATTCACATTTAATATTTTCTTCTAAGGAATTTTTATTAGTTAAGAAATTTTATAATACATGAGTTAAATGACTATTACTCAAACTAACTGATCTATCTTAACCGTTATAGTTTTCAGCTATCAGCTCTCTAGTGCTAATAGTTTCCAAGCAAAACCTCGGACAGACAGACAGACAGACATATCGAATCTATAAGGGTTCCTTGTCAGGACTACGGAACCCTAAAAAGAGACCACATCAGAACATTTTTTCTTACTTAAAAAGAACTGATTGAAAACTACCATAGTTACGACCACGACTACGAGACTACGAACACAACGAACTACGAATGCTATGTTTATTAACCATGCAGATTAAATTGAACTTTATGCTGTGACGACAAGGTTGAAAATGTTTAAAATGTTGCTTTCCTAATACTATAGTATAGGCCCAGGATACGCGCCACGATAATCTTTTATCGCGGCAATTTTATCGATTTTGCACGATACATTGTGTAGTCTAAAATCGTCGATAACATTTTATTACGGCGCGCATCCTACCCCGGCTGATGAAGGAAAGTGAACTGAATTACATGGTATTGCAATATGAGATTTTACATATATTGATCATTTAATTATACAATTTAAGCAATAGTAGGTACCTGCCCATAATCCCTCAAGCGCCACGACAAGCATGAATGTCATTATTCATAGGATCTCTAAGATAATCTCCTTAGCCCGATTCTTTATAAAGAAGCCTATTTTTGCTGTAAACCGCCTTATCCTTGAATCTGACCTTCATTAATGTTTCCAGTGACGGTGTACTTCATAATGGTGGTGAACAGTCATCGCAAGAGGATACTAAGCAACACAAAGGTTAATATTTGATAAAAAAAGTCATTAAATCTTTACTTACAATTATTTTATAATTCTTTTATTGGCCTTTTGATTTTTCAGCGACAAATAAAGTCTAAATAAATTATACTGTTATTACCTTACTTTTTACATAAGTTCTTTTTATTTATGCAGAAAATCTACTGACTAACTCTTAGAATAATATGGCACCTATGAAATTATCCATATTCAGTTTTTTTAAATATTAGTAATTATTGTACCTAAACACAATATTGATAGTTCAGTTAACCTCTCGTTCGTAACCCCTCGCAAATATGCTTGTCTGAAATGAAAAACTGCTTCTGGTGAGATTCAAACTTACAACTTCGATAGATGACAACTTTATAGCCCCGCTTCTTGGACGGAAATTAAACAGAAAAGAAAGATTTATTATCAGAAATTGCCTTCACATAAGTCTAAGGACTTTAAGGGTTAGTGATATTAAAAACTAATCTCACATAAAGTCTATTTTATAAAATAAATTTAAAAAAAATCTAATCTTAAAGTCGGGTCTGCAGCTTTTTGCATTATTAAATTGTTCGTAATTTATGATAGCGGAATAGTGAATTAAATAAGCGTAACATAAATGTTTGAGTTTTATTCAGAGTAAAACGAAGTTATTGCGTTTTATTTCCTTTTTCCTCAGAGCCAGCTGACGGACCAAAATTAATTTTTTTCAAATCCTAATGCCTGCTTGGACTGCCTGGCAAGAATTTGGAGACTTTCATTACATACCACATTAATCTTGTACAGAAACCACAATACGTTAAACATCTAAGTAACTTTTAAAACAAATAATATTTAATCTGCCCACGTTACGAGGCGCTGCTGCTATGAATATGAACTACCTATTGTAATGTTGAGTCTCTGTCTAGAGTGTCTGTCTAGTTGTTCTTATTTTATAGACCAAGTAAATTTGACATCGAAATTGACATTAAAATCTAATAACATTGACATGAAAACTAAATCAAACATCAACTCTATTTTTATGATTCCAACTTGTGATCTAGAGGTGCGCAGCGTTATCTGTTCCCTGAAAAACACTAACAGCGTGGGCTACGATGAGTTAGATACAGCGGCAATCAAATGTTGTGCTGATTATCTGGCTCCACCATTATCATTTATCATAAACTTATCCCTTAGCCAAGGAGTATTCCCCGAGGCATTTAAACTGTCTATTATCAAACCAATTTATAAAAAGGGAGACAAAACCGATATGAAGAACTACCGACCTATAGCTCTTGTGCCTGTCTTATCAAAAGTATTCGAAAAAATAATACACAACAGACTTAACTCATTTTTTGAGAAACATAATATATTTACTTCACAACAATATGGCTTCCGTCAAAATAAATCTACAAGTATGGCAATCTTTAACTTACTTAAACTAGTCACTGACTCTATGGACCAAAGGGAGAACGTATGTGCCATATTTATGGATATGTCCAAAGCCTTTGACTATGNAGCAGCTGCTATCCTTATTATTAAGCAAAGCCTACTATACATTGACAGAGTTTTTAACTGACAAATTGTAAGATTCTTGACCTTTTTTTTATGTTTAAATGTTTATGAAATTGTTACTGATTGGACATTACTAACTTACTTTTTATTTTATTTAATTTCTACTAACCTAATACGACTCAATGATGTTATGTAAATTTGTACGCCGACCTTGGGCCAAACATAGTGATACCGACTTAATTTTTAACACCTGTAATATGTTATTTACCTATGTTCCACAAATAAACGAATTTGATTTGATTTGATTTGGTTGATAAAAAACAGAAATATGAAAAGTTATGTTGATGACTATAGGTTCATAACTAACTAGCTGACCCGGCGAACTTTGTTCCGCCTTAATGGCAATAAATAAGCAGACTTTTTTTTATTTCGAACGGGATAAAAAGTAAACTACCTCCCTGACAATTTTCAGCTAAATCTGTTCAGCCGTTCTTGAGTTATATGTGGTGTAACTAACACGACTTTCTTTTATATATATAGATATTATATCTCAAGCTGTAGTTTCTTTAGTGAGTGGCTCACAGATAACTGTTTACGGATAGATATAGTCACTATGATACTGTTTATTGGCTTACTTTAAACGATGGCTTTTGAATCATTATTAAGTGTATGCTGAATCTTTCTACATCTATTAACTTATTTACATACATATACTGTAATTTCCTACTGGGGAGGTGACCCCGATTCTTAAAGTAGCCACTTTTCGCCATACGAAGATACCAGATAATGTAAAGTTTTGACTATGCGTCATTTAATCATACTTGATTTCATTCGTCTTCAACACAAAATAACTCCCTATTTTTTATGTGACAAGGCAAACGAGCAGACTATGTGCAGATTGATAAACGACGTAACTAAGGACAAAATTTACTCTGTTCCTTCAACTGCCTACTCCACCTACTTTACCAAGAGATTATGTATTTATCTATCTTGGACAGTACAGTGTTAGTCTTGATAAAGTGCACATATGAAATTAGGTGAAACTAGACCTATTTTTATCGTAGGAAAAAATGACAAAAAATGTCTGAGATATT
Source organism: Ostrinia furnacalis (assembly GCF_004193835.3). NCBI lineage: Eukaryota > Metazoa > Arthropoda > Insecta > Lepidoptera > Crambidae > Ostrinia > Ostrinia furnacalis. The sequence goes on from NW_021137694.1 coordinate 385,600, forward strand.
TTTAAAAATTTTGTAGATTTTTTTTTCTTTCAATTACTTATTTTTAAGAAAACGTCATAACTTTTAAGCTAAGAGGTCTGTCCTGAGAAAATAAAACAGTCATAATGCTAAATAACAGGCGATACTAATAAAATACAAAATATAACCAGAAAATGCCAACAAGTAGTAATAAAATGTTATTTTTGAGAAAAAACTGTATTTTGATTTGTGTTATTTTATTTTCAGAAAACCACAGCTCTTTATAACAATTATAATATTGAAAAATTTCTCTAAATTAATTGAGGCATTCCCTATTACAAGTGGTTTTTATTACTTTGTGTTATTATCTATCGTATCACCTTTGTAAAACCAAAAATTTCATGTTTGTATATCCCTATCACCAATGCGACGCCGGAGCGGTGTCGCTGCGTCTGTGCTGCGTCGTCTTCATAGAAATAATGTGTCGGGCACACGAGCGGTGCGGCGGCGCGTCGCGCGATATTTTATGGCAAAAACTGTGCGGTGCGGTGCCGCAAAGCATCGTGCGCTTTGGCTCTAACCTCTAACTAAAGTCGCACAATAAAAAAGTACAGAATAAAATTAACAAATAATATATTTAGAATAACATTATTTAGTAGGTTATTTGTATTACTTTCATTGCTCAGCGAGTTTCGTTCGTCCCCTCAGTCTTGAGCTGTTTCAACTCCAAATAGTAGGCGTAGACAACAAGCAACGAGTAGATCCCCATAACTGTAAAACAATTTAAATTATTAAGTGTTATTAAGACTCGTGGCAGGCGGGGCCAGTTATTTGCATGAGTGGTGAATATCGTGAAAAATCTTTTTACGCAAGGGTCATGACTTGAGTCATCGAAACCCTTTTCGTAAGAATGTTGCTGATTTATTTTGTTTTGATAAACCTTCTTCTTACATAAGTACATTATCAGTGATCAATACTTTTAGCTGACTTAAGAGTTGAGAGATGACTAACTTTTTTGTTGCACTTTCAACTTAATTACATATTATTGGAGCGACATGTTCACTCAGTGAACAAGCTCTTAAAATAAAGATTAAAAAAACTTTAATATTGTAATAACGTGTATAAGCAGTACATTTTGGTTGGTACGGTGTAACGTTTTGTAACAGTATACAGTACAGTTACAGTCAGCGTCGAATAGTTCGTCACACCCAGAGAAACCAGAAAGTTCGCAACACGTCTTTGTTAAAATTGGAGGTTTTGTTGTCAACTTTTTAGCCATATTATTGTATAGGGTGTCACAAAGTATGACACTGACTGTATTTTTTTCTCCTGCTTTAAATGTAGGTAATATAACTAATATACTTGCCGATAGCAACCACAGCTATGATCAGGCATACAATCCAGATAAAATGATTAGGTCCTGTAAACCCGTAGTGGAGTAAGCTCGGGGCTGTCACCATGATGACGAAAACGTGTACGAGTCCGAAGGTGGTCAACGCTAACCAGCACAGCAGTATTCTCACTTTATCCTAAAAGTTAAATGAATTAAAACTATCATAAATATTATTTTAAACGAAACATTTGGACCTTGTAGAAAATATATTATTTAAGGAGGAGCTTGGAGGGTTGTTGTAATAGAGTAAATACAAATGAGTAGGTTATCTTCATAGAAACGCACCGAGCGCGGTTTGTATGTGAGCGCGCCAATACGTATGCGGCGCGCACGCACACACTGACAAAATTCGGCGCAACACCTATTACTTATTCTGTGGCAATACCCCGCTATTTGTGCCGCTAATCCACGCTAAATTTTGTCAGTGTGTGCGTGCGCGCCGCATAAGAATTGGCGCGCTCACATACAAACCACGCTCGGTGCGTTTCTATGAAGATGACCTACTCATTTGTATTTACTCTGGTTGTAATTATATTATGTTAACCCACCATTAGTGACGTGAATTTGTCTTGTTGGTGACCCCGGTCTCACGCACCGGGTTTTTTGACTACGAGTAGGTATTTCTGTAACTTACCGTTTTTGATAATTTTCTTTGGAAAGGTTATAAAATTTGATCTTTAATATTGATAAAACAAAGGTATTTCATAAATCAAATATTCTATAATAACAATAGAAAATATCTTTGGATGCACTAAAATTTTAAGTTATTTTGAGAATGTTTTTTTAAACTTCAAAAAAAGCAACAATTTTAATTTTTAAATTTAACAAAAAAATCAGTAGTCAGTCTCATGACATTGCAAACATAAAATAGTAGTAATAATGGTAGTACTTCAACCAAAAAATAATAATAATACAATATTTAAAATCACTCATTTTCTACTTATCTGGTTTGATTTTTTTGGTTCGAAGTCACATCCAGATTCATTTTCCTCATTCTATGTGATTAGAAGTTTATAATCTGTCCTTATCAGACATTACTTCTTGAAAAAAGCTTCAAGACGACGCTCATAACTTTCAAAGATTGTTGACAGTTTGAACGAAAATTACGTAATTTCTCGTAAAAAATATCAATTGTTATAATCTGGCAAAACGCTTACATTATTAAACTGTTACGGTACGTTACAAACAACATCCTTATCAAAATAAGAAAAATACACAATAACCACTTGACTTTATAGTCTAAGAGCTAGTGAACGCCAGACCTACGTCATTTTATAAAATCTGAAAGTTTATATAATATTTCATAAAAATCAGATTTTATGGTATGACGTAAGTCTAACTTTTACGGTGGCTTTTTCTGTATATTCAATAGACTGTAATTCTACTAACGTTATACTATTAAATCTGATTTTTATGTATAATATTTGGACAATTATTAGAAGTATTTTCCCCAACAGCCAGACAGTTTTGACAGTTCCAACTCCTTGCCAGACAGTTTTCTAGGGTAGCTCCCAAAGCCACCATGACCCAAACTTCATAATTCACCAACATTATATCCTATATTGGGAGTATTTGGGAGCATACGCTGACAAACTTTCAGCTTTTATAAAATGACGTAGGTCTGGCGTTCACTAGCTCTTAGTCTATTACGTAGTTGGTGACCCCGGTCTCACGCACCGGGTTTGAGCCAAAAATATGAGATTTGCGCCCGCATCGCTATCGAGGGGTAGGCTGGCGGGACAAGGAAATAGGCAACTAGTCGAAAATACAGTGTAATTCGATGAACGGTGACAAAAATATTCGAGTTTTCTAACCACCCGGTCTCACAGTCATATAGGTCACCAATGGCGGGTTAAAAAACCGGCCAAGTGCGAGTCGGAAAAAGTGGCTGTGACATACGGACGGTCGGACAGACAGACAAACTGTCAGACATGACGAATCTATAAGGGTTCCTTTTTTGCCATTTGGCTACGGAACCCTAAAAAGGAGACGGATTTCACATTTTCACGTTGATTAAATAAACTATAAAGTACTAACTTTGTAAATTCCCCATATCAGGCACAAGTTAACCAACATTAGATATATGCTATCGATCACAGTCACCACAGCAGACAAAAAAAAGGTGGTATCAATACAGTACCACCTCAAGCCAGGAAAATCCCAACAATAGTTTATACTTTCAACGAGCACTGTTATGGCCACCATGAACATGAAACACTGAAACAGAAGTCATTTATCATAATAACATACCTAGTTACTCGTACAGTCAGCGTCAAATAATTCGCGACACCCAAAGTGGCCAAAAAGTTGTCAACACAACCATAAGGTTGTGTAATGTATAATCCAAGCGGAACAAAGAAGTTTTGCGAACTTTTTGGCTATTCTGGGTGTCACAAGCTGAGGCTGACTGTACGTAGGTACCTATCTTGGATGTATTTCACTATTACCATTGCTGAAAATACTGAGATCGTACTATGTCTCGCCATTTTCATTGATATTCAATCTTAATCTTTATCGAATGACATATTATTATTACTGTTGTTTCAGCCGAAAGACGTCCACTGCTGGACAAAGGCCTCCCCCAAGGATTTCCACAAAGACCGGTCCTGCGCCGTTTGCATCCAGGCACCTCCCGCGACCTTCACCAGATCGTCAATCCACCTTGTGGGAGGCCTGCCCACGCTACGTCTTCTGGCTCGTGGTCGCCACTCAAGAACTTTCCTGCCCTAGCGGCCCATTGTTACTGATTATTATCAGATAATTATTTCAGAAGTCGTCATTATCATTCATCCATCTTCGAACGAAGATGGATGGATGGAATGACTTTATAAACATTGTAGTAATAACTGGAAATAATAACTAAACTACTTACAGACATCCAAATTCCGACCGCATAAGCTCCGCACTTCAGAGAGAAGACGCAAAGAAACTTTTTGGGTATCAAACAAATTTCAACACACATTTTAATTTACAGTCGCTTTTACAAATTTCTGAAAAATTATGACATAAAAATTGAAATTTTGGCCAACGTGATTGTAGGTGTATTTGAATGTTCTCGATTGGTAATAAATACAAAAACGTTAATTGTTGTAACTAGGTACAGTCGCCAGCACGTCAACCTAAAGAAAACGTTTTGTTGCTAAAAAGCAAGTATTAAAAAAAACTACTAATAAGATGCAAGCTTTCATGTTTAGTTGTTAGTAGGTTGTAAATTCTGTCTTTTCAATTTAAAATCAGCAGTGAAAAGTTCATAAAAGGCATAATAATATGTAAAACTCATTTTGTATATGTTATCTGGGTGCTGCATGTTTTCCAAATAAACCATTAACAAATAGGCCGTTTTTCCTACCACTTTAAAAATCAATCTCAAAAAATTAGCCAAATGCGGGTCGTGCTACGCGCAGTGTAGGGTTCCGTAGTTGTCCGTCGTTAACACAATATATTTCAGAAGCAAGCAATTAATTTATCTAAAGTCACTTTTAATAAGTATTTTCTTCTAAGGATTTTATTAGTTATACTCGTATGTATATTTTTTATATTATTAAATTTTATAATACATGAGTTAAATTACTATTACTCTTAAACTAACTGATCTATCTTAACAGTTATAGTTTTCCTTGAACGTTCATGAAAAGCAGTATTATTATGAATTTTTCCAGATTTTAGTTTGTCAACAGTTTAGTTTTTAGAGGGGAGGGACGCCCTACTTGAACAAAAATTAGCACTTTCAATTTTAATATTTTGCAAACGGATCCCTAAATCGAAATCGTCTTAGAAACCCCTAAGCCATTTTAAAAGACCTATTCAACGATATCCCACATGATGGGGTAGAAGATTAAAAAAAAAATCATCCCCAATTTACATGTAGGGGAGCTACCCTAAATTTTTTATTTTTTTTATTTTATTTTACTGTTTTGTCAGCGTGATTACTATACATACATCCTTCACAAAATTACGGCTCTCTTGTGCAAATAGTTTCCAAGCTAAACCTCGGACAGACAGACCCAACCCCCCACAGACGGACATATCGAATCTATAGGGGTTCCTTGTCAGGACTACGGAACCCTAAAACCTGAAATAGTTTGTATTCTTTAAGCTGGTAAACTATATCGACACTTTCATTATAGCATATGTACTTGCACTAGCTCCCCTTGGATTTGTATGGAGCCTTACTCTACGCCGCTGCGGCTCGGCGGCGGCATAACCCGGGCCAGGTAGTGTGTAGGTAAGTTCGTTCGTTTCAGCCGAAAGACGTCCACAGCTGGACAAAGGCCTCCCCCAAGGATTTCCGAGTGTAAATAAAAATTCCAGAGAAGCTAGTATAAGCGCTGCCGCCACGACATAGTGTTTAAATGGCCTAATGGTAGTACTAAGGAATAAAATGAACAGAAAAATCTCTACACTTTTATTATAAATAGGTGAAGATATAATACAAGAATAGCCTCTTTTATTAAATTTACATTATCTTGCTTAACATTTTTACGCGATTGTCCCCTCAGACTTCAGTTTTTTCAACTCCAACCAGTAGGCGTAGACAATAAGAAAAGCGTACAGCTCAATTCCTGTGAAAAAAATATAATCGTCAGTATTTTACTTATTTCTTTTTTATAGTAAACCTATTTGACTTCGTTGTTTAGCCGTTTTTATTTTATTAGCGCTTTTTGTATTTTGTTGTTCCCATTTTTTTTTACTCGCCTTTTAAAACCTACGATTTTTTTTACATTCTTTGAGACAATCATGCTCCTACAGCAGTGACTGTACATATAATAAATGATTATGATTATGAGGCAGACCCCCCACTAGGTGAACTGACGATCTGGTGAAGGTCGCAGGAAATGCCTGGATGCGGGCAGCGCAGGACCAAATCCTTGGGGGAGGCCTTTGTCCAGCTGTGGACAAAGAACGAAAGGTGATAAGGTGATGGTGAAGTTGAAAATTTAATACCTACCAATAGCAACAAAAGCTACAATCAAGCACACCACCCTGGCAGCTTCGTTGACGTTGGTGGCGTAAATGCACATCAGGACAAACGTGATGAAGACGTGCAACAGCCCGATGATGGTGACCATCATCCAGCACACCACTATTGTCGCATTCTTCTAAAAAATTTAATCAAAACCAATCATCCATATTATAATGCGAAAAATGACCGACATTCCGATAGTGTTTTATGAAGTCTATTTAAAGTATAACTAGCTGACCCAGCGAATTCCGTACCACCTATATTCATGAGAAAAAATGTAGAACTCTAATCGTAAAATAATTTTTCAATTTATCATCAGTTTCGGAGCCTGCTCAATTCAAACAAACAATCGAAGTACCTACTACATACTTACTGAACGGATTTGTTTGGGGTTTTCACCAATCCACGAGTCTAGTGCCCGTTTTCACCACCAATCCCTAATTTTTAAGTGACCTCTATGGTAACACATAACAGGAATTTTGTTTTCATATGGGTCACTTAAAAATTAGCGATTGATGGTGAAAACGGGCATAGTTCTACCAAAACCTGGTAAACTATAAAATATTAACCTTGCAAATCCCCCATAGCAGCCACAAGTTAACCAACGTCAGGAAAACGCTGTCGATGCTAGCCACCATGCTGAAGACGAACAGATAATTTTCGGGCGTCTTCGTCGAATACTCTAAATTGCTATAGGCTTTAGTTTGGACGATCACTGCAGTAGTCACAAGCATCATGAGGCACTGGAACAAAATACATTGTTTATACTCTTGGTGGTTGGTAGGTTCAAGGGACAGATTATACAAAATGATCCTCAGCACGTCACGCATCGTCCAGAGGTTCCTTGGCTTAGTCTAAGACTCTTGACCACCGTTAGTTTTTACCCTGCCCCGCATTTCATTATCTCATACATACAGGTAAGGATGTTTTGGATAATTATGTAGTTTCTGTTATGGATACGGTTACGGATATAGGAATAATATTATACCGGTTATGACCTTTCTGCAACTTGCGCGCTAGCATCATACCCATTCAAATTATTTCTCGTGTTAGCTGCAGAAACGAGTAAACGAAAGAAATTAACAGTGAGTTCTTTTAATTATTCAAGATGTTTTTGCATTTGCAGTTCTCGGCTTCCGTTCTATGAAGTGCTACTAGAAACACAGATTCAACTGCTATTTATTAATTTACAAATTACAAGACTTGCTTGCGAACTTTAAAACTGTTTTTCAAATAGGAAATTAGTGCAGTGCTTTGGTTCAAAGTTAATTATATTTTTTAATTTACATGGCCTACACGAATTGCTTGTATTGAATAATAATACTTAATAATGTATGATCAATAAGCTATTTTATCACTCAAAATATTTGAAATATTAGGTAGCTTTTGCCCGCGGCTCCACCCGCGTGAAATTTAGACTGTCACAGTGTGCTGTGTGATCGTCATAAATTATAGCCTATAATATTATGTTATTCTGAGTTATAATCAATAATACCATACTTATTATTATTATGTGATAATACTGTAAACATCAAAATCCGTTCAGTAGTTTTTGCGTGAAAAAGTAACAAACATCCAGACATCCAAACTTTCGCATTAGTAAGATTATTTGAAGAAGTTTCAGGAAAAATCAGTGCCTCGTAATCCACTGTCATCGATTTTGTCGTTGTGTCATTACAACAATGACATTTGACGAAACTTACAAACAGTAGGTAATAATAAAGTTGGTACTTACAAACATATAAAGTCCGACCACATAAGATCCGCACCTCAGAGAGAAGGCGCAAAGAAACTTTTTTGGTATCAAACAATTTTCAAAACACATTTTAATTTACAACACTCGCTAAAAATTCCTGAAAAATCTTGACTTTGGTAAAATTTTAAGCTAAGCCAACGTGATTATTGATTGGTACAGTTTCCATCATAAGTCACCTTAAAATTTTATTACAAAATTGCACCTATACATATAAAGTTACCTATGTAACGTACCTAATATAAAGATGCCCCGGCGCTAAAATTCTTAGGCTGGGTTGCACCATCTTACTTTAACTTTGACAAACGTTAAAAATCTGTCAAACTCCATACAAAATACACCGGTTATCGTTATAGTTAGTTACGGTCAAAGTTAGGTAGTGCAACTCAGCCTTAATGTGTCATTCTCTACACTTAATTATTTATTTATTTATTAACACCAACAAGACATACAATTAGGTAGGTAATAAAAAAGGATGACATACCAGAACAAAATTGGCAACTGTAATTTGACTCTATAACTTCAACATTACATTCAACAAACCAAATGAAGGTGGATACCGTGAAAGGCACCAGTCAACCTGGAATAAGCAGGTTTAAAATTAGACCTCCAATACAATAGAGGCCCAAACCGGGACCGTTTCTAAAGGATTATGCGTTGCTTCGAAAGCTTTTACGGCGACCGTCAACAGTATATGATTTCGGAGAGGAGCCCGAAATACGCAGGTTCATTATCTGTAACCTACGAGCAACGTGGCTCTTGAAAACACAATGTTACAATGTACCTACGCAGGCACAAGTACACTCCACCCCGTAATAATATTGCAGAGTGTGTGTGGGATTGTTATTGTCGTGTAGATGGCAGTAATTTTTCTTTTCTTACGATAACAAGAGAAAGCTAATAAAAAAATTAATTTGGGAAAGAAACTGAAAATAACAACACCTACACACAGAGTATTAATAAAGTCACAATAGACTGTTAATATAAAAAGTCTTATGCCCCGGAACAAAACATCACTAATTACATAAATAATAGCTGAAACTATAATATGAATAATATTTCGGTAAGTAGGTAGATAATAACCGACGATCTGGTGAAGGTCGCGGGAAGTACCTGGATGCAAGCGGCGCAGGACCGGTCTTTGTGGAAATCCTTGGGGGAGGCCTTTGTCCAGCAGTGGACGTCTTTCGGCTGAAACGAAGTAGGTAGATAATAAGCCTGCCTGTCAGCAAAAGATAGCACTGGATAATTATTAATCCGCGGAAAAACATAATATTATTGAGAAATTAGGATTCAACGTTAGCTGAAATTGCTGGCTGCTAATATACCTCCTTACACTAAACATTAATTAAGAAAATTCATTACATCAACCTCCTCTACAAATTGCAAGGCGAACTTAATCTAAAATAACGAACTGCGGGGGAACTTGCAACAAAATAACTATGCAAGCTGATGTTCAAAGAACAAAAGACTGAAGGTTAAATTGAAATTCCGCACAACACACGCTTCGTTAGGTGTTCATTAATTTGCAGAGAGCTGGCCGCCGGCGTAATTATGAAAATAATGGCCACAAACGAAACCCAACGGATTTCTGTGGGTTATGTTATACCTACTGCCCGTTTATCATTGTTCCTTCAAGGCAAATGTTCCCTTTCTGGGGCTGAAACTTGAATTTCATTAAACGAAGGTATTACGGATTTCTAGGTCAGATAACAGATGTTCATGAAATTGCCGCTTTGTTTGAAGGGACGTCTTTTTAAAGAATATTATAATATAAAGAATTGAAAGGCCAAAAAATGGTGACGATTTCCCAACTGATTCGAAAAGACACTTACTAATGTACCTACATAGTAATTACAAATTAAACTAAGAAACAATAACTTAGGTAGGGAAAAAGCTAAATGCATTGCATTTGGTAAGGACATGAATTGCGAACTCTACATTTTCCAAATCAATAATGCTATGCTAAACGCAAGATCACCGGTTCCGGGTTCGATGAGTAATCTATAGTGTGATATTATTTATAGTACATTAGATTTAATTAGATACTGTTATATTTTACTTTAAAGGCAATATTTCGTGCTAGAATTTGAACATAATGTATCCTCTCCCAAGGATTGTCGAAGAGCCCCGTTATGTCTCCAGTCACAGCCTGCTTCTTCTTGAGGTCACACTCCGCTTATAGGGCTAGCTGTCAAAACCCTGTCAAAAAACTGTCCATTGATTTCGTGTTGCAAAGGGGACTATAATCGAACTCAACAATTTTTTTAATTATTTCAAAGTATGATTTTATTCAAACCAAGAGTTGAAAGGTAAACGGGTGTCATTTTAAGTTTTTGTCACGAAATTATCGGTTTCTGTGTCTACCCAATTCAGTAAACAGCGTACACTAGCGTAGGTACCATTCGGTATTTGGTTCCACTTTGATTCAATAAATAAAAATCTAAATGGTATATAATGTTTTTTTAATCAGATTTTAAATCTCTTACGAATTTGAGTGTAGGAATTCTAGATCATACATAAGTAATAATTGTACAGGTAAAAGGAAAGTGTGAAAGAACAACAACAATATTATTGTTTTAAGGATTTTAATTTAAATAATGTCTATAGGTATAATAATTATATTAATATACTATTCGCTTAAGCAATACTGAACAAAACAATAAAATTTACATAATATGACAAACTTTCATTGGAGACATTTCAATAACTTATCAAAATTCCCTCATCAACTCGTCAACTCGGTAACAAATTTTGGCAAATTAAAATTATATTTACATTCAACTAAAATAATTAATTAATCACATTTTATTAATGAAATAAAATAAATTAGTGACAGATTTTTTTATAAGATCTACAATATAAAATTACAATGTAAAGTTTTCAAAAACATCATCTACCATAAAGTAAATGTTGTAGTAAAAATTCGAAATCAGTATGCTGGTACGTCTGTATCAATTCCTACACCCTAGTGTTAATGATACAACAATATAGGAATTATAGTCAATTCATCAATGTTTTATTCAATAATGATAGGGTTACGATCCAAAAGGATTTTCGTCAATTTCCATTAGTGCTAAGAGATTGGTTAATTCAGAAATTTTCATTGTTTTGCCACTTGTCTACGTTGAAGTGATAGGGCCCTATTACGAGCCCACAAAAGTTCAATTTATATTAAGCATAGCATTACGCCGAATGTTTTAATTTCAGTATTTAGGCCAATTACAGGCTACGTATAGATTAGGCGTATAAGATGGTATTATACGCCCTAATTAAATAGCAAATTTTATAGACATATCATTGTTATGTATCTAAGAGGCATAACAATAAAAAGTGTTGAAGGTACAACCGAATACGATATGCTTATCAGATGCCCTGCATTCGTTTAGAAAAAGAAGCCAAATTGTAGTACACCATAATATTATAATTAAAATTTACACAATGTAAATACATCTTACATTAAATGATATAATACACTCACATAATCCCACAGAATATAATTTGGCTATCGATAAAATGTTAATCGATTATTATTAAATTAAAAAGAACATGAAAAAACATTTCTGTAATAAGTAAAGAGTTTTAAAAGTATTATGGCGGCCTAGCAATGAAATCTATAACATTCAAGTATTGTAATAAAAAAATCTATACGATCTACTCTATGGTTATTCAAATCACACATCGCTTATCAATAAAAAACCTTAAATTATTATGTCTATGGAATAACATGCACAGTCTTTGACTTGATCAGTCGATAGCCAGCAAAAAGCCAAATCGTCGAAAATCTCAATGTAAAGTAAGAAAAGTTCAAAATTAGGCACCAAGAGTTTGTGATAGTGTTGAGATAAATCTGTAAGAAAACGTAATACAAAATGGCATCGGATACACCGTTAGATTCGTTGTCACTAAGTTTATATTGATGACACAAGATCATAAAGTACCTAAGGGAAACTAAACGATAAATTAGTTCTAATATGGGCGTACCATATAAATTGGACCAGCCAGCAGGCCAAGTTTAGCGATGTTTATGAAAGTTGACTAACACTCATTATCTTAACAGTCATTATCCTTCTACTAAACATCACATTCCATAATAACTATAATACGTAGTATATTTTACTAAAGTCATTTAGACCCTTTTTCTTCAACATAAATCTCCCCGTTTGTGACCGGTTTACAAGTTCGGCACCACCCTTGGGTATCCCCAAGGATCTTCGAAATCCACTTATCGAATGTTTCTTTAAGTGAAAATATCCAGCGTCTTTAAACAACAAAAGTTGCTTCGTTCCCAAAGTACCTATGGCGTTACCATTCAAAAATTTTAAATGGAAAAATTTAAGTAACTACATTCACGAAGCACAATCGTACTTGACTTAGTCGTTTCGTTAACGAATACTTTGTCCAGGTTTTCAGATCGTTTACACATAAAACCTAGCAAACCTTTCAATTCTTCTGTCGTTCCCGGGAGTCTTCGCGGCATATGCCGCGGGGCGGGGAGTCCCTGCCTTTGTGTGAGGCCTTGGAGGCTTTTCTGGATCGTTTGAACTTGGCGACGTCATCTCCGAAGACGTCACCGGTGCGGAGAGCCGAGATGAGGTCGTCGAACTCGCCCTTTTGTCCGTTAGTGAGGGTGCCGTCACGGGAGGAGTCTCCGTTGGCGTGGCCGTTGCAGTCCGAGTTGCTCTTGCCGAGGGATTTCCCGACGGAGCTGAGGAGGCTGGACGCCTGCTTGCGCTCCATTGTTCGCTTTTTCAGCTGCAAAATAAAAACGTATATTATTGCACGGTATTGCTGAAGTTAAGGGGTCCCGGCACCACTAGGAAATGGCCCGGGAAAGTGCCTACTATTCACCTCGAATCTGGGTGAGGCTCGCTCCAGACGAATGTCCAACAGCACAATAATTTGCAGCTCCTTTAGGCTCCGGCCCTTTAGTAGGTAGGCCCCGCCCTCACCTCTTTTTTGCGCTGGCATGGCTCACGAGCCAAAAGCGCAAATGTTTTTTTTTTACCAAATCCCCCGTTCTTAGGTGTGGTTCAGACATGCGCGATAATCGTGCAAATAGGAGTAGGCACACACCGTTGATTTTTCGTCGGCCGATAATTTAGTCGGACAGTTGATCAGTATGGCCATGTATGGGAGTGCGCGCACTACGCCGATTCGATTTGGCCGATTCTTCGTACAAATTAAAATCGGGCACAACTATCGGCCAACTAAAAATCAACGGTGTGCGCCTACTCTTACAGTTCGACGCAAACTGTCCGAGAACATCCTAGGAACCGAGCGGATTCCGTCGTGTCTGAACTAGGCCTTAGACACTAAAGGTGAAGGTCACTGACCTCCTGCTCGTGGCGCGTGCGGCGCTCCTCCTCGTCGCACTCGGCACGCGCCTCGCCCAGCTGCGTGAGGAAGGCGTCGAGCGGCCGAGTGGAGTCGCTAGAGTGTCATCAGGTCACTGACCCACGCATCACAGCTGTCACTCGTCTCCCAGTGTCACTGACCTCCTGCTCGTGGCGCGTGCGGCGCTCCTCCTCGGCGCACGCCTCGCCCAACTGCGTGAGGAAGGCGTCGAGCGCGCCGAGTGGAGTCGCTAGTGTCATCAGGTCACTGACGCATGCATCACAGCTGTCACTCGTCTCCCAGTGTCACTGACCTCCTGCTCGTGGCGCGTGCGGCGCTCCGCCTCGCCCAGCTGCGTGAGGAAGGCGTCGAGCGGCCGAGTGGAGTCACTAGTGTCATCAGATCACTGACGCATGCATCACAGCTGTCACTCGTCTCCCAGTGTCACTGACCTCCTGCTCGTGGCGCGTGCGGCGCTCCTCCTCGTCACGGCGGCGGCGCGCGGCGTCACACTCGGCGCGCGCCTCGCCCAACTGCGTGAGGAAGGCGTCGAGCGCGCCGAACAGTTGCGAGGGCGAAGAGCTGGGTTCTTCGCCGAACGCGTGCGCGCACGCTTCTAGGCGGCTCTTCATGTCCTGTGGAAATTACATCATTGAGTCGGTCATCTAGCTTAGGTAATCTATTAACAGACATATTGCTCAACTAGTTGCTGAGCGAAAGACCAGAGGTTTGTGGTCGATAAAAGTGGCCTGACGACGGTCGAATTGCATGGAGGTGTAAACCATGGTTTTTCGTTCGTTCGTTTCAGCCAAATGACGTCCGGGCGGAAGATTTACACAATAACCATGATCTTAACTGAAATCCAAACCCAATCACTATTTGCAAAGGCTGCTCAAATACATCATAGGCCTCCCCCAAGTATTAAAAAATGCGAATTTAATTAAATTTTATAGCCTGATTCCAGAAAACATATACTGCGCTAACTGCCTATATCTATGCACCAACTTCACCTCAAGTCACTCCCACAACTATATCAAAATTCAACAACAAATTCTTCTGTCTAAACACCCATCTCACCTGGAACAGGTCTTCCAGCTGCGTGAAGGTGCACACGGCGTGCGCGTGGAACTCCCTCATGACGCTCTGGAAGGCGTCGTTAGGGTCGGCAGGCGCGGGCAGCGCCGCGTGGTAGTCCAGCTCGCGGATACCTCCCGCAGGCCGTTGTCTAGCTGGTCTACGCACACCTTCGCTGCTGCTCGCACGTGGAGCAAGTCCTCTTCGATTAAGAGGACGTAACCGTGACCCAAAACACCCGTCTCACCTGGAACAGGTCTTCCAGCTGCGTGAAGGTACACACAGCATGCGCGTGGAACTCCCTCATGACGCTCTGGAAGGCGTCGTTGGGGTCGGCAGGCGCGGGCAGAGCCGCGTGGTAGTCCAGTTCGCGGGCCATTTCCCGCTGGCCGTTGTGTAGCTGGTCCACGTAAACCTTCGTTTCTGCTCGAACATGGGGCAAGTCTTCTACGAGTAGGAGGATGTCCCCGTGACACAAAACATCCTAAAACACCCATCTCACCTGGAACAGGTCTTCCAGCTGCGTGAAGGTGCATACAGCATGCGCGTGGAACTCCCTCATGACGCTCTGGAAGGCGTCGTTGGGGTCGGCAGGCGCGGGCAGCGCCGCGTGGTAGTCCAGCTCACGAGCCACCTTCAGCAGGCCGTTGTCTAGCTGGTTCACGCACACCTTCGTTGCTTCTGGCACGTGGGGCAAGTCCTTTTCGATTAAGAGGATGTCCCCGTGACACAAAACATCCTAAAACACCCCTCTCACCTGGAACAGGTCTTCCAGCTGCGTGAAGGTGCACACGGCGTGCGCGTGGAACTCCCTCATGACGCTCTGGAAGGCGTCGTTGGGTTCGGCAGGCGCGGGCAGCGCCGCGTGGTAGTCCAGTTCGCGGGCACAACTATCTCTAGATTCAACATCAAAATCAAAATTCATCACCTCCCGCAGGCCGTTGTCTAGCTAGTCCACGTGCACCTTCGTTGCTGCTCTCACGTAGGGCAAGTCTTCTTCAAGTATGTGGATGTCCTCGTTATACAAAACATCCTAAAACACCCGTCTCACCTGGAACAGGTCTTCCAGCTGCGTGAAGGTGCACACGGCGTGCGCGTGGAACTCCCTCATGACGCTCTGGAAGGCGTCGTTGGGGTCGGCGGGCGCGGGCAGCGCCGCGTGGTAGTCCAGCTCGCGGGCCACCTCCCGTAGGCCGGCCCGCAGCGCGCTCACGTCCTTGTCTAACTGGTCCACGCACACCTTCGCTGCTGCTCGCACGTGGGGCAAGTCCTCTTCGAGTAGGAGGATGTCTTTGAACTGGGGGAGAAAGAAGAGTCAGTATTCCGCAGCAGAAATGCTGTAGGAGAACTAAGCGGCGGGCACGCCGCGGTCGCCAAAATGCTTGCAAAATGCCGCGGCCTACCTACCGCGCCGCGCCGTTGCTCCGCCCAGAAGCTTGCAATCCGCCAGTGTGGCAAGGCCGCGTCTTTCCATTCTATACATAGCCAGAACGCAAGGGTGTGAAACTAATCGAGTATAGTTTGGATATGACTTTTTTACTAAGCTCCTCCAAACTATACACGACCAGTACGCATACGCTGCGTACTGCTCGCGTATACTTTGTAGTGACTTAGGTCAATTATCTTCCTCCAAAATATACATCGTCAGTACGCATACGGACTAATCATGTATGTATTGTAATAAGTTCGCGATTACAATATATACGCGAGTAGTTGCATGCTCGTCATTTTGACTTATTTACCTCTCTTTCTATTACATATTAATTCATAACTGAGTTTTTTGGTGTTTGTATTCTACCATAGAAAATATATTTGTTTTGGGGCTGATATTTTATCAATTCTCCAATAACTCTTAAATTAAGAATTATGTATGTCAAAATGATTTTGTTCTTGAGATAAAAGCTTATAAATAAAAATAAATATCCCTGGACATTTTACACTGCGCTTCTAGTCCCAAACTAAGNTTCAGTATCTTTGGGAAGCGAAAAAAAAAAGATAAATCCGGTAGATTACTTTTCGAATTTAAACACCCGAACGCCGCACAATATTTCTTTCTCTTTATGTCCATTTTTAAATAATACTTCGATCATAGAATTATAATCATACTACAACGCACGCCAGCGTCGTGACGAGCGCGCGCGTGACACTCGACTGATATAATACCCGCCGGCGGGGCGCTTCGCTGTAGGTAATTATCGGATGTACCGCGCGGAGTGAGCCAGGCCTGCTCGCGCTAGCCTCTGCGGCCGCAGCCGAAAACTTCTTGGAGAGTATACGTATTCTTCTACTCGTTCATATAGTTACAAGAGCCGTGAGAGTCATAAATCGTACGTCATGGCCTCATTGAACACGTCATGTGTGCCACTAACGTAATGATTCGTTCGTTCGTTCGTTTCAGCCAAATGACGTCCACTGCTGGACAAAGGCCTCCCCCAAGGTTTTCCATTCATGCTTTGCTCGCATCCAGGCTCTTCCCGCGACCTTTACCAGATTGTCGGTCCACCTAGTAGGAGACTTGCCCACGCTACGTCTTCCAGCCCATGGTCGGCACTCAAGAACTTTCCTGCCCCAACGGCCATCGTCTCTACGAGCTATGTGCCTCGCCCACTGCCACTTGATTTTAGCAATTCTGCGAACTATGTCGGTTACTTTGGTTCTCCTGCGGATCTCCTCGTTTCTGAATCCTGAACGTGATGTTTGCTAGAAGCTATCTCACCTGTTCATATAGTTTCCTAAAGCCAGCACAATCTCCAGCAAGGCCCGGAGCCTCCTAGACCGCGTCATGTCCCTCGCAGCCCTGAGAACAGTGTGTGCCCTCGCGCTGGCCTCTGCGGCCGCAGCAGAGAACTTCTTGAAGAGTATACGTATTCTTTTACTGGTTCATATAGTTACAAGAACTATGAGAGCCAATGACTTCGCGAGCTCATTGAACACGTCATGTCTGCCACTAACGTGATGTTTGCTAAAGCCTGGTCCGTGAGCACGTAGAATCCCGTCCAATGATCCCAAGCTACCCATCCCTATCGCTCGCGCGTAATTATGTTGCTGTCGCGACTGTGCGACGGGCGCCCGCAGCGAGTGTGCGAGCGAGAACCATGAGAGCCAATGACTTCGCGATCTCATTGAACACGTCATGTCTGCAACTAACGTGATGTTTGCTAGAAGCTATCTCACCTGTTCATATAGTTTCCTAAAGCCAGCACAATCTCCAGCAAGGCCCGGAGCCTCCTAGACCGCGTCATGTCCCTCGCAGCCCTGAGAACAGTGTGTGCCCTCGCGCTGGCCTCTGCGGCCGCAGCAGAGAACTTCTTGAAGAGTATACGTATTCTTTTACTGGTTCATATAGTTACAAGAACTATGAGAGCCAATGACTTCGCGAGCTCATTGAACACGTCATGTCTGCCACTAACGTGATGTTTGCTAAAGCCTGGTCCGTGAGCACGTAGAATCCCGTCCAATGATCCCAAGCTACCCATCCCTATCGCTCGCGCGTAATTATGTTGCTGTCGCGACTGTGCGACGGGCGCCCGCAGCGAGTGTGCGAGCGAGAACCATGAGAGCCAATGACTTCGCGATCTCATTGAACACGTCATGTCTGCAACTAACGTGATGTTTGCTAGAAGCTATCTCACCTGTTCATATAGTTTCCTAAAGCCAGCACAATCTCCAGCAAGGCCCGGAGCCTCCTAGACCGCGTCATGTCCCTCGCAGCCCTGAGAACAGTGTGTGCCCTCGCGCTGGCCTCTGCGGCCGCAGCAGAGAACTTCTTGAAGAGTATACGTATTCTTTTACTGGTTCATATAGTTACAAGAACTATGAGAGCCAATGACTTCGCGAGCTCATTGAACACGTCATGTCTGCCACTAACGTGATGTTTGCTAAAGCCTGGTCCGTGAGCACGTAGAATCCCGTCCAATGACCCCAAGCTACCCATCCCTATCGCTCGCGCGTAATTATGTTGCTGTCGCGACTGTGCGACGGGCGCCCGCAGCGAGTGTGCGAGCGAGAACCATGAGAGCCAATGACTTCGCGATCTCATTGAACACGTCATGTCTGCAACTAACGTGATGTTTGCTAGAAGCTATCTCACCTGTTCATATAGTTTCCTAAAGCCAGCACAATCTCCAGCAAGGCCCGGAGCCTCCTAGACCGCGTCATGTCCCTCGCAGCCCTGAGAACAGTGTGTGCCCTCGCGCTGGCCTCTGCGGCCGCAGCAGAGAACTTCTTGAAGAGTATACGTATTCTTTTACTGGTTCATATAGTTACAAGAACTATGAGAGCCAATGACTTCGCGAGCTCATTGAACACGTCATGTCTGCCACTAACGTGATGTTTGCTAAAGCCTGGTCCGTGAGCACGTAGAATCCCGTCCAATGACCCCAAGCTACCCATCCCTATCGCTCGCGCGTAATTATGTTGCTGTCGCGACTGTGCGACGGGCGCCCGCAGCGAGTGTGCGAGCGAGAACCATGAGAGCCAATGACTTCGCGATCTCATTGAACNTTTTATGTAATAATTAATGAATTTAAAAATGGCATCACCGTACGTGATACTACATAGGTAGTTCTTATTTAAAATCTCGAGGACAAAGCACGAGCATAATATCTAATAAAAGTAATAATTCCATATTTTACTAAATCAAATCAACTAAACACACTCTAGTCAACTGTAAGTGGTGTAGTATAGTTTGGAGCGAAGACGGAATCCATCCACGATACAAACTATACACGATCAGTACGCAAAATTCGTGTATAGTTTGTTGTGACCGATTTACAAAGGGACATTCCAAAATATACACGAGCAGTTTCCTATGGGTGCGTTCTGGCCATGTATAGAACGGAAAGACGCGGCAAGGCCCTTAACACTATCAAGCTGTCCTGGGCCCTTAACACTATCAAGCTGCCCTAATCAAATACAAGACTACAATGACTTTTTTAATGATTTTCAATTTGATATTAATTTTGATGATTTGAGCTTTATGTGGATTTTCGAGCTTTAAATGCTAGAGGTGAGGATGTGATATGTTGTGTATGGAAAACTTTTTGACCTGCTCTTTTTCTTTCACTACTATTGACAGGCCTGTTCATCTCCGCGAGTTAACATCGAAAACAAAACACGCACGATGGCCCACCTACAGGATACTATTCGACAAGGCCTCACATACGACCGAACATTGACTCACGCACGCGTATTCTTGTGTATGATGGAAGAAAATAAAGAAAATGGTGTACTAAATACTGTGCAGTATTTAACTGCCTAAATAATAATAAAAACACAGAATGTATTTTTTTAAGTTGCCTCAAGACACTGAGAGGTAAATAAGTAGTTAATATTATTCATGATAATTCATGCTAAATCATGTATTTCCTCCGCCATTTTCCGCAGTTTGGCACCTCAAGTCACATCATTTTACCGAAGTCAGCCCTATAGCTTCGGCGCAGTGCCGATCACTGACGTTTGTCAACAAAACGGTGCTTAACTTTTGAGACAGGCTAAATTACACCATATTGTTAATGACATTGAGCATACATTTTTTTAAATACCTTCGCGAAGTAAAACTTCTGTACGTAGTGCTATGGATACTTGTATCTACCCATCTTTTTTTCGCTCCATACGCATCGTTTAAGTTTCTCCTAGTTACCTGTGTCTCGAGCATCTCGACCAGGTAGTGCAGCAGCGTGGTGTTGCGCGTGACGCTGGACTTGGTGTCGGCCAGCTTGTTCAGCGACGACAGCCGGAAGCCTGATGCGTTGCCGCGTGCGCCTCTGCAATAAAAGATAACCTTTTATTGTGATCTGATAAGGTTGAAAATTGATGGACAATGATTTAATGTCCTAAACAATGCTAGAACGGAAAATGTCATGGATTTATTGTTACAATGCTAGAAAGAAAACTGCGTTCAAACAAATTATGAATATTGACCAGTTTGATTCAGGATAAGAGCCGTTATGAGCTTTGGTTCTCGTCTAATTTGGTCGTATAATAAAATTTACATTCGGGCCTTTCTGGAGCCACTGATCTCCTGTCAGCATGATCTCCAGAAAAGCACAGCACGACCTTCAACAAGATCCGCGGCCTTTGTTGTTTCCTAAAGGACAATAGCCTCTGCTTCGACCCTGCGAGTCTTGCATAGACCTTCTTTTTTACCCAGCTTGACTCAGCTCACCTTTTCATTTAGTTTCCTCTACCCAACACAAATCCCCAACAAGGCGCTTAGCCTCCTGGACCGCGTCAAATGTATGTCTTTAACGCGATATTTGCTAGATAACATTAGCCTCTTCTTTGACGACATAAAGCTTCTTTTTGACCCGGCTTGACTCATCTTACCTGTTCATATAGTTTCCTAAAGCCAGCACAATCTCCAGCAAGGCCCGGAGCCTCCTAGACCGCGTCATGTCCCTCGCAGCCCTGAACACGGTGTGTGCCCTCGCGCCACAGAATAAGTAATAGTACAGGTACAGAAGGATTACTCCGCAAGACGATTTAAATAAATGCGAGTCTTGCTACGACGCGATACAGTGGAATTCAGCTCGCACAGCACTACGTACCTACAATTTTATTCACCTACAAGTTTTGTCTCTTTCTATCGCGTGCCTCTGAACTCTTCTTACGCTGTTAGGGTTGCTGTCTAGTGAAAAAATAATTAATCTACTTATTTGTAATGAGGTACGTATGTAGGTAAGTATGCATTCATTATGGAAAACCTTCATAGTAGGTTAGGTTCCTATACTATCCTAAGAATTATTGATTACCTACATGGCCAACATACCTTTCAGTATCTTTGGGAAGCGAAAAAAAAAAGATAAATCCGGTAGATTACTTTTCGAATTTAAACACCCGAACGCCGCACAATATTTCTTTCTCTTTATGTCCATTTTTAAATAATACTTCGATCATAGAATTATAATCATACTACAACGCACGCCAGCGTCGTGACGAGCGCGCGCGTGACACTCGACTGATATAATACCCGCCGGCGGGGCGCTTCGCTGTAGGTAATTATCGGATGTACCGCGCGGAGTGAGCCAGGCCTGCTCGCGCTAGCCTCTGCGGCCGCAGCCGAAAACTTCTTGGAGAGTATACGTATTCTTCTACTCGTTCATATAGTTACAAGAGCCGTGAGAGTCATAAATCGTACGTCATGGCCTCATTGAACACGTCATGTGTGCCACTAACGTAATGATTCGTTCGTTCGTTCGTTTCAGCCAAATGACGTCCACTGCTGGACAAAGGCCTCCCCCAAGGTTTTCCATTCATGCTTTGCTCGCATCCAGGCTCTTCCCGCGACCTTTACCAGATTGTCGGTCCACCTAGTAGGAGACTTGCCCACGCTACGTCTTCCAGCCCATGGTCGGCACTCAAGAACTTTCCTGCCCCAACGGCCATCGTCTCTACGAGCTATGTGCCTCGCCCACTGCCACTTGATTTTAGCAATTCTGCGAACTATGTCGGTTACTTTGGTTCTCCTGCGGATCTCCTCGTTTCTGAATCCTGAACGTGATGTTTGCTAGAAGCTATCTCACCTGTTCATATAGTTTCCTAAAGCCAGCACAATCTCCAGCAAGGCCCGGAGCCTCCTAGACCGCGTCATGTCCCTCGCAGCCCTGAGAACAGTGTGTGCCCTCGCGCTGGCCTCTGCGGCCGCAGCAGAGAACTTCTTGAAGAGTATACGTATTCTTTTACTGGTTCATATAGTTACAAGAACTATGAGAGCCAATGACTTCGCGAGCTCATTGAACACGTCATGTCTGCCACTAACGTGATGTTTGCTAAAGCCTGGTCCGTGAGCACGTAGAATCCCGTCCAATGATCCCAAGCTACCCATCCCTATCGCTCGCGCGTAATTATGTTGCTGTCGCGACTGTGCGACGGGCGCCCGCAGCGAGTGTGCGAGCGAGAACCATGAGAGCCAATGACTTCGCGATCTCATTGAACACGTCATGTCTGCAACTAACGTGATGTTTGCTAGAAGCTATCTCACCTGTTCATATAGTTTCCTAAAGCCAGCACAATCTCCAGCAAGGCCCGGAGCCTCCTAGACCGCGTCATGTCCCTCGCAGCCCTGAGAACAGTGTGTGCCCTCGCGCTGGCCTCTAGAACTTCTTGAAGAGTATACGTATTCTTCTACTGGTTCATATAGTCACAAGAACCATGAGAGCCAATGACTTCTCGATCTCATTGAACACGTCATGTCTGCCACTAGCGTGATGTTTGCTAAAGCCTGGTCCGTGAGCACGTAGAATCCCGTCCAATGACCCCAAGCTACCCATCCCTATCGCTCGCGCGTAATTATGTTGCTGTCGCGACTGTGCGACGGGCGCCCGCAGTGAGTGTGCGAGCGAGAACTATGAGAGCCAATGACTTCGCGATCTCAGTGAACACGTCATGTCTGCCATTAGTGTGATGTTTGCTGGAAGCTATCTCACCTGTTCATATAGTTTCCTAAAGCCAGCACAATCTCCAGCAAGGCCCGGAGCCTCCTAGACCGCGTCATGTCCCTCGCAGCCCTGAGAACAGTGTGTGCCCTCGCGCTGGCCTCTGCGGCCGCAGCAGAGAACTTCTTGAAGAGTATACGTATTCTTTTACTGGTTCATATAGTTACAAGAACTATGAGAGCCAATGACTTCGCGAGCTCATTGAACACGTCATGTCTGCCACTAACGTGATGTTTGCTAAAGCCTGGTCCGTGAGCACGTAGAATCCCGTCCAATGACCCCAAGCTACCCATCCCTATCGCTCGCGCGTAATTATGTTGCTGTCGCGACTGTGCGACGGGCGCCCGCAGCGAGTGTGCGAGCGAGAACCATGAGAGCCAATGACTTCGCGATCTCATTGAACACGTCATGTCTGCAACTAACGTGATGTTTGCTAGAAGCTATCTCACCTGTTCATATAGTTTCCTAAAGCCAGCACAATCTCCAGCAAGGCCCGGAGCCTCCTAGACCGCGTCATGTCCCTCGCAGCCCTGAGCACAGTGTGTGCCCTCGCGCTGGCCTCTGCGGCCGCAGCCGAGAACTTCTTGAAGAGTATACGTATTCATTTACTCGTTCAAATAGTTTCAAGAGCCGTGAGAGCCAAAGATCGTACGTCATGGCCTCATTGAACACGTCATGTCTGCCACTAACGTGATGATTCGTTCGTTCGTTCGTTTCAGCCAAATGACGTCCACTGCTGGACAAAGGCCTCCCCCAAGGTTTTCCATTCATGCGTTGCCCGCATCCAGGCTCTTCCCGCGACCTTTACCAGATCGTCGGTCCACCTAGTAGGAGGCCTGCCCACGCTACGTCTTCGAGCCCATGGTCGCCACTCAAGAACTTTCCTGCCCCAACGGCCATCGTCTCTACGAGCTATGTGCCCCGCCCACTGCAACTGCCACTTGATTTTAGCAATTCTGCGAACTATGTCGGTTACTTTGGTTCTCCTGCGGATCTCCTCGTTTCTGAATCCTGAACGTGATGATTGCTAGAAGCTATCTCCCCTGTTCATATAGTTTCCTAAGGCCAGCACAATCTCCAGCAAGGCCCGAAGCCTCCTAGACCGCGTCATGTCCCTCGCAGCCCTGAGAACAGTGTGTGCTCTCGCGCTGGCTTCTGCGGCCGCAGCCGAAAACTTCTTAGAGAGTATACGTATTCTTCTACTCGTTCAAATAATTAAAAGAACTATGAGAGCCAATGACTTCGCGACCTCATTGCACACGTCATGTCTGCCACTAGCGTGATGTTTGCTAAAGCCTGGTCCGTGAGCACGTAGAATCCCGTCCAATGACCCCAAGCTACCCATCCCTATCGCTCGCGCGTAATTATGTTGCTGTCGCGACTGTGCGACGGGCGCCCGCAGTGAGTGTGCGAGCGAGAACTATGAGAGCCAATGACTTCGCGATCTCATTGAACACGTAATGTCTACCACTAACTAGCGTGATGTTTGCTAGAAGCTATCTCACCTGTTCATATAGTTTCCTAAAGCCAGCACAATCTCCAGCAAGGCCCGGAGCCTCCTAGACCGCGTCATGTCCCTCGCAGCCCTGAGTACAGTGTGTGCCCTCGCGCTGGCCTCTGCGGCCGCAGCTGAGAACTTCTTCTTGAAGAGTAGCGTCCGGACTCGTTGGGAATAGTGCGGGATTCTGGAACGAAGATATTTTAGGAGACTGTCAAGCGGTTTTGAACTTTATGATAGGTTAGTTGTTATAAGGCGAAAAATTAATCAAAAGCGTAAAACCAATGAGTCGCTAACCTCCATGATAAGGGTTGCAACTTCCTCGATTCAAGCAATACTTGTTTTGCAGATAGAAACCTGATTGTCCATAAAACAATGATGAATTCGTTCAAAGTTAAGGATTATGCCTGACGCATGTATGGCGGCTCATAGAATTGACACCAGTATGGTAACCGTTGTTACACCCAAAGAAGGAAAGAAGATGACTATTGGCTGTTAACTGTTGATTATTATTGACCATTGACTATTGACTTCTGACTGTTGACTGTTTTTTCTATCGACTGTTGACTATAGAATATTGACTATTGACCATTAACTATTGACCATTGACTATTTATAGACCACTAACTATTGATTATTGATCATTGACTATTAACCATTATAGTCTTTTTCACGTAAGATGATCCGTATGACACTTCAAGGTTATCCATATTACGCATACTACATATGCAGAATATTTTTGAAAAAATATTTGTATTTTATCAGCAATAATATAATAAAAAAAAATTAACTACTTGTCTTGAAATATATAGTAAAATCTGAGTCTATTGATTATATTTTAATTAAATACGATGTAAACATATTTTTTATTTAATGTACGCAATGTGTGAAACGGAATAGATTTAGTGCTGGGGTATTTCTTGTATAATAAAATCGATTATTTCCGTGGTTCATTAATCGATTGCAGTGAATACTTAGTTATTAAAAACATCACAAAAATCAACTATATTTTTCGATTATTGACTTTAATAAACGCATTGAAAATAAATTAATAGTTTTTAATTTAAAGAAACAGAACCAGTACTTTTTAGGAATCGTTTTTTTTAACACGAACCATGAAATTTGAATATTATCAATAAAAAATTGTTACAATAATATTTGTAATTAAAAAAAACAGGTTTTTTGTTAAATAACACCTATACAAAATATTTCTCTAAAAGTAGGTTTTACTAACTCTTCGAAAAAAATCGATAGATAAATCGCTATGGTTTAGTTATGTGACATCTCTAAATCTTTCAAACTCGAAACGTCATACGGATCATCTTAGGTGAAAAAGACTATAACTATTGGCCATTGACCATTAACTATTGACCGTTGACTATTTACCATTGACTACTGATTATTGAACATTGACCATTGAACATTAACTCACTTGGATATCTCGTACAGGAACCGGTCTGCCCTGGCCATGCTATCCAGCTCGTCTTGATGCTCCTCCAGCAACGCCGCCTCCTCGGCACTGGGTGTGAACTTGAGGAGCTGCTCCACCATGTCGATGGGCAACTGCTCGCCGGCATCCATGCGGAGGATCGCCCTGATGGGATGAGGGCGTTATGGTTAGTGGAAACAATGGATACTATAGACACACTATCGCCCTGGTGGGACGAAGGCTTGGAATAAGGGTATTAGAGTTGGTAAAAGATGAGGCTAACAGAAACATTTGAAGCGAAGGATGGTTTTTTTAGCACGATGAACTACAACCACTACAACGCTAATTACTACAGTAGTTTTTTGAAATCACCACCAGGTTCATAGTTCTATCATGAGTATATTTATACCTCAAACCTAATTAATAGATCATTAAGGATTATGATACGTATTCAGGGCTATGTGCAATGAAATTTTTAACATAAGCATCATTATCATGCGAGGGTCCGGGTCTCTCTGATTATTATTTTTGGGGTGTATTCGATAATTATCCAATCTTTTCTTAATAGGTACTCTATTAAAAGTGGTCAGAGATCATTGTCTACAGAAAATTATGTGAAAAATATTAACTAGCAAATGGATACTTACCGGCAAATCTCCTCGTCAGTCATCTTCAGCTTGGATAGTAAGATCGTGCAGTTCTGGGCTCGTCGTCCGTCTATCACCGATAATATTTTCGTTCTGGGCTTGGCTCCCAGTTGACGTAAGTCCTCCACGGATCCCTCGTTCTAAAAGAATAATAGAAAAACTCCTTCAAACATAGTCTTTCAACGAGCACTTTTGTTACAATTTAGATCTGAGAAGAGTTGATCGCATCATTTAGGAGA
This sequence comes from Ostrinia furnacalis, assembly GCF_004193835.3. Taxonomy (NCBI): domain Eukaryota; kingdom Metazoa; phylum Arthropoda; class Insecta; order Lepidoptera; family Crambidae; genus Ostrinia; species Ostrinia furnacalis. The sequence goes on from NW_021137694.1 coordinate 412,326, forward strand.
ACACTTTCAAATCCAACCACTTTTGCAAGTGTCAAAAAATATTTTAGTTATTTTACAGTTCATTGAGAAGTAATCGGATTTTCGTATGACCTGACTTTTTAGAGAAACTGTACGTACGTACCTACAGACGACGGCATGTCAAGCTATGCACTGTGGCATTTTTGCTTCAAAAATGTACAGTCTGATATGCTGTCATGTGTACCTTTAGTAGGTAAGTAGGTACATACACTCAAATTACAAAATCTGGCAATGTCACAAAATTTGCATAAGATAATCAACAAACCTGCACTCCATTCTTCTGGTAAGCGCAGAACATCCTGTCAATCGTGTGTAGATCCATAGCATTATACAGTTTGGTGTCATCCAACTCCTGCCATATCGTCCCGTGTAACTTGGCATCGGGCAGTTTGCTCCAGTTGAAGCTTTTCAATGGGTTTCCGGGTGTGGGCACGTTCTTCTTGGGCTTGGGAGGGGCGGGGGCGGCGGGGGCGGTTGGCACCGGCGGGGGGGCGGGTGCTAGCGGGGGGGCCGGCGCGGGGGGGCAGAAGGCCGGCGGTGGCGGGGGCGGCGGGGCGCTGCACGTCTCTATCACTGCGCTCTTGAGGTTGCTGACCTGAAATAGACACCATCAATCAATGATGGCTATCGTTTTAGCGCTCACCAGTTAGCGCCACTGAAGAGTAAGGTCCTGTCACTTGCTAGTAGCGAAGACAGTGGCACCAACTGGTGAGCGCTAAAGTGGTAGGAGGACTTATCGCATATGCACTCATCAAGATGGCGCCACTGTAGAGTAAGGTCCTGTCAGACCAGGGGTGCCAACTGTTAAGTATAAAAACGATAGCCCTCATTGACGTACTTTTTACAACTGTCAAAACGAAACTCTCCCATAGATTTTGTATGGCACTACAAGCAAGTGACGTCACTATTTTGTCAACTCAAACTACTTTTTTCAATTACAATGCGAACAAAAATCGTAATTTACAGGTAATTTAAAATTAATTAAGGTGGTCATTTCGTACGAAATATGCATCGGGGAAAACCTGGATGCGGGCGGCGCAGGACCGGTCTTTGTGGAAATTCTTGGGGGGGGTGTCATTGTCCATCAGTGGACGTCATTTGGCTGAAACGACGTAGATGTAGTTGGGAAGGTTCAGATGTGTAATTATTGGACAGATAACTTATTCTGGTATTCAGGAGTATGGACTGATTCTTAAAAACTTTTAATAAAAAAACTCCCATAACATTGTTTTTTTTTTGTTTTCCGTTTTGACAGAAAGTGATAAAACAAACATACCTACAGTTTTGGTTTTACAGATATAATTATTATATTTTTATTCTGACACTTACCTTGGCATCGTCAGGTATACTGCCTTCGCTGACTAGTTTTTCGAACCTTGCCCTTTCCGCTCTTTCTTGGTTCAGCTGCAAATTACAAAAATGTGCTGAGATGATGCAGAAGTAAGTAGGTAAATAAGATAGAAGTAAGTTTTTTATTTCATAAAGTATTAAGAATAATTATTTATCCATTAGAATCAGAATTTATAAGTACTTTAATTAACTTCTTTAGTTTTTATGGCAAGCCAAAAACACAACCACTTTTCTTTAGAAGAAGAAGAAAAAGACAATTCACTCTCGGCTGTTCAGTTCGTTCGATATAATCAACAATTTACGAAAGATACAATAGCTGTGTGCACAGTGCATCCTCACCTGTAGAAAAAGAGACAGTTGTTTTGTCGACCTGCGCATAGCGAGAGATTAATAAAACAAGGGGCCTGCAGCGACTGGATAACTTAGCCCACATGGGCGTCTATTTTTTTTTTCTTCTTAAGTTAGACAGCTTCTTCAGACAGCTGCCTCTAACTTCCTCGGTTCTTCAAGCTTGTGAGTTTCCTGTCTAAATCCTCTAATTACTTACTTGCTCCTTAAGACGAGAGCGACACCCCTCTGATGACTCTGTGCGTTACCTACCGAGTTGCATTCCATATGCACGGCGGTTTCGTACTTGAGGCGCCCCTAGAGGCGGGTGGCGCCGGTCTTATTCACAGAGGCGTGAGGCAGTGCCAACGGCCTCTGTGGGCGACGGCTCGAGGCGCCCCTGGAGGTGAAAATGGTCTCGTGCTCGAGGCGTTGGCCCTGGAGTCGAGAGGTTTTACCCCTGACCAGCCTTTATGCAAGTTACCTGCTGCTCGAGCTGATGAGCCCTTGTAGCGCCGGCGCGCGCTCTCTCAGTGCACTCCATATGCGCTGCGGTCTCTCGCTCGAGGAGCTCCTTGAGGCGATAAGGATCTCGTGCTATAGGCGCCCCAGGAGTCAAGAGGCTTCGCCCCTGACCTGCCTTTTTGCAAGTTACCTGCTGCTCGAGCTGATGAGCCCTTGTAGCGCCGGCGCGCGCTCGCTCGGTGCACTCCTTAAGCGCCGCGGTCTCTCGCTCGATGCGTCTGGAGGCGGGAAGAGTCTCGTGCTATAGGCGCCCCTGGATTCGAGAGGCTTCGCCCCTGACCTGCATTTTGCAAGTTACCTGCTGCTCGAGCTGATGAGCCCTTGTAGCGCCGGCGCTCGCTCGCTCTGTGCACTCCATAATATGCGCCGCGGTCTCTCGCTCGAGGAGAGCCCCTATAGGCTGGAGACGACGCCCCCGGCTTCTATGAGTGGCCTCGAACACGAGGCGCCCCTGGAGTCAAGAGCCTTCGCCCCTGAGCTGCCTTTTTTCAAGTTACCTGCTGCTCGAGCTGATGGGCCCTTGTAGCGCCGGCGCGCGCTCTCTCAGTGCACTCCATATGCGCTGCCGTCTCTCGCTCGAGGCGCTCTTTGAAGCGGGAAGGGTCTCGTGCTATAGGCGCCCCTGGAGTCAAGAGCCTTCGCCCCTGTCCTGCCTTTTTTCAAGTTACCTGCTGCTCGAGCTGATGGGCCCTTGTAGCGCCGGCGCGCGCTCGCTCAGTGCACTCCATATGCGCTGCCGTCTCTCGCTCGAGGCGCCCCTATAGGCTCGAGACGACGCCCCCGGACTCTGTAGGCGACGGCTCGAGGCGCCCCTGGAGTCNGTTTCCGACGGTTTAAAAGAAATATGTATTTGCAAGTCATCTGCGTATAAATGATGTTTAGTATGTACTATTGTTTGTGGCAGGTCAGCAGTATAAATAATGAAGAGTAGAGGCCCGAGTATGGAGCCCTGCGGGACACCTCTGTTTACAGGGGAAGTACTAGATACATGTCTTACACCACTACTAGATATAACTTCTACTTGTTGCGAACGATCGAATAGATAAGTAGAAAACCACTTAAGTGCAATATCATCAAATCCGTAGTATTTAAGTTTTGCGATAAGCAATTGCGTGTTAATAGTGTCGAATGCCCTGGAATAGTCTAATAGCACCAAAGCCGATCCCCGCCCTACATCCTGTCCCGCCAAAATGTCATCGACAACGTCAAGTAAAGCTGTCACCGTACTCCGTCCTTTACGGAAGCCCGACTGCTTCTCTGGTAAGATGTCATTTCTATGTAAGTACTCATTAATTTGTATGTTTACTGCCTTTTCTACTATTTTCGACATAAATGGTAAAATACTAATTGGCCGAAGATCTTTTAGCTGTGTGGGATTACTTGTTTTAGGTAGCGGTTTAACTATCGCGTTTTTCCAAGTATCTGGGAAAGTACCTGTTATAAGGGATTTATTTATGATAGCAGTAATGAGACTCAAAGTACGCGGTAGGGTTCAAGTTACCTGCTGCTCGAGCTGATGGGCCCTTGTAGCGCCGGCGCGCGCTCTCTCAGTGCACTCCATATGCGCTGCCGTCTCTCGCTCGAGGCGCTCTTTGAAGCGGGAAGGGTCTCGTGCTATAGGCGCCCCTGGAGTCAAGAGCCTTCGCCCCTGTCCTGCCTTTTTTCAAGTTACCTGCTGCTCGAGCTGATGGGCCCTTGTAGCGCCGGCGCGCGCTCGCTCAGTGCACTCCATATGCGCTGCCGTCTCTCGCTCGAGGCGCCCCTATAGGCTCGAGACGACGCCCCCGGACTCTGTAGGCGACGGCTCGAGGCGCCCCTGGAGTCAAGAGGCTTCGCCCCTGTCCTGCCTTTTTGCAAGTTACCTGCTGCTCGAGCTGATGAGCCCTTGTAGCGCCGGCGCGCGCTCGCTCAGTGCACTCCATATGCGCTGCCGTCTCTCGCTCGAGGCGCCCCTATAGGCTCGAGACGACGCCCCCGGACTCTGTAGGCGACGGCTCGAGGCGCCCCTGGAGTCGAGAGGCTTCGCCTCTGACCTGTATTTTGCAAGTTACCTGCTGCTCGAGCTGATGAGCCCTTGTAGCGCCGGCGCGCGCTCGCTCGGTACACTCCATATGCGCTGCCGTCTCTCGCTCGAGGCGAGCCCCTATAGGCTCGAGACGACGCCCCCGGACTCTGTAGGCGACGGCTCGAGGCGCCCCTGGAGTCAAGAGGCTTCGCCCCTGACCTGCCATTTTGCAAGTTACCTGCTGCTCGAGCTGATGGGCCCTTGTAGCGCCGGCGCGCGCTCGCTCGGTACACTCCATATGCGCTGCCGTCTCTCGCTCGAGGCGAGCCCCTATAGGCTCGAGACGACGCCCCCGGACTCTGTAGGCGACGGCTCGAGGCGCCCCTGAAGTCGAGAGGCTTCGCCCCTGACCTTCCATTTTGCAAGTTACCTGCTGCTCGAGCTGATGGGCCCTTGTAGCGCCGGCGCGCGCTCTCTCAGTGCACTCCATATGTGCTGCCGTCTCTCGCTCGAGGCGCTCCTTGAGACGAGACACGACGCCCTCCAACTCCTCGCGCTCCTGTGACTGCTGGTCTACTTGCTTCTCCTGCCAGCCCGTTAGTTACGTTAATACATGCGGATGGGTAGGGTTGCCAACTTTGTATTTTCTTTTTGGAATAACAACAAGAGTGATGGTACAATCAGCGTCGTCAATAGTTCGTGACACCCAAAATGGGCAAAAAGTTTACAATACAACCTTTTTCCTATGAAAAAGAAGTGTTGCGAAGTTCTTGGCTAATTTGGGTGTCACGCACTATTTGATGTTGACCGTACCACTGCTCAGATCAGAAAATCAGACCAGAAGAAAAATATTTGAACATTTTTGAATAAATATTATGGGACAGATGGCAACCCTATGTATTATGGGAATGGATAATGGTGTGTAACTGAATGGTTCATTAGTCTTGTCCTGTTAAAAGACTAAGCATTATGAGGGGTTCATAATATCAACTTAATTCGAAAAATAGCGTTTAATTTAGCACGCCACCAAAGATGGAGCATTTGATTGCTGACGCCAAACCAATGTCCGAATATTTATTTTATTTCATGAAATAAATATAAAATTAATAATATCTCATGACTATGACTTTCAGCATAAAATACTATTAAATCCTTAAATTGAAACCTTTGTCAGTCAAATAATATTGAGGCATGTAAATCTTTCGAATTGGAGATACGTAGACTTCATAGCGTTATAGTGTTATTGACGCTTAAATAAGTACATAAATAATGTAACAGTTGTCTTGAATTAGGCAATTAATGGTTTCGTCTGTCCTATTATGCAACTAAAATAGACTTTAAGTACTCATAGTACTCTGCCCAATTACCTAACTTCAATAAATTGTTGTAATTCAAAAAACAAAAGCCGACGCATCTCCAATCTTCAAAACCAGGTTACATTGAACCGCTACCCTCAAAGCAAAGGCACTCTTCCGCACATACCTTCTTAGCCAGTTCGGTAGCCAGGTCTACGTTCTCTCGCTCCAAGTTTTCTGCCTTCGTCCTAGCTGCCACCAGCTCTTCCTCCTTAGCCAGGAGATGGACGATTTCACCCACGTTGATCTCCAGAGGCGCTACGTCTGGGTCGTAGACCTGGAAAGGGAAAATGGGCGTTTAAAGTAATTTATTCAATGATGGAGGTAATTACGAGTACTTATTTTTTCAACATCTTGAAATTCAATGTATATTAATATTCAGGACTATCACAGACTTGAGTTCCAGTTTGAGTGGAGTTACAAGAGCCGTTAGCACATGGTTATTAAACCCTTCAACCACTATCATTAGCCCATCTATTTCTTTAGCTTTTAATCCTCACACTGGCGTCTGGGCTATCTGGCTGAGTTGGGAAGGCTTGATGTTCGCATATTTGAAACCTTAGTCGCCTTTTACGACATTTACGGGATAGCAGTGGTGGTGGTGGATCATACAATCAGCTGCTATAAATAGTGATGTACAAGACTCGAGGCGTCGAGTCCTATTTTTGAAGCCTCGAGGCGGAATGGCAAGGCTCAAGGCTCAGTGCTCAGAGCTTAGCCAAGCTGCGAGCTCTCTGAGCCATGCCTCGAGGCTTTAAAAGAGCTCGAGCCTTGAAAAGAGCTCGAACCTTCAAAAGAGCTCGAACCTTCAAAAGACCTCAAACCTTCGAAAAAATAAAAAAATACACCTACTTACATTGATTTTTAATATTTTTTTTTATCAAATATGTATTTTATTGTAGGTATCAGAATTCCTGCAGTTTTATTTAATAGAACGATCTTAACACAAAAGCTAGTCTAACTCTCAAAAAGGCTCGAGCTCTGCGAAAGACTCCAAGCTTCATACAAACGAGGCGAGCCCCGAAAAAGGCTCGAACTCTAAAAAAGACTTCCGAGTCGTCGAGCTTCGTACAAACGGGGCGAGCCATGTAAACGACTCTGAGCTCTCGGCAAAAGGACTCGGAAGCCTCGAGCCTTGTACATCACTAGCTATAAAGCTAAATTCAAAAATAATGACAACAATTCAATCGCCACCATATACAGGGTACCTTGGCCCGGTAAGAACAAACTACCTTAGTCTGGTCAGTGTTGACGTCCCGCAAGCTGCCCTGCTCGCTGTTGGCGCGGCTGCCTGCGCTGGGCTGCTGCAGCACCACCTGCTGTACCACGCGGTCCAGCAGCAGAAAGTGCTGCGAGTATGGGTTGTATTCCACTGCAATAAGAGTTATATTTGTTTAGCCTCTTGGTGGTTAGATTCGATGTTTATTAAAGTACGTGGAACTGCGGCAAAGCAGTGTAGCTAGTGATCAAAGGTCGATTCACACATTTCACATAAAGTCACAGTTCCGAGGTTCCTACACAGTACAGACCGGCACAGTGCGAAATACTATTTCTTACATTCTTTACAAGCGTCATTGACGACACAGTAGTGTCAGAGTCAACACAACAGTTTCAATGTCGAGTCGACACAGTAGTGTCAGTATCGACACAGTAGTGTCAGTGTCACACAGTAGTGACAGTGTCGACATCGAGAGTCCTGTAAGTGATATTATAGTTCCAAAATACTGAACTGTCCTATCCATGACATTGACAGTGGGGCGCCACCGTCAATATCAGATCGCTGGTTCCGATTTTTGCCATGTTGGAAACCATATAGTTGAAGGATGGTAGCGCCCCCTGTCATTGAGTTTGGTGGGACAGTTCAGCGTGAGTCATCTATAGTAATGAATGACAGCTGCTGTTGCTTCTGCCGTATTAGGTTAAATCGGTAACAGCTCCATCTCTTCTCGATCGCCGCCTACAGGGTACTCACGCGGCAGCAGCAGCAGGTGCTGCAGGATGGACAGCAGGTGCGGGTAGGCGTGCGTGTGGCTGAGCTTGCGGCGCAGCAGCTCGAACATGGCGGCGGCGCTCTTGGTGTCGACGTGCTCCTTGTGTCCGCCTACAGGGTACTCACACGGCAGCAGCAGCAGGTGCTGCAGGATGGACAGCAGGTGCGGGTAGGCGTGCGTGTGGCTGAGCTTGCGGCGCAGCAGCTCGAACATGGCGGCGGCGCTCTTGGTGTCGACGTGCTCCTTGTCGAAGCGTCGCGCCAGCTCGCGCTCGTCCTCGTTGCGGACCATGTCGAAGAACTCGATGTGGCGATCGAGTGTCTCGTTTTCGTATTTGCGAAGCTTTTCTATTACTGAAAATGGAACGGAAAAAAAATATGACATAAGCAGGTAGTTTGGTTCTAGTTCATCGGGTAACGTACTTATACAGGGTGTTTGGCGCATCGTGTGCCAAAATGATTTGGCGGATAGAATGGGTCATTTCCTATATTTTCAGCCCCCATAACACGTTCCATGTCAGGCGGCTACTTTTATATTAAGTTTTTTAGTAATTTCACCAAAATACCCAAATCGCATCATTTAATTTCGATTTAAAAAAAAACTACTAAGCGTAGCCTCAAAGTAAATATTTTGTTTTGACGTGCATTGACATAGGGTTGCATCAAATCTAAATTTACTGGCAAATATCATCCAGTTTTTTTTTAATTCAGCTTTGAACTTTTCCGAAAAGTTAAAAATGGACTGAACATTTAAGTTTACATGGCTATAAATTTTTTTTTAAAAGAGATAGCGATCTTCGGATTTTATCAAAACTTCTCTAGTCTATCCCCATTCAAACGGTATACTAATCTTGTTTAAATAATAACAACAACTTCACAAATTCCCTAAATTAGTGCATTGACTCTATTCGGACTGATTTGCGAAATTTGTGTTTATAGCCCCTTTTTGTGTGAATAACACGTTAAATACCTACAGGTAAAAAATATTTATCTTATGCAATGTAAAAAACCTTTTCTCTATCGTTTTTCAATGTGGATTTCTTGAAATTAAAGACGAAAATAATTATTTTGATCGTTTATTAATTATTACAAATTTTGTTCAAAATGTCCGCCTCGGCAACGTATACACTCACGACATCTTCGACTGTTGTCGTATGCAGCCTCATTTCTCTTTTTATTACTATAAAGGCGTTTTCTATTCGTTGTTGTAGTTCTTCTAATGTTTGAACTTCCGTTACGTACACCAGTTCATTACCTCGTCCCCAGACGTAAAAATCTAACGGAGTTAGGTCTGGGGAACGTGCAGGCCACTGTATAGGGCCAGTCTAAATTAGAAGAAGATGTCGTTACTTAGTGTATACGTTGCCGAGGCGGACATTTTGAACAAAATTTGTAATAATTAATAAACGATCAAAATAATTATTTTCGTCTTTAATTTCAAGAAATCTACATTGAAAAACGATAGAGAAAAGGTTTTTTACATTGCATAAGATAAATATTTTTTACCTGTAGGTATTTAACGTGTTATTCACACAAAAAGGGGCTATAAACACAAATTTCGCAAATCAGTCCGAATAGAGTCAATGCACTAATTTAGGGAATTTGTGAAGTTGTTGTTATTATTTAAACAAGATTAGTATACCGTTTGAATGGGGATAGACTAGAGAAGTTTTGATAAAATCCGAAGATCGCTATCTCTTTTAAAAAAAAATTTATAGCCATGTAAACTTAAATGTTCAGTCCATTTTTAACTTTTCGGAAAAGTTCAAAGCTGAATAAAAAAAAACTAGATGATATTTGCCAGTAAATTTAGATTTGATGCAACCCTATGTCAATGCACGTCAAAACAAAATATTTACTTTGAGGCTACGCTTAGTAGTTTTTTTTTAAATCGAAATTAAATGATGCGATTTGGGTATTTTGGTGAAATTACTAAAAAACTTAATATAAAAGTAGCCGCCTGACATGGAACGTGTTATGGGGGCTGAAAATATAGGAAATGACCCATTCTATCCGCCAAATCATTTTGGCACACGATGCGCCAAACACCCTGTATAAACAGTGTTTTTCTATGTATCGCCAATCAAAACCTGTTGTTTTAAACGCAAATTAATAATTAGTTACTCGTTTATTTATTGGAAAATTTAAAGTGAGAATTTATTAGAAACAAATAAAATTTTAATTTAATCGCAATGAAAAACGATAACGGACTCCTTTTACCTATCACTGATTAGAATCAAGAGCTAGTATTTTCATCACTTTAACACCAACCTGGTTGTATTCCCAACATGAGAAGCTCGTATCTCAGATGGAGTCTGAACTCCAGACTTTCCTCTCCCGGGCCGTAGTTGAGGACGGCGTTGACGAAGGACATGATGGCGGTCTTCACGCCCAAGTCGTCGCGGTACGCGCCTGTACTGCGGTCCAGTTCGTTCACCACGCTTTGGAAGCGAGCGCGCTCGCCAGCGTATTTTTGGAAGTGCACCATTGCTTCTAGCACCTACAAATGTTTGAAAAAGAAATGGTTTGAACTCCTCCTGACTTTTTACTAATAGAAGAATATTTGTCAAAGGGATTTTGCGTGCAAAAAACTAACAGGCGTTTAGATGTTTTACTAGTCACTATAGACTTCCATTTTGCAGAGAACCGTGAACCGTTTCATTTAGATGAAGAATCAAACAAACAAGTGTGTAAAAGGAAATTTCCTTCCAGAGGTAGTTGATTTTACAGTAACGTAGCTAGTAGCTACCTACCTAAAGTCAGTTAGTTCTATTGCTATAGCTCTTAAAGCTTCTATGTTATTATGATTTATCTTCATACTGTTACGGAACATTTATTTAGCCTTACCTTTTTGTGTCCTCCAGGCACCAGACACACCGCGCCCAGTATCTCGAGAGCGGCCACTTTGGTCTTGACATTCTCGGTGTCGAGCGACTGTGCGATCAGATCGATGCTCGTTGGGTGGGCTAGGACGTGCGCTCTTCCAGTCTAAAGAATAATAAAATACAGAATAAGTATAATGTTAGGTACATAATTTTACATTTATAAATATTTCGACAACCTAGGACAGACTGTCCTAGCGCCTCAGAAAAAGGAGAGCCCAAATAATGGAAAAAGGGGCTAGGGAAAATAAGAACTCGTCAATAAACATTAACATAGGTACTTGGAGTGTGTTATGCCTTGAACGGTAATAAAGTGTCTGTCTTCCAGCTCTCCTATCACTTGCGTTATTTTAAGATTTAGGTAAATAGGTAGGTTACTGAGCAAGCGGGCTCCATCTAAGATGTCATCGTCAGTTGCTAACAGGTGAAATTGAGTAAAAATGTAGACTCAATGCATGCCAACATTGCTGCATTGTTACAATAAACGCAGTTTTGCTACGATGAACAAAGCAAAACAAAAAGTAACATTACTAAGCATTGTTATTTAGGTACTAGCTTTGGAAATAACAACAAACTTCACCGACAAACTTAGACTTCAGCGTAGAAATGGTAGGTAATTACAAAAACAGCGAAACAAGTCACGAGCTACATTTTTTATGTGCATTTTACTAGTTTTTCCATCGCTGGACTAGATTGGTCACGACTGCCGCATTCCAGCTGGCACAGTAGGCAAGTACCTACCTAACCCGCCCGTTTGTTCGCATCGCAGCCCAGTAGCTTCGTTACTAGAAATCGTGAGCGCGAATGACCTGACACGAGAGTCAAGTTTTTTGGGTGAATCTTCCGTGACGAATTTGGAAACCCGTGTCAATCGGAGACATGATTATAGAAAAACATTGGAACAGTCAAGTGAAGTTTTATATTTCTTAGTTGCAAAGGAATTTTTTGGGTAGAGTAGTAGAGACTAGGACATTGTGTTTGAGTTCTAGTTCAGTAGATCACTGCGACCGATTTAAACCTATTGTGATCGCCGCTATTAATTCGCCCTACAGTCCGTGTTGTTGCGAGTCAATGTCAAGTTCACATTCGGTGACGATATTTAGTGGCATATCCTGCACATTTTCGACTCCGCTAATCCCATAGTAGGCATTAAGGCTGACAAGTCCTTATCTGAACTAGAATTCAAATTCTAATTCAAGACAATGTTATCAATTTTGATTCAGTAAATTCGCGTAGGGATATTTTTTTATTACGTGAGTAATTTGTAGACGTAGTGATAACAATCTCGAATTATAATCATCGTCTAAAAAAAGGTAGCTAGCAACCGGAATCTCTTCAGGAGATCTCTCTCTTTCTCTCTCCGTCTTTATCTTATCTACAGGATCTAAGACCTAGAATACTCACAGAATTGTTCATAAGCGCTTTGATGGCAGCGATGAGGTTGTGCCTGGTGATAGCGTCGTCCCGTGGCGCCCTCTGCAGGGCGTCCAGTATGGAGCCCAGGCCTCCTTGCTTGATGAACCGCAGCACGAAGCTGTGGGCCCGCGTCCGCAGCGCAGTCTTCAGACCATCGACCAGGGCGCTCGCTTCTACTGGTGGGATGCCTTCTGATGATGCAAATGCCTGGGAAAACAAGTTTATTGTTTGAAATACTATCAATGTCAAATTCTCAGTCTGAAGATCCACATAAAACTACAGATACAGATAACGACATATCTCCTTTAAACAGTGCTGTGTAAAAAATGGATCACTTGCCGACATACTAGATTAGACAGCAGGAAACAACTAAGGTAGTTCAGTATTCCAGTTCTAACCAAAAAAAAAAACAACAATCTCGCCTACAAGCTTGTAAACAAACCAGTCTCATTGTATTCAAATTTCTTACCAGTTTGGTGATTATCATCTGGCATGTATCTATGTATGACATACAGACATCACAACAGACATCAAGTGGATCATGCATAAATGCACGAGGCTAACAACGGCGCGGGCGCAGTGAGTCGGCACCGACACAGTTGTATTGTGGTTGTAGGGTGAACGTGTCACGTGGTCCAGGAAGCACAAGTATGCTAGACCATGACAGATTCTGACTTTGACTGAGTCATTATGGCCGTAATCCTTATTAAGGTTTAATTGCGGATTACATTTATAGAGTAGAATTAAAAAAAAAACATAATATTATCAAACTTGACCTTCATTAGTTGGGTTTTTATTGGCGCTCAAGCTGTAGATCCTGGCTATACAGAAGTTGCAGCGGAGGGAATGAGAGGCAGGAACAATCCCGTTAAAAACATAAATTTATCATTAGGTCAAACATTCTCTTTGGCAATATTAGCATGTGAATTCCTTAACCAGCATTGCGGTAGCGGGAGCCTGCCATATATCTGCCACTTTTTTGCAACTAGCAGTTCCACTATGGTTCCCTTATCACAAACTTCTAAGGTGGTGACAGTTCAACTATGGCTCCTTAATTACATTTTTTTAAGATTAGGTTCGATGGTTTCAGACAAATAACATCCACTTGATCCACCATTGATCCCTGCTGGACAAAGGCCTCCCCCAAGGATTTCCAACGACCTGTCCTGCTAAGGGGTTGCTTAAAATCTATGAATCATAAACTCACGTCAGCAATCTCGTTGAGGGCCTTGATGTACTCCTCAACCTGAGGTGCCGTGGCGAGAGGCGGCGCCTGCCCTGGCGGCGGTCGTCTGCTGCAGTATATCTGCCATTTCTTCGCCGCTGGCAGCTCCATCATGGCTGCCTTGTTTACTGCTGTCAAGTCCAACTCTTCCTGCAAACAAAGAGGGAACAATAGTGAGAAATGGGTAAAGATTTCTGAGAGGAAAGCGGAAGAACTGATTAGAAATATCATATCAATTTCTGATAGGGTATTTAAGATAGTAGTTGGTTTTAATTTTGATGTATAGGTTTGTATAGAAAGTAGTAGATCTTATAATTTATAAACCGGATAGTGAAACTTTATCATAGTTTGGAAACCTAATGTATCTACTTAGATGTTGGGTTTAATGTCGCTATGCCGTAGTTATTTAATTTTCTCGTATATTTTAAACATAATAGGTATACTTATGTCAGTTGCCACAACTAGTAATTACATATTCTGTTAAATTAAGTAAATTAACTATAAATTGATTTTAAATTTATGAGTCGATCGAAGCACATTATGATGGTCGTAAAAATAAAATTTGACTATCAATAATTATAATCAACGGTAGGTAACGTCGGTAACTTAACTAATTATGGAAAAGCATTTAGGAATATTTTGCAATAGATGTAATTTAACGATGGTTTGTGTATCCTTGGCCACATTCCTGCCAAATCGAATACATGCCTTCAAAAATGTCCTGAGAAGCATTTGGTTTAGATTATGGGGAAGGTAAGCAGCATATTTGACTAAATGCGTCAGTTAACTGGCTCATGCCTGCCTTTATATGGTAAAACAGCACAAATTAATGAGTGTGTGTGGAATGACGAACTTGTGGTCGTATTTGGAGTGCATTTTGGCACACCCAATGAATGCGGTTCCTGCAGTCGACTCAAAGAAAAGTGGAATGCCCAAAAATTGGTAGAATAATTTTAAAGATATGTGTTGTATTGTAGCAGCTTAGAACTTCATGCAAAATCGCTCGTTCTGTTTTCTTTGTATTATTTTTTTACTTCAGATGTGCTTCAGACTTGTCTTGCTCTGTCACGTTTTATTTCACCTCTCCCCTGTCACCTATAAGACTATTGACAAATCAAAAAATATGCCAGTTGATCAGTAGTTTATTCAGATTCACTTTCATGTTACAATTTCATTGAACATTACCGGTATAAATTACACTTGGCGCCGTTTGTTTGTGCAAGCGCGCGTGCGCACGCAACGAATACGGTCATTATTTCATTGCTAACGATGCGACATGCGACCGTCTTGGTACCGGACTTCCTGAGCCGAAGAAAGCCAGTTGTCATGCCTTGTTTTGTGGATACAGTTATTTATAACTTGAACATCTATCGCGTGATTAATGTGAATGAGAACCTAAATTCATTGAGCTCGATCTTAAAAGCGTCGACCTACTTTGGAACTGTGTTACAGATAAAATGCAATTTTGTTTGAAATCCATTGACTTAATGAATCGGAAGAAAAATGTATATTACGTGCTCTTCTTTTTCATGATAA